>NW_008237536.1:847484-866522 GCF_000691975.1 Corvus brachyrhynchos
CCTTCCTTCCCGACCCTTCAAATCAAGATTTTCCAGCAGTGGGATACATCCCTGCCTGAACATCTGCCATGGAAACATTAAAGGATATGTTGAACTCCCAGCCAGGCCAGTTCAGCTTTGCTAGAATCCCTCTGTACCATCCCACTGGGGCAAAGGATTATTCAGGAGGAAATCTGAATTGCACCAGGAAATTGTTTCCAACACAAAGTACTCCCGCTTTCAGACAGAACTCTGTGCAGAGCTGGGCTCTCAGGCATGTACCTGACTTGGGAAAACAGGGATCATCCAGCTCTGGAGAGAACCCCACAGTGCTCTGCCCCACCTCTGTGTGCCCCAAAACCCACTGGATCCCTGCAGAACTCAATGACAAACGAGATCCTACAAAACGAGATCCCCTCCCTTCTCCCCAACTCCCCATTTCTCTGGGGGAACTCTCCCCTTTCTCTCCCATTTTTTGGAGGAAAGAAAGAAATGTTTTAGTGAGAATATCCCAGATCCACCTCCCAAACCACCCCCAAGAAACAACCTCCTCACCCAGCTGGATCACTGTGCTGGGCACTGGCATCACACCCATGGGCATCCCCTGGGTTTAAAAGATCTTTTAATTAAGAGGCTTTAATCTGTGTTCAGTATCTGCTCCGTGCTGTCTCCCTGCCCGAGCTGAGGGAACACAGAGGGTTCCAGGAGCGGAAAACCTGTCCCTTCCTCTGCTCTGCTCACAGAGGACGATTACTCAACCACTTACAATATTTACAAGGCCAGCTCATGGCAATTAAAAAAGGATGTATTAAAATAAACTCCTCTTTCCAAGCTGGAAAAGGATATTAGACACTGCTTTTTGTAAATAGTGTCATGTTTTCTGTGCAGAAACTGCTTCTCTGCCAGGGGGCCAGGATTTTTTTCCAGGGAAATAAGAGTTGCCACCACCAGCATTTTTTTCTCCTATGCTCAGCTGAAACCATTTGTTATCCCATCCAGCCCTGCCCTCTGGCAGTGGGAAGCCATTCCCTGCGTCTGTCCCTCCATCCCTTGTCCCCAGTCCTTCTCCTGCAAGGGGCTCTGAGCTCTCCCTGGAGCCCTCTCTTCTCCAGGCTGAACAGCCACAACTTTCTCACCCTTTTGGTCTCATATTTTTTACACCTTCATGTACATTTTGGAGTTTTCAACAGAGCCAGAAGCAAATAATTTGCCTAAATAGGGAAGAAGTCAGATCTGATAAAGCTGCCACATTCCAATTCTCTGTTATGTTTTGCACTGGAGGGAGAAGTTTTAGAGGGTGCAAATCCTTCGCACAGTTTCAGCCTAACAGAGTTTATGGACTCCAGCAATTAAGAGACAACCGAGATCAGCTGCTTGGAAAATCCTCCATAGGTGTGAATTAGTAATGATACGGAGGGGAGTTAATGGGGTGTAATTATTCTTTGACGAGTCCCAAGAAAAACTGCACATAAACCCCAAATGATTCCCCAGCAGGAAGAGGGGAAGGTGGGGGACTAATAAAGGATTGCTAATGGGCAGTGCTGAGTGAGGGAACTGCAGGGCACGGTCAGGGCAGGGAGAGAGGGACAGCAGAATGAAATCAACTTCATTTTATTCCTGGAACAAGGCTGGCATTAAAAACCTGAAGCCAAAGGGCAGTGGTCAGGTGCTGCCCTCGTCAGAGGCAATCCCAGGGACACCAAGCCAGGAGCACGTGGACTGCCCTCAGCACACACATCTCAGAGCAGACAGAGACCAGATGTTGCACACACTGCTCCCCCCTGCACCTCAGAACAGCAGATCAGAAGGATCTGAAGGTTTAAAACCTGGCTGGTTCCCGTGATTCCCCACAAAAGCTGTGGATAGGATCTGACAGGAATTCTGCATTCTGGGGTCTCTGCCTGCTTTGACTTTTTTTTGCTCAAATGCTATGAAATATAAATATTCCCCCTCACAAGAAACCCCCAAGGAGAAGTTTAGGAATCAAAGCCATTCTTAAAGTCAACAGGAGTCGGAAGAGAACAAAGAAAAGATTCTCGTGCAAAGGAAAACAGTGACAGGAATACAAATCCAAACTGCATCTCCCAGGGAAAGGTGGGAAGCAGGAATCCATGTGCAATTACAGAGCAAGTAATTAAGGCAGGCTGGAGTAAATGCCATGCTCCTGAAGCTCCCTCTGCCAAAGGCTCTGGGACGGAGCTCCAGCTGCTGATCCAGCCCCGAGGAACGCAGGGAGTGCATTCCCAGCTCGCACCGAGTGCCAGGGCGTGTCCCATGGCTGGATGGGGATGTCCCCAACATTCCTGGGAATGATGGCACTCCCATGGCTCTGATGCCACTGCTGAGCTCAGCTACTCCTCTGCTCATCCCCCGGTCCCTGGCTCAGGGGGTTCAATACTGCAGATCTCACCAAACCTTTTCCAAATGAAGTCAGGATCACATTTTCAGGTGTAAGATGGAAAGAAAAGGTTGAAATACATGTAATTTAGGTTAATATTGCTCTTTGGTCTGTGTCACCTGCTCTGGCCAACCCTGAGAGCTGGGGTTCACACCACAGCCCCCCTTCCCGGGGCTCCTGGGGCAGCCCAAGTCCCCAGTCCATTCCCACTGCCCAGGATGTGTCAGCTCCGAGGGTTTGGGGTTCCTCATGGACACCCTCCCCACCGTGCCTGATTTACTCCCACACCGCCAACTTTCCAGCTTGGGTTCACACAGAAACACAAATAATTCCTAGAGGTCCAAACCCACCTTGAGGGCATCCAGGAGAGGAACCCCACCAGCACCTCGGTGTCCAGGGCCAGTGACCGGGGCAGATGCTGAGGGGGGATGTCCCCTCTCCATGGGGTGCCCAGCCCTGGATTCTCTTCCAGCCTGGAAGCAGATTGCCAGGGCAGCCCCTCCCCACAGCGAGCAGGAACTCTCCTTTGGACAGGTTTGACCAATGTGATCCCATCTGCCAACCCCAAATCCACCTCAGCTGGAGCCCTGGAGCCTTGGGAAGTGGCTGTCCTTGGGTGGGCTGGGTGGCTCTGTGGGCTCAGCACGGAGGCTATTCAGAGAGCAAACACAGCCTCGTGGTGCTTGGGTCCTGGGGACTGAAGTAAATTCTGATCTGAGCCCATTAAAAAAGAATTCTAAGGCATGTGCACGTGTGTGTGTGGCCAAGCCCTCTGCCCTGGCTTCAGAAGCTGCAAGGGTGCACCCAAGTCCCTTCCAACAATGTCCAACTTGCACCTGGCAAATCCCACCCCAGAAATGGGATGTGCCCATGGCAGTGCCCTGGCTCTGTGTCTGCAGAGAGGAGCTGCAGGGAAAGCAGCCCTGAAACAAGCCCTGAGCATCCCCCAGCACCCTGCTGGTGAGTGTTTCTGGGCACAGCTGCTGTCCCTGCTGATTTGAGTGTAGTGTCATTCCCAGGTTCAACACTGGTGTCTTTTATAGATAATAAAATAGCAATAAATAGCATGCTCTAACTTTACAGAGCCTGTAGAGTGTTACATTATCTGGAAAAAAGTTTGGTTTAGGCCAAGGAAGTTATATTCCCACAGAACTGTCTATCCAGAAGTTTATGAATAACTCTTCTTTTATAAGGGACACGGAGCAGTAACTTACAACCACATAATTGTTGTTTTATAGGGCAGCAGAGAGGCAGGGCAAGGATGGGAGCTTCAACCAGGGGCTGCAGAGGCCTGGCTGCTTTCCTCGAGACTTCTATTTAATATCACAGTTTTAAAGAGCCCAAATTTTATCTGCTGTTTCAGTAAGTTAATTTTAAGCCCGTGTTGCCAGATATATGGCAGAAACCCTGCCCAAATCCCTTCAAAGCCCTGCTTTTCGAGGCAGCAGAGAACCAGCTCGGAGGCTGGCTCTGAACCCTCTGCACATACCTAAAGCACTACTTTCACATGGGAAGCACCCCAAGAAATCCATCTTGCTGTCCTTTATGTTCCCTAAAAAAGAGCCAAACACTTTCTCCCCCAAAAGCCATAAAAAAACCTTTCCCTCCAACATTTTCCCCGTGCCGAGCGAGCCGGGTATTCAATTTGTGCTGCATTAAGAAGCACTTGAGCAGAAATCCCACGCTATTAAGCTGGCTTGTGTGTAAATACAGCCCTGGTTCCTACACCTGCATCATTGAATGCACCTCTCTGGAGGTTTTTCTTTATTAGTTTTGTGACAGCCAAACGTTTTCTTGGGCGAGAGGGCCGGGGAAACGCTGCCTTACCCCACGCCCCCGCCCGCCCAGAGGAACCTGGCCCTTATTGCTTTTGACCTTCCTTTTCAACTGCTCTGCCTCGAGAAATTTAACACTCCAATTGTACCTCTCAGCCCTGACATCAAAATCATTGGCAGTTCTCAGAGAAATCAAGACCAGGCTCCGCGAGCGGTTATTAAAGGCTCCAAACGCTCACGTGTTTCACTGGGTCCAGAGGAGGGGAAAAAAGACACTTCTCAAAAAAGCTGAGCTCGTTGGAAACAACAACTGTTGCATTATTAATTCCTTATTTGGAAGAAAGAAAAGCCCAGGTCATTCCTATGTAAGATGAAAACACTCTTGGTCTATGAGTTATTCCACATTTGGAGCTGTTCACGCGATGCCAGATTAACACGAAGAAACGATTTATCTGAGGGAAAGGTGCAGACTTTGTTTATGCACATTAACTCCTCAGTCAACATGATTTCACACACTAGAAATTGCATTTTTGTGGGGTTTGGTCATCCCAGGTTGGAGATAGGGTTCCCTCTGGGGCACAGAGATGAGTTTGTTGCTAACACAAGCTTTGATCAGGGCATGGAGACACCTCACTTCACTGACAGAAGGGCCTGGGGGCAAACAAAGTGGCTAAAAACCAGCAGGATGAAAACCATCACCATAGAAAACAATGTCAGATCAGCCCCAGAAGCAGCGTGGAGTGAGTTTAGATCCAAACCTTTACGACTTCAGCAATCCAGTAATCCCAAACTTTGTGTCCCAAACCCCATGTGCAGCCTGGCTGAGGGAAGGGAAGTGAGATAAGTGTTTCTCTTAATCCATTATTGTTATACTTCAATTTGCTTCTTTTTTAATCTATTTTTCAAATTACAGACGCGTGCCAGGTAATGCCTTGAACTGCTTCCAAGTACAACTGCACCGAAATCCCAAATTCCTTCAAGAAGAGGCACAAACCCAACCTCACCAGCAGCTCAGGGCTTTGCTCACAGCCTCCAACTGCTGCTCATGTTTCAGCACCTCCGATGCTCAGCTGCTCTGTGGGAAGGTCACCTCCTGCCTTTGGGAGGCTCCCATCCCATGGTCTGAGGGGGCACATTTGACTCTGTGTCTATGAAACAATTCCTGAGCCTCCTGTGCTGCCCTGAGAACCACAAGTCAGGAAGGGCAGCTCGAAGGCAGGAAAGTTTCCCATAGAAATTAGGAAATAGAAATTATTTTACCTTCTGAGCCACCAGAAGTGAAGCTCAGAGACAGGCAAGACATTTGTTTGGAGCTGAAGACAAGGCAAGAGCACAGCAAGAACCAAACTGTCACAAGTTTTAACTTTCAGAGGAGTCTGTGGGAAAGGGAACACTTTGAGCTAAATTTGTATCTCCTTTAATTAGCAGCAGGTAGTTGGGAGAGGACAATGGTGGAGAAATGGTTCATGTACCTCTGAGACAGAATGACTGAACCAGAGAGCTTTAAGGCAATCCACACACAGACCCGAACACCTTCTGCAAAAATACCGGACAATAAAATCCTTTCCTGGACTCACCATCACATGAAGAGCAGGTGTGAGAGGCCAACAGCTTCTCCAAGGGACTCCCCACCCCAAAAACCCCAAATCAACCCAAAACTGGTAACCTCAACCCATCTCTGCCTGTTCTGAGGGGTGGGCTGGGGCAGAGCTGTGCAGATCACCCAGCTCCTGACGAGCCCCAAACTGGAAACATCCTCATGGTTTTTCCTTTTGTTCTTCTGGAGTGACTTCACAGACTTTCCTTGCTTGGCCCCACACTATCATCAAACCCTTTCCAGCCCCAAAGGTCATCGGCAGATGTGGTTACTGGAGTTCTTTGCATGTGGCTTATTTTTCTTCCCCTTTTTTTTTAATTAAACAAGCACGCACAGTTTCCAATTGTCCCTCCTCCAAACTCTCGGGCATCCTTTCCCTTACGTCAGGGACACCAGGGAACAGGAGCAGGCAAGGAATACTCTGCATTTCTGAGCAACAGAGCTACAGCTTGGAATGGGACCTGTGAAAGTTTCACAAACCTCAGTGTGAAGCTTTCCCAGAAGGAAGGAAGCAAAACAGCTCAAACAAGAGCACAAAGGTTCTAAAAATCCCTTAATTCAGATGAGGGTCACTCAATTCACTCAAGTGAGCCTGACCAAGCCAGAGGTGTCACCCGAACCCTTCTGCTCTGGATTAAGAAAAACCAGCAGGAAGGGTGAGAAAGCAGAGGTTTAACTGGGACAGCCCCATCTCCACCAGAAGATATCCCCTCATGGCACAAGCATGGGGGAACAGAAAGGTTTGGCACAAACAGTGCCATGAACCGTGGTGGGGAGAGCGCTGGGATCAGGCTGTGGAGGACAGCCAGGGGAGAACAACATCACCTCCGAAAATCCAGTGGCTTCCAATGCAAAATCCAACCAGGTGGGACCTTCAGCAGCACAAGTCACAGGTCACTGAAGAGACTTCTCACTGCACTGCAAATGTGGGGGATTTGCCAGCCCTGGCTGCAAGGAGCTACCAGCCTGGGCCAAGTGAAATCCCAGGGATGGGGCAGTGCCCTGAGGGCTGGGGTTCCTCCCAAATCTGTGCCTCCATGGACCTTCTCCAGCTCAGCTTCCCTCTCCAGCCCCGACTCCAGCAGGGGATGCAGGAGCCCAGCCCAGCTGGCAAACTCCAAAGGGTTTTCCTGAAAGGAAGGGTCACACCCCAGCTCTGGTACCTGCAGCAAGCTGGGAACGGGCAGAAGCTGTGACAGATGATCTCAGCAGGGAACTGGTGTTCCTGCACTACTTTCTCCAGCAAAAACAAATGGGGAAAGAAAAATAATCAAAGGAAAGGCCAGCTCTGCTGGCCTGGAGCAGAAGGGGACATCTGCACACGTCCATCTGCCACCAGCCCCAGAGCCCGGCTTTGTTTTTGGTGGGGTCACTTTTGTGCCATTGTAGCTCCCTGAACTGCCTCACCAGGACACCAGGGCCAGACAGGGAAAAAGGTGGGAATGTGGGGAGAAGGAGCAGGCAACCACCAGCTCTGCTTAGATGCATCACTAAATTGTCCCATTAGGCTCTTGAATCACTTGGGAAAAGATTATCCTTTGCCTCTGCCTTTGTTTTTCACTCTGGCAACTGCTGGGATTGCTCCCTCCCTACTTAGATGGATGCATTACAGCACCAAAACGCTTCCAAAATGTTTCAAGCATCACATGAAAAAAATAAACAAGAAATAGAAATAAGCACAGCTCAGTCAAATGAGTGGAACAACAACAGCAACAACCTCCCAGTTTTACTGATCCATCCAAAGCTTGTGCAAGGACAACTTCCCCAGCAAGGCACTGATCGAGGAGAAGAGGCTGCAGCACAAAAAAGATCACATTGTGTTCATATCAGTCATTTAAGGTCAGATTAAGTGTTCTTGAAGGCTGGTCCATGTGTCTCCCATTTTCCAAAGTGCCCTCCTTGCCCAGGAATTGTAGGAAGTTTTGCAAATGGGCTGCTGGCTCCCAAGCCCCTGGGATGCCTGACCGAGTGGTCAGGAGGGCTGAGATTTCCATACAAATTGCAAAGCTCCTAAATGGCTTCCTCAGCACAGGGCCGGGGGTGGAAACGGGAGAATATTTAATGATTAGTTCCTTATGGCTCCCACATTCTTGAAGCATATTTCTTGCAGTCCCTGGAACACTCCTGCATTCTTGATTGCAAAATGGCAATAAGTGATTTCCTTTAAAAGCCTTGTCTTTTATTGGAATACTAAAAATACCCCACTAGCCCCACTGCATTGCACTCTCTCTCTTTCCTGGACAGGCCCCATCAACCCTGATGTATTCTATTTTGAAGACAGCAATAAACATTTCAGCATGGGCCATTCAATCCACTTCATAATAGATCTTGCATTTCCAGTGGAGCCCTTCTAGCACCATAAATCATCTTTGCACAGACTTAAGTATGAGAAATTTCAGCTCAAAAGCAGCGTGGATATCTTTTTTTCTTTTTAGAAATTAAGAATGGGCACAAAACAGTCAAGAATTAAATGTGTGACAACTTTAAACATGAAACCACTGGGCCGACCCTGTAAGCCAGGGCTGCTGCAATGGTCAGAGCCACGCAGTGCTGCTCCAGTCAATCCACTTGACACAAACCTACCTTGGTGGGGTGAAGTTCAGAAAAATTCCCTGCACATCCACTCCATCTGAACAAACACAGCTTTCAGATCTGGGAGACTCTGGCTGCTGCCGATTTTAAAAGCCACAGATGAAGATTAATGACACTGCACATCTGAGCTGCTTCCACACACCCAAAACTCCTTTTGTTTTTCCAGTCCATACGGACTGGAAGCCCAAAGTGTTCTCCCCTCTGCTCGTGATGTCTGTCTCCATCTGCTACAGACTTTGGAGAACAGCTCGGAGGTAATTCCAGGTATGCAGCAAGGAGGCCCCTGCCTGAGCCTGGATTGATGTCCTGCCTGAGCCTGGATTGATGTCCTGCCTGAGCCAGGACTGATGTCCTGCCTGAGCCGAGCAGCTTCTCCAGGAACAGCGATTGAGCAACCGTGACCAGCAACGGCGACAGGAGCAGCCAGCCCTGCTCAGCCTCCAGTGTCAGAGCCTTTGTGTCTCCAGGAGCCAGCAGGGATGGAATTCCGAGCCCCAGCAGTGCAGGGTGCCCAGCCCAGCAGGGGATGGGGTCCCCAGAAAGGGGAGGTTTGGCTGCACGAGGTGCCTGAGCGGCTCTGAGGCATTTTCCTGGCACGGTCACTTCTCTCCACACGAAGGGGCTCTCCTGGGAACCTGACCTCCAATCTGCTGCTCACACCTTCACTCTGCTCCGGCAATTTTCCTGAAGTCCCTCCACACCCTCAGCCACAGGCTGATCCCCACGTGCTGGATGGAACACAAGCTGCAGCCTTCAGCTGAGCACAGCCCAGCACAGGTAGGACGTGGTTACTCCTCGACAGCCCCAGAGGAAAGTGAACCTGACTTTGGTGTTGTGGCTGGACAATCCCATCCCTGCTGCCACACAGATGGCAAACTCCCTGTTCCATGGGATCCAGCCAGCAACAGGCTTTGCTGGGCATCAGCTTCCCTTTCTTGGGTGAATCCCACCTCACTGAGTCCTTCCCCACCTGCAGCCAGGCTCCAACTGCAGGGTCTACAAAATAACAGCAGCATCTGTGTCAGGAATTTTCCAGGCAGGCTGACAGACCTCAGCAGAAACTGGGGTGAAACCATTTGTGCAGAGTGGTATTGGTGTTAAAATCAATGAAGTTTCACCTCAACGTTTATCTTGGGAAGATACCAAGGGTTTTCGTCAAGCTCTTATTTTCAGCTGATTCATTCCATGAACTTCATCTGGGTGAATCTCCTGCTCCAACAGCAGGGTCTGGTGACCACAGCAAGGACATGCTCTGGAGAAAGACACCTGGAGTCATCACTCATAAAAACATCCAGAGGAAATGGATCATGGAAGGTTCCAACACAACTTAGTGCTCCAAGCAGGGTCAAGCTAGGGAGCTGGCCTCAATGATCTTTGTGGATCCCTTCCAACCTGAGATATTCCATGATTCCACAATTCCAAGACCAGGCTCAGGCTGCTCAGGGCTTTGTCAGCCTGAGCCTTGGAAACCCTTAAGGACATGGAGCTGTTGCAGGATCCCACTCCCTGGATTGCCCTGGATGAAACCCAGCCAAAGATGTGCCCACTGTCCCCACCAGCCTGTGCTGCTCTGAGGAGGGCACTTCCCAACCCACCAAAGCCCAGCACAGCAGGGAAATGCTGCAGTGGGAAAGTGCTTTTCACCTCAGACACAACCCTGAGGAAAGGGAAAGAACCTTGGCATCTTCTTGGCTGGATCTTTAAACATTCAGGTGAAACTTCACTGATGTTAACACCAATACCGCTTTGGATGAAGTGTTTCACCCCAGTTTCTGCAGGGGTGCAGCAGCCTGCCTGTAGGATTCCTGACACAGATCCAGCTGTTATTTTGTTGAGAATTGTGTTTTCACAACTCAAAGAACAATCCTGCTTTTAGAAACTTGCTCAACCTTTGGCAACGCAGCCTAATCAGCAGAGAGAACTGCAGAAACCAGCAACCAAATACTCCTTATTAATGCCATTTACAGCTGCTAACAACTACAAGAACCTTCTGAAAATGCCAAGGGAAACAGGGTGGGTGAAACAATCCCTTGCAAACAACTGAGCCAATATACACAAGAACTGTGATAAGAAATTAGGTCTGACTTGCATAATCACTTGAAAAGTTTTTGGAAAATGGAGTCTAAAGAGCAGGAGGCTGATAAAATAACCGAGTTCAGTAGCAATGCGAAAATTTCATGCCGATGAAGCAGGGAACTCAATCCTTGCTGAATTCTTGACATCATTTAGATGTTAACAGAAGTTTCTTCTCCAAAAAAAGAAGGCAAGGCATCTCTTAAAGCCCACACACAGATCCCTGACTCCTATATGCAGAGTACTACACAGAACTATTTTGGTTTTGGACGACTGCATTGTCTCATGTGTCAGGATGACTATTTGACTTTATTTTATTTTTTAATTTCAGCCTCGAGCAGAGCCAAACCTGTACAATTTATGCACGTGCAGTACAAGAGGTCCCCTCTCATTTTGTGTTTAGAAAAAAAAAAAAAGAAGAGAAAGGAGGAGGGAAAAACCACGGTATCATTTCATCTCTGTACCTTCCTAAAAGCTGAGAAGTTTATAAGCTCTTAACTCCAGTTCCCTGCTTTTGCCTCCCCACATGACAGCTCCAAGCTGCCGCAGCAGCTGCACAATAAAAGTCTTCAAAGGAAATAAGGAAATAACTGCTCTGAGAGCAAAGTGCTGGGGAACCCCTGGCCTGGGTGACACAAGCAGGGCTGAGCCGGTGACGCTGCTCTGTCACTGCGCCATTGCCAGGGCACAGCTCTGCACCTCCACTGCCAGCAGGGACTTCTGTTCAGCAAACCCAGGAGAGCACTGGGACAACCTGCAGAGGCAGGAGGCCTTGGAAAACCTCCTCTGTTGCCCAGTGAAGTTGTTGATGCCCCATGATCCCTGGCAGTGCCCAAGGCCAGGCTGGACACTGGGGCTCGGAGCAGCCTGGGACAGTGGGAGGTGTCCCTGCCCATGGCAGGGGTGGGAATGGATGAGCTTTAAGGTCCTTCCCAGCCCAAACCACTCTGTGATTCTGTATTTTGTGTCATGTTTTCCTTTTGGAGAACATTTCCCTTTTCCAGCTCCTTGAGGTTATTCCTAGAATACGTGTGGGGGTTGACAGAGAAAAACGATAAATATTTAAGTTAAGGAAAAAAGATCAGTGTAAGGATTGGAGCCTGTTATCAACCAACCAACCAGCATAAAAATCCTTGGGAGCCAAAGAAGTTGCCCGATTTACTAATTTCTTCTTTTTTTCCTGAAGTCTAATCCTATGGTTAAATCTACAGAGCTTTTCCCCTCACACTTCCAGAGGGAGAAGAAACTCTCCCAGCAAAGAGGCACATAAATCTCCCTGGATCATTTGCCTCAATCCTGCTCCTGCCCAAACACGGGATGCTCCATATGCTTTTGCAATCGCTCTGTTTTGATAGAATTACCAGGACTGTCCCTTATTAATCATGTTGCCACTACAAGTCCCTCTGGAGTGTTTGCTTATTCTAAACTTTTCCAAACTCTTCCAGTTTCCTCTTCATCTATTAAAAGCTCACTGAAGATGACCACAGTTAAAGCAAACCTCTGCTACTACAGAACAGAAGGGGGAAAAAAAGAGGGGAGAGGGGGAAAATCACCTTTAACCACAACTTTTCCTCTATTCCCAGAACAACCTGCCTCAAACACTGCTTCAGTCTTTGTTTCCCTGACTGTGGAGCCGGAGCTGTGGCTATTTAAGGTAGCATTAACATTCAAGGGACACTTTCCTGGATGTTACTATTTGAGCTGGGATCATTGGAAGAAATTTGGTATTGGCTCAATCCTTCAGTGCCCCGAAATCAATGAGCTTATTCCAGCCTGTAAAGTGTTCTTAGAGCCAGGCTGAAGTGCTTTGCTGGCCGGGGAACAAAGCCCTTGGCACCCCGCAGGACTGAACCCTGCTGAGGTGCAAGGCGTTTCCAAACACTCCCAATTAACGAAAAGAATCCACAATTAAGAAAGTCGCAGTCCCTGGGCTGGCAGAAGAAAGGGAATGTTTAGCACAGCACGCAGCCCTCCACAATCCCGGCACGGGAACAGCAAGCCCGGCCAAGAGTAGGTGGGGGATAAAGAGCAGGAGTGTTCCTGGGTGTCCCTTGGGAACTGCTGGAACCCTGGGCTTCCCCACGTCCCTGCTCCAAGGCTGGGAGCAGCACGGACGTGGAATTGGCCTGAGCTGACCTCCAGCCCCTGCCCTGCTCCCGGGAGGCTCCGTGGATGCCACGGATCAGCCCCTGCTGCGGGAAGGTTCTGCTCCCTCCCAGCACTGCCAGTCCCCATTTCTGAGCCCAGCTCTGAGGAAGGGGATCAGTCTGCAGTGCAGAGGCAATGCTGCCTATGAAAGCCTTCCACTGACTCCACGTGGGCTCTGATGGGGAAGATCCCCATTTATCCCCCAGATTTCACGTTGTTTTGAGGACTCTGCTGTCTCCAAAACATTAACTCAAACCAAGTGATACAATTCTGCTAAAATTACACTCTTAAGCCAACTACGTCTTTCTGAGTCACAAACAAATATGCCTTTCCATGCACTTTTGGAATTGCAACATGGATTTCATTCTGATTTTCCCCCAGCTTATACAGAGTTTACATAAATGATTTTTCATGTTTATCTTTCCTCATGAAAACCACGGATCATGTTGGTGCTGTGCTAACAAGAGCTGGGCTCATGCAGGCGTGGGGCAGCAGGGAGAGGCCCCTTGGCTCTCCAGGCTCTCCCTGGTCCTGCAGCCAGGCAGGGCTGACCCTGCAGCCCAAGCAGCTTCCAGCTGGGCTCAGATGGACTCCACTTGGATGCAGTCATTCCCGCTGGGAACTGGAGGCAAAGCCCTGCGGAATCTGTGCAGAGGACTGGAGAACTCAGCGTGGGCTTTCCACCTCTGGTCCAAGGCTGCTTCCCATGAATCTGAGGACAGTGGCCAGGAATGGGGCTACTCCAAGGGGGGCCTGAGCTCACCTGGGGGGGCTGTGATCTGTCCAGCACAGGGGCAGAAGCAACAGACACCCCTGGATCCCTGGAAGTCCAAGGGCCAGGCTGGACATTGGGGCTTGGAGCAGCCTGGGATAGTGGAAGGTCCCAGCCCATGGCAGGGGTGGGATGGGAAGATCTTCAAGGTCCCTTCCAACCCAAACCATTCTGTGATTTGTGAAACCAAAACCAGGTTGGAAACCAGAAAAATCAAACCAGCTCAATATTAAGAAGATGGAGCTGAACCCCAACATCTGCACCCACCTTGGTGGCAGCTGGAGACCAGAACAGGGGGTTGAGACAGACTCACAAAAGATTCCCTGCTCTGCCAGCACAAGAAGATCTCCAAGACAATCCCACCTCTGAGCCACCCAGGGGAAAAGTGACACCAGGACTCCTGCCTGGCGTCACCCTGCCAGGGCTGTGCGTGAATGACTCTCAAGTCATGCTAAAAGAATTTTTTTTAAGGTTTCATCAACTCCTGCCTCGATCACTTCAAAAGCTCCGCACTGCACACACAGCACTACAGCAGGAACAAAGTCATCTGCAAATGGTTAATGAAATGCATATTAGGTGCAAACCACTGGGACTGCAGTGAGATGCCTGGCAGGGTTTGATTTCAAGCAAGCCACAGAATATGACAATAATTTAAATAAAACCTGTACAGTTTATCCAGTGCTTCAGCCTCTCTTTCTGTCTCTGCTCCCATCCAAGCCAACACAGGCTGACCACGTATCCCAGAGCCCATCTCCAAGCAGGAATTCTATTCACAGTGTTTGGCTTTAAGAGCAGGCAAATTAAAAACAGAGATGAAGGGATGTTTATCCTTTTATTTTTAGCAGAATCGAGGTTTGCTGGAGGGAATCCTAATAAAATTGAAAAGACAACACTTCTAATGGAGCATCCTTAATTTTAAAATGAAGAGGTGGATACAGTGATTAGTTTTTTGCTTGCTAGCAGCTTTTTTTTTTTTTTTGTTATTTCAATATTGTTCACTGTGGTTTTCATGGCTTTGAGAGGAGGTTTTTAGCAGGACCAGCTGCCAAGAACATCTCCCAGTTAGCTGCTTTGGTCATCAGTCAGTAGCTGCCATTAGCACAGCAGTTCCTATCTGCAAATCCAATAATTCTAGAGCTACCAAACATCATTTTCCTTTGAGATTAGTTTTGGTGGAGAAAAATATCCTTTGGAAGGCAAACCTTTTTTTTTCCTTAGTATTTTAGCTATCAAAACACATGGTGCAGCCTGGAATAGAGCTGCCCATAAAAGCTCTGCTCCTCAGCCAGTGAACATGGGAAACCACCAGCTCCAGCTGCTCCAATTAACTCCCAGCATCTTCCTCAAAGCGCCAGACAATCCCGGGCTACTTGTCATGCAAACAACCTGGGAGCTTCATTCTCCTGGCAAGGCAAGAGGAGGGGTAAATGACTGAGTTAAGTAGATTACTGGGGAAGGAGTCACACTCAGCAGCCTTATGAGATGATTAGACCCTGGGAAATTCACACCCCAAATCCCCCGGCCCCGACAGTGCACATTCATTACCAGCTCCAGGATCCACTGCAATCAGGAACCTTCCCTGGCAGCATTAAATATTCATTTCCCAATGAACTTCCATTTCGCTGTTCCCCCCCCGCCAAAAAGGAAGATGATGTTAAAATTTTACAGGGGAAGAAGGTGCAGCAGCGTTTAGCAAGCCAGCAGTTCGTGCTGAAACAACTCAGAAAATCAGCAGCGTTTTTGGAGCGAGGTTGGGACCAGCAGGGTCACCCAGACCCCTGATAAGAGCCTCCACAGGCACCTGGGAGTGCACAGGAGAGCAGCAATTATCTGCCCTGAGCACTGAACAAATCCAACACAGCACAGCAGCTCCTGCAGTCCAAAAAGGGGGGAAATAATCCCATTTGTGGCAGGAGAGCCAGCGGCTGCTGCAGCGCTGGGGCCGGGCTCTGCTTGTGTGGGAGAGAGACTCTGAGGTCCCAGTTAGGGTCTGGCTGCCCCCATGGGAGATGGGTGATGCCCCTCTCTGCACTCACCATGACCTGACAGAGCACGGGGACTGAGGCTGGGGATTAATTGCCGGGAATACTGGGAGTACTGGCAGCAATCCTGACTTTTTGCCAACTCATGACACGAGGAGCGGGTGTTCCACAGAGGCTTCAGACACGGCTTTGTAACACTTCATGTCACTAAAGGCTCCAAGTTTAACAGGAGTCTGTACAGCATTATTCAGCAACCCTCCATTATCCTATGAATTACAAATCCCCCATTTTCTGGATCTATATAAAGCAAAGGGCGTAACCCCATCACACTGGAGGAGGTGAGTGTGCCGAGAGTTCTCCCTCCCACCTGTGGTATTTTTATCAGACATGTCTTTAAAAATATCTCTCAAAGAAAGTCTCTTATGCAAGAAGTTAAGACAGCTGAGGACTCCTGAAGTGCAGTCTAGTTCCATCAAAGGAAACTCCAGCACCAGGGATGGTTTCACCCCTGGTACCTAAAAGGATAAACTGCACAAACCCAGTGACCAACCTGCTGAGAAGGGCTCATCTTCCTGGAAGCTGTGTGGTGGGATAGCTCCGAAGAAGGAAAGTATCGGGCTAGGTACTCCTGCTGAGAGACTTGAGGTTGTTCAGCCTGGAGAAGGCTCCAGGGAGACCTTAGAGCTCCTTCTAGTGCCTAAAAGGGCTCCAAGAGAGCTGGAGAGGGAGTTCAGACAAAGGCATGGAGTGACAGGGTGGGGGAACGGCCTTAAGCTGAAGGAGAGTAGGGTTAGATGGGATATTGGGCAGGAATTCCCCCTGTGAGGGTGCCAGGCCCTGGCACAGGGTGCCCAGAGCAGCTGTGGCTGCCCCTGGATCCCTGGCAGTGCCCAAGGCCAGGCTGGACATTGGGGCTGGGAGCAGCCTGGGACAGTGAGAGGTGTCCCTGCCATGGCAGGGGTGGCACTGGATGGGCTTTCAGGTCCTTCCAACACAGACCACTCTGTGTTTCTCTAAGGACCCAAGAGCAGAAATAACACATTTCCTGCCACCCCCCCCGCCCCAATCCCTATTTCTTTCTTGACTAATGCTGAATGCAGGCTTGAAAAGGAGATGGGGATCCCCCCAATCTCCGAGTCACAGAGCCAGGCCACGCCACAGGCAGGCCCTGAGCAGAGCCCAGGCAAACCCACCCTTACCTCACGCTGGGTTCTCCGTGTCCTGAGCCAAATCAAGCAGGAAGCAGACGACTGGAACTTGTCTGCTGTAGAACTTGTTCAGTCATATCCCATAAAAATACCTGAGTGCCCACCTACGGACACCATTCCCTTCTGGGAGCTGCCACCTCAACTTCCAGGCTGTTTAACACCTAAATACTCCCCAATTCCAGGCCCTCTGATGACTTAACCATGTCCTTATTGCCAGAATTAGCAGGACAAAAGATGGCCACCAAAAAGCCACCAGCACCACTTTGATCTTCATTCACACAGCAGCAAAGGAGAATCAGTTCTACTCTTCCTTCCCGGGAAGATGATCTCCAGTGCCCCTCTGGCAGCCAAAATACAGCATGGATTTTGTAAGGGGAGCAAGCCTGGGCATCCTGGAATCATGGAGTCACAGGATGGTTTGGGTTGGAAGGGACCTTAAAGCCCACCCAGTGCCACCCCTGCCATGGCAGGGACATCTCCCACTGTCCCAGGCTGCTCCAAGGCCTCCCCACCCAGGATTTTGGGCAGTTGCCGAGTACCTGAACTCAGCTTTCCCTGTCTCCTCAGGGCTAGTAGAGCACAGAACACAGCGAGCCCCTACATTCACCAGCTCCTTATTTCAAGCAGAATCTGAAGCTGTAAAGCCTGACTCTGCTGCAGGGACACCAGCACAGCAGCTCCTTGGATACACTCCGGGCTGGAGCAAATCCAGTGGCAGAGAGGTCTCAGCAGAGGATCCCAGCACAGGAACAGCTTTTCATCACTGGGCAGGGCTGCCTGATCCAAACTCAAGATATTCCTGTCCAAGACAGTTTCTCTGTAACCACCAACATTCACACACAAATATGCTGTGACTGCTCCAACAAGGGCAGAGGAACACAGGGGAGGACTGAGCTTATCCTGCATTCATGGGCAGAGCCGCATCCAGAGCCAGAGCAAACAGCATCTCCCAGGTACCAAAGGTGACGGCAAACAATTAAAGCATTGAACGATGGAAGAGGCTCAGAGGACATGGCAAAGGAACCAAGGGAATGTCAATAATGCTGTCATTACCACTATAACCAGTAAAGTAGAAGCAGTGAACTGGGAAAGGTGCAGAAATGAAGGAATTCTAATTGCAGCCAAGGGCTGAGGTGCAGTGAGAAGGCTGAAGAGCCACTTCTCCCCCACATCCCCCATCCAAACCGGCAGGTCTGACAGCAAACACAGATCAGCTTTAAACCTCTCCCCAAAGTCAGATCCCAAGGGTTCCGAGTCTTGTCCAAACACACCATGCCAAATGGAGTGTTCCTAAGTCTGGAAACACAGAATGCACAACTCACAGGAAGAAATCCAATCATCTCATCTCAGGAAACTGGGAATGTTCCTGTTTATGGCACTGCCTTGCCCCATGTTGTAAAATACCCAGCATGAATCATTTGGCACTGCTGCTGTTTCTCTAGAAGACCTAAGCACGGGGCTTTTTCCCCTCACTTTTGAGTCTTTAATTCAATATCAAGGTGGGAAATGAATATTTTTGCATTTTACTTAAATGCCAGAAAAACATTTGTGGCTTAAAGCAGGAATGAGTCACTTTGGCTCCAATAAGGTGCTTTTCCAAAGCTTTTTAGCAGCACTGTCACCTTGCTAATGCTCTAGAGCTAAACACCAAACATTGTCTGCTGGGATCCCCCAGACTTTATAAACACTGCTGCAGAACCAACCCACCCAGCCCTGCAGGAGCTGGAAACCTCGGAGCTAAATAAAATCTCCAAGCTCAGGAGAAGCATTAAAGCCAGGAATATCTTCACTTCTGGACAGGTTATACTTTCCCAACACCTGGAATTTGGTAGATTTGGGACAATTTTGCAAATATGCCCACAATGCTCCAAACCTACCCCTCATGACACACGCTGGGCTGTGTAAACCACTTGTCTTTTCCCACAGGCACCCAGAAACAAGGAGCCAAGGGGCAAATGCCAGTGAAACCACGAGGTCTGGAGTCTCCCACTGGAGTGGGAGAAACACTTTCACTAGACACAAAATACAGAATCATGGAATGATGCAACGGTTTGGGCTGGAAGGGGCCTTAAAGATCGTCTCATTCCACCCCGTGCCGTGGGCAGGGACAGCTTCCACCAGGCCAGGCTGCTCCGAGCTCCATCCAGCCTGGCTCTGAACTCCTCCTGGGATGGGGAACCCCAAACTGCTCCCCACATAAACGCACACCCAGGAACCAGCTACGTACAAGCCGCTGTTGGCCCTTTACTGGGACAACCTCTGCCCCTCCATTGGGACAGATGAAGGATCCTGCACGGACAAAACCCTTCCTACCCTCAGGAATTACTTCTGTTTCCCCATAGGCAGTGGGGTTGGGGCGGGGGCTGACTGTGGTTGAGGCAGCTCAGCACCACACCAGGGCTGACCTGTGGCAGTGCCAGCTCCCACACCAGGGCTGACCTGAGGCAGTGCCAGCTCCCACACCAGGGCTGACCTCTGCTCGTGCCAGCCCCCACACCAGGGCCGCCCTGTGGT
>NW_008237536.1:866590-874943 GCF_000691975.1 Corvus brachyrhynchos
GCGGCCATCTCCCCCACCGGGGCGTACCTGTGGCGGTGCCAGCTCCCACACCAGGGCTGACCTGTGGTGGTGCCAGCCCCCACTCACTGCTCTGCAGTTTGGCACCACGGCACAGGAGCCGTGTCCGTGTGCGCGTCCCCTCCAGCCCAGCCCCTCTGCATGGGGGGCCCGAGCTTCACACATTAACAGCCCCCTCGGGACAAAGCCTGGGAGTTTCTTAATTAAGCCCAAGTGAAAGGCAGCCCACAAGCATCCCACTTACGTCCTGGGAGTAGCTCTGTCTGGACTTCAAACGCCCGGAGCACTGCCCGGCAGCCCGGCCTCAATAGCTGCTCCGGGATTTTCCTCCTGTGAATGGGAATGCCCGGCCTCCTCCCGGCCTCTTCAGCCTCCTCTCATTTCCCCCCCGTTTTAGACGTGTCTCTGGGATAGAGAAGAGGGAACAAAGGGGCTGCTTGTGTGTCAGGAGCCCTCGGAGGGGCTGTGTTTCAGTCCACCCTTCTCCAAAGCAGGGCAGTGTCTGGAGAGCTCTTTAGGAGTTTTCGTCTCATTAATATTGCCATGAGGGATCAAAGAATGTATTAAAAAAATATCCAAGTACAATTCCTGCAACGGAATGGGAATATATAAAAAACCTGCTCGGGTGCCTTTCCCTGATCCCCGGCACTACTGTGGGATAATTGTCTCCTCATGGACCCAGCTTTTATTCCCACTGAACCCCGCGAAAGTCTCAGCACATCCATCCCACCAAGCCCCTGCTCCCCTGCACTTATTCCATCATCAGGGCCGAGTTGCCCCGTGTTCCTCCCAAAGAGATCCCACTTTTGCCCTGGCAGTAAGTCACCGGGAGCAGGAATTGCTTCAGTGCTGCCCCTCGGAGCAGCTGCCGGGGGTGGGCTGGGAACTGGGATGAATACTAAAGAAGCACTGAGGCATCGCGGGGGGACGGGGCAGGATTTTCTCCTGGGAGGAAGCAAATCAGGGTGCTCTGCGTGTCCCAGATGAGCCTTTTCCTTCCTCCTCCTCGGGGATCCCCTCGCACGAGCCCGGCCCGTGTGGGAGCTGCCACACCTGGAGCCGTGTCCGGCCCCGCCGCAGGGCCCACAGCCGGCCCCATCCCCGATTCCTGCCCGGCTCATTAGGGATGCCCAGCAACACCCCGCAGACAAAGCCACAGCAAACAAAGTGTGGGGAGAAGGGGGAAGGGGGGAGAAGGGGATTTTTTCCCCCTTTTTTTCAAAAGAAAGGAGTGCGGAGGAATTCCTCATTCACTGATCTGTAGAATACATTAATATCCCAAGTGTTGGCACAGCCTCCCATGCTCGGGGGACCAACAATGCGAGCAATGACTCCGAGTCTGGGATCTTCAAATAAACCACCCCTGCTGTCATGGCCACCAGGAAAGAGAATAACAGCAATATTAGCTGACCTTCATTTTGTTGTTTCCCCAGACCTGACTGCTAGACCTCTGTTTGCCTGTTACTAGGATTTCTTGGCTGAAAAATGTGAGCATTTCCTAGACGATAAAGAGGCAGTTTATTAGGTAAATAAACCAGGCCCTAAGCAGCCTCTGCTGCTTGATAATGAGGAGGGAAGGAAAGGCCCAGACCTCCCTGCACCACCTAAAATAACCCCAATCAAGGCTCTCCAAATACCACCACACGCATATTTTTCAACAGACAGTTAATGAACAAGAGAAGGTCATTCCAGCCGAGCCAACTTGTGCTCAAAACCATTTGCTGAGAAAACTATAGGCCATAAAAATCCCCGTAGGCACTGTGTCTGTATCCTATAAAACTGTCCTTCTGTGGAGGCAGAAAGAAGTTTAAAATAAGTGTATTCTTTCGGGCTTCTGACAAAAGACAGCATCGAGGGGAAGATGCTTACAGAGCAGGGGTGGGAAGGAGAGAGCGGGGACACCCTGCACCATTCCCTGCTTCCCTCAGCCCCAGGAGCCACAGTGATAAATATAATTAATTATCAGGCCCACAATGACCCAAGGGTGAGGTGCAAGCCTGCAGCACCTCCGTCAAAAGGCTACTGCAAATTAGAGGCAAGTTTTCCAAGCCTTCCCAATGCATCTCACAGATAAATGTAATAACCAGATGGATTCAGAGAGGACGGCTTGGGAAATGAAGTTTCCACTGAAACAGAGCTAGTGGTACTGCTCTCCTTGCCAACAGAGCAATGTTCTGGTGCAGGTTTTTTGAATATTTAGGAGATAAGTATTACACAGGAGCTACTGTGTGCTACGATCCCTCTGGGGACACAACCACAGTGCAACCAGTGCCCCACGAGCCACAGCCTCACACCTGCAGAGCCCAGAATGCACCACAGTGTCACACCAAAGTCCCACGGTGATCATCCTGCAGCAGACACAAACCCCTGCCCTCCCTGCCCCGCACTTCTGAAGCAGACAGGCTGCATATTCCAGCAGCCAACCCCACTGTGCTGCTGCAGATCTGTGGCAGGAGAGCATTCCCACCACCAGCATCCAGCTGGGTTTGCAAACAAGTGTGACATTCCAGTGTCCCTCCTCTGCTTTCCCCAGGAAGGTGTGGGAGTCGCTGCAAACAGCAGCTCCAGGGATGGCACAGCAGCTCCAGCGTGAGCTCCCGATCCATCCCCACCCAGCCTGTTTTGGGATCGCTCTGACCCAGTGCAGGACCCTGCACTTGGCATTGCCCAACCTCCTGAGGGTCACAGGGACCCACCATTCCCAGTGGGGCCGTTGCCACCTGAGCCCCACATCCCAGCCATGCCAGAGCGCTGCCAGCACCCCGAGCACAGCCCTGGGACAGGGACACTGCAGCCGCGGCTCACGGGGCTGGCCGGACACACAGATCCCTCATCCTCTCCCAAAACAGAACCACCTGCTCCAGATGTGGGATGAAGGTGGCTTCGTTACCTCTCTGCTGCAAGCAGGACTCCTGGGTTTGAATGCCACGAGGTGAACGCTGCACAAATAGCTTGATTTTCACTTGGAGTCAATACATTTTCTAAAGCAACACCAGAAACACCCCCCCATCCCCAGACCTGACAAACCCCCCACAAGGGCAGGCCTTTCTTACTGCTCCTCCCATGTGCCTGAGGACACTTTTCCTCCAGTCCACTGGCAGGAATCCGACTGCACTTTTGCAAAACAAGAAATATCTGAGCTCACAGCCCCTGCTGATTTATATCCCCAGATTCTGGTGGGATCAGCATCCTCCATGCATCTCACAAAGCCCTGAACAGACAACATAACCACTTGTCCCTAGCAGACTAATTTCTCCATTGACCACATCCTCCGTGCATTGTTGTGTCCCTGCCGTGCCTGGGGCTTGGGAAGCAGAATTCCAGATGCTGGACCCTTGCCCTGCCCAGGCCCTGTGTGCTCAGCACAGCCCTGGCCCGGGGTGCATTCAGGGTGACACGACCAAGAGAGGCTGCAGAAGGCCCAGCATTTGGGAGCCAAAGACTAAGGCAGAACTTCAGTCTGCAGGAATTACTGCAAACATTTAACCCAGATGATTTCCCCCCTAATTTAGGTTTTAATGTGGTACGAAATCCCCGAGCCTGAACACCGTTGTATTTCAGCTCCAGATCGGGGAGAGCAATTATTTTGTCATTGAGCATATTAGGAAAGAAAAGGCAGAAGGAGGCAACTTTGAGCCTCTTTGGTCATGTACAAATTAACACATTTCATCACCATTTTCAGAAATATAAATTAATGATTTAATTCTGCAACATGTATCCTTGGAAACCAAGCTGTAAGCAGTTGCCCATGGATGTTTCACACAATTCCATTTTTTTCAATATTGAAATACAATTAATTGCTTGGCCTTTTGCAGTGATGGACAGCTTGGGTGAGCAGGGTGCCCAGGGGCTTGTTTTACCACCAGATTTGTAGGGTCTCACTACGTGGGCTGACAACAGCTGCTCTAAATCTCCTGATAGGTATGAACAGGCACTGGTGAAGTTCAGTCTGTTTGAACAGCTGCATATGCAAATGTAATTAAGAAGATGTCTATTGCCTTTTGCTCCCCCTCTCCCCTCACCCTGTCTCCTGATGGGGAGGGATGGCATTTCACAGCTCCAGGCTTCAACCTCTGCCTGATTTACATCTCACAGCCCAGTCCCAGAAATGCCACTCTCAGGGTGTCCTTAAAATCAGGGCTGTCTGACCAACCTGAGCAGGATGGAAGCTCCAGAGCAAACCAAGACTAATTAGAACATTAAAAAAAAATGCTAAAAGGGGTAGAAAACACTGGGAGTGCACTGAGGGGAAATCAGATCATGCAGAGCTAACCAGGTTAGCTGGTCAGATAATGAATTTTCTAGACAAAGGAAGTGAGATAGATCCTACCCACACAGACTTCAGCAAAGTGATACAGCACCACATGGGAAATCCTGAAATGAAAAACTGGGGATTAGCAGAACTGGAAGGGCAGGAAACTGGTGAAAGGGGAAGTGGCGTTGAAAGAAGGATCAGAATGGATGGAGGTCACCGGCAGAGCTCCTCCAGGAATGGTCAGCAGGCTGATCTTATTAAATATTTTTATTAATGACCTTGGCACAAGAAGTAAGTGTGCTAATGAAATCTGCTGCTGACACAAAGCTGGAAAGCAGCACCAACACACAGGAAAGCTGGGACTGAATGGGGGAAAAAAAGGGGGAACTGTGAAGATGAATGGAGGAAGGCTGAAATTCCACGGGATGGGAGAGGAAGCCATGCACTGGGGATAAACAATAGTTTTTGCTGTGAATTGGAAAGAAAATGAACTTGAGTGGAAAGTGTTCAAGAGTGAGAAAGGCCCAAGCAAACAGCTCCAAACCAAAATGACTGGGACACCAACACGCTGGAATTGCAGTATTTCCAACAGCCAGAGAAGTGCTGGAGCTGCTGGACAAGCCAGGTTATAGGGTTTACAGAAACCCAGAATCCTGAGAAGGCTCCGGGGATGCTGCACTTGGTTCCTGTAGTTAAAAATCCAAAAAGTTTAAGTAGGAAGAAGTGTAAAAAAAGAGTTGGCAGAAAACAGATTAATTTAGGAGATTAAAGTGTAAAGACACTTGTTCAGCCCTGCAAAACAAAAGCGGGGAGGGCACACTGAGTGATCTCTTGGACACACATATTGGAGGGAAAAAAAAATAAAAAAGGGGAAAGAACTATTCAGGACAGCAGAACAAGGGCTGCACGTGGGCATCATGAAGTATCCTTGACAAGTCCAGGCTGGAAATAAGTTTATGACCATTCCAGCCTTCCAATAGGAGTAATGGGGGGGAAAAAACAAGCTTGTTCTCAGAAATTTATCTTGAAGGGATCCTCTGACCCAGAAGGCTCTTCCCATCCTTTCCTGCTCAACACACACAGAGCTGCCAGCACCAGGACATGCTGTGCTTCCCACCTGGAAGGGGAGTCATAAAGCAAGCCCAAACCACCTTTTTTTTACAAAAAAAACCTGTTTATGACTGCTTAGATCCATTCTCTTTTATCAGCTGAATCCATTCCAACACCTCAGCATGAGCAATTTTAAGGCAAATATTCGAGAAGTGAATACAGTGAGTGTGAGGAGGAGGAGGAGGAGGAAAAGGAGGAAGAGGAGGCGGAGCAAGGCCATGAGCTGGCTGGAGGGCACAAAGGCACTGCAGGAGTGAGCACCAGGCTGTGGGACACTGCCACCAGCACAGGCCTCATCTCAGCACCATGACTGACCTTGTCCCAGTGTCCCTGCTGAGCTGGGAACACCCTCTGGGACATTCCCTCTCACCATCAGTCACCTGGGGGCTCCTCACCTGCTCCTTGGGGGCTCTGAGGTAACAAAACCAAGGAAAAATGTTTCATATTATGGGAAAGCAAGATGGCAAAGCAACAACTTGTTCCCTGTGAGGGTGGGCAGGCCCTGGCACAGGGTGCCCAGAGCAGCTGGGGCTGCCCCTGGATCCCTGGCAGTGCCCAAGGCCAGGCTGGACATTGGGGCTGGGAGCAGCCTGGGACAGTGGGAGGTGTCCCTGCCCATGTCCCTTCCAACCCAAGCCAGTCTGGGATTGTGTGGTTAAAGACAACAGCGATCAGTGAAGACAGAGAATCACAGAATGTTCTGAGTTGGAAGGGACCCACAAGGATCATCAAGTCCATCTCTTCAGTGAATGGCCCATACAGGGATCAAATCCACCACCTTGGTGTTATTAGTTAATTAGTGAGACACCAGAAATGAGCCCAATTTAACCAACAGATTCATCATTCTTCTGCTGAAGTTTCTTTTCAACTCTTCCTGCAGGGGTAACAACTCAGAACAAACTTTTTGACATGTGACAGTGGAAGAAGCTTGAAGTTGTCCCTGAGGGCCGGAGCACTGAACTCCCTCTTGCCCCTCCTCCTCCTCATCCCTGAGGAAGGCTCCATGGTGGCAGTGCTGCTGCAGGAATTTGTATTTGCCCTTTCCTGCCCTGTTGGTGGTGCCTTTGCCGCTGGCCTGGCGCTCCTGCTCCGTCGGGTTCCGCTCCATCCCTGCCTCCTCCTCCTCCACGACGCCTCAGCTCCCGGACCTTCCAGGCCTCGTACTCCTCCCCATCCTTCTCATCATCTCTACGAGTGCATCCAGTGCTGCCAGTGGCTGCTTGCCCTCCTCCAGCTCCTTCTTAGCTTCCTCTTCTCCAATCTGAAGCGTGTACTTGAGCCTCTCCTCTGCCATCCTCTTTGCCTCCTGCTCCAGGGCTTCTGCTCCTCTCTCCTGAACTGTGATCTGCTCCTTCCTGTGGATAAAGACCGGTTTGAGACGTGGCTCCATTTCACCTTCGTTGTCTGTGTACTCCTCGTACCTGGACTCTGACTCGGCCTCTTCTCCAGACCGACCCTCATCTTCCACCTCCATCACCTCCATCTCCTCAGTTCTCCTCTCCTGTGCTCGCTGATGCATCACCCACGTTCAACCTCCTCATCATCGATCTCTTCCTCTTCCCTGGTGTCCTCTACTCCAGGCACCAGGCTTCCCCCCTCTCCACCTCTGAATCACTTTCTCCAACCTCTCCGTGTTCCAGGAGGTCTCGGTGTCTCAGCTTTATCCAGCCGGTATCAGCCGCCCCAGCCAGGGCCATTTCAGTGCAATGTTCCAACACCCAGCCCCATCTTTTGTTTCCTGATTGCCCCATTTGGCCCTCAGGCAAAGCCCTCCCCCCCCCACCAGCACTGTCCTTCTTCCAGGTAGCAGATGGGACAAAAATTCGCTAAAAAAAAAACCAACAAACCCAGAACAAAATTGAAGGAAGGAAAAATTATAATTAAAAAAAAAAAAAAGAAAGAAACTCAGGAAAATACACAAGTTGCCAGGCCAAGAAATCTCATCCCATCAGAGGCTGGACAGGTGACTCAGAGCCAGTGCAGTTGTCAGGGCAGCACTGGGGAGGAATATCAGAGTAACTTCTCCAAGAGTCAGATTGCAGGAAAGGCTGATTTCATGGCAACTGAACCAGCTCCTCCTCTCCACTGAGAAAAAAACAAATGGATGGGGACTTGCTCATCTAAACACACAGGATACGTCAGAGGAACAGACCTGAGCAACTGCCATCATAATTTATAAAACAAATTAAATCCATGGCAAAAATAAGCAAAACTTAGAACAGAGAGATCACAGAACCTGGCAGAAAAAGGCCCCAGCCTGCATGAATCATTATTTTCTACAGGAAACCTTATATAATCCAAGCTACCCTGTTTTAAAACAAACCAAACCTTCCAAAAACTCCAATTAATGGGTTTAGCAAAGCTCTGTTTTTAATTCAGGTGATTTGGTAAGATTAAAAAAAAAAAACCAAAACAAACCCCACCTGGTACAGATTAATTTGCTGTAGTTTACAGCCTGCTTTTGGCATCCCCAGCCCCTCCCTGGGAGGAAGGCAAAGGCGAGCTGAGAGCATCTACCTGGCGCTGAGGGAGGCGATTAGATTGCATTGCCATCTTGTGGAACAGGAGAAAACCAGGGACAGGGAAAAACCGCTCAGGCCCCTCTCTGCAGCGGGGTGGTGCTCTCCAGGACACAGACCCTGGCCCAGAAGGGGATTTGCTGTGGCTGGTCCTCATTCTCCTCATTTATCTGAAAGGGCAGAGGGATGCACACGGGGAGAACACGGTCTGCTGCCCTCAGGCTGCTGGCATGGGGAGGGACACAGACTCAGCTATCAGAAATAAAAGCTTCCTCTTTTTTTGCTTGTTTTTACTGTGACAAAGTCATGGTTTTCTGGGTTGCTTCCCCGGGAAATAAAAGCAGCTTTTCTCCTTGGCTACAGGAGAACCACCAGAGAGTGACTGGGGCAGGAGCAGGAGTAGAACCAGCAATGCCCAGGTCACCATCCCAGTTCGTGGTCTGGTTCAGCA
>NW_008237536.1:874961-876674 GCF_000691975.1 Corvus brachyrhynchos
TCACGCATGGCACAGCTCAGATTCAACCACCTCTGCACAGGTCACAACTGCCAACAGGGCTCCCAGCTGTGGCCTGAGTAACTAAAATCCCCTTGGCTCCTCCAGACACAAACACTTGAGGATGTTCTTATCACAGCCAAAGCCTGGCTTAACCATCCTCTCTGCAGGGAGCTGCCTACTTGTGACTCTACGGAAAATAACCAAACAAAAAATCCCACTACAAAACTCAAGGATGGGGGGAAAGTTACCCAAAAGCACCAAACCCCTGTTGCCAGCCAGGCTGGGAGCAAGGGAGGAGTTCACTGCACTGGTTCTTGTCTCAAGGAATGCCTGGACGTGGCACCCAGTGCTCTGGGCTGGTGACAAGGTGGGGATTGGGCACAGGCTGGACTCGATGGTCTGGGAGGGCTTTTCCAGCCTCAGAGATTCTGTGCTGTGAAGCCTGGAACGCCAACCCAGCCAGCTGGACACTGTGATGGATGTGACCCACGATTTGGGTTGCACCTTACTGGACTCGCTGGGGCAGGAACCACCTGGCCCAGTGTGGAGAGGCCCTACAAGCAGCAGTGCAAGTGCAGCGCTGACCTGAGCTGGCTCTGGTGCCCAGCAACCACAGAACACCAGCTCACCTGTCCTGAGTGACCACCAGCATCCAGAGCCGTGGACTAAATGAACTCAGGGAACATCTTCTGGACTTTTATGGGCTTTTCACAGACATTTCCCAAGGGTGGCCCACAGACTGCAGGGATGCTTCCTGTGGGGACAGGGAGAGGGTGGCTCTGGGGGGCTGGGGTTAAACCACAACATCCCCCAGCATCTCAGCATTAATTATACTTTAGTTTATTTGCAAATTTTGAAATGCAGTTCTTAAGAGGGCATTCTGAGGGTTAAAGTTTCTAATAAAAAAGCTACTGAGAAATGGTTAGTGAGTGTTACTCTGCAGAAACCCCTGAAGGTGCCCAGACTGGAAGAGAGAGCACAAACCAACCCAAGAGCGCCAGTGGTGAGGCTGAAAAGTCAGGATTGTACACGCAGCCATTCCTGCAGCAAAGCTGGTACAGGCAGCCTAGCACTTGATTGATGATTTGTGTGAACACTCTGGTGAAAGCTCAATGCAAATTTCTGAAATCTCAGAAACTTATATGTCCCCCCACCCCTCCTAATGCCCAGCACTCACTGGGAAGGAGGAAAACAATGCCAGGCAGCGTGAAACATTTGCCTGCGGATGACTAATGATTTTCAACAATAATTTCATACATGCAGCAGGCTGGAGTCTATCCCGTGGTTACTCTTCTGCTGCAACCCCTGGGAGTTCCCAGTGACACCAGTGTGGGGCTGCCCGAGGCCACCAAGGGAGACAGGACAGCCTTCCCTGGGCACAGCGAGGGCGGGCGCTGTCAACAGCGCTCGGGCCAGCGAGAAAAATGGCACTGGAAATAAGCTGTGAATGAAACAACCCACCCAGGACAACCTGGGGGTTTGTGCCAGGCCTGAGCAGGGCAGAGGGGCAGAGGCTGCCCCTGGGCCAGGCAGGTAACGCCGAGGGCACAGCCCAAACCACAGCGGGCACTGGGAGCAGCCCCCACAGCTGGAAACGAGGTTTGCCTGAGAGGGAGATGTTGAAATATTGATTAAAGTTGGGTTTCATCAGCAATACTTTGATTTTATGATTATACTGGCTGCTAACAAAGACACAGCCATTAATGCATTACA
>NW_008237536.1:876808-926361 GCF_000691975.1 Corvus brachyrhynchos
TCCTGCTTGTAAAACAGGGATTATTCCATTATTGCAGCCAGTGTGCTCCGCTTGTATCCACAGCCCGTGGCTCCAGCACAGGCACTCATCAGGAAAATAAAAAGACACCATGATTTCAAAAAGGAGGGAAAAACGCATCAACAGCCACATGCTGGAGCAGAGTGGAGACTGGGTCTGAGTAAGGAAGGGGTGGGCAAGGGGGAAGGCTGAGCACTTCGCCCTGCTTTAAATCCACAGTGAGACACCAAACCCAAAGAGTTACTGAGGATTTTATCAATTTAAAGGATAAAAAAAGCACTCTGACATAGTCCCCGAGCAGGTGCCAGTTTTCCTGTGGCTTGGCCTCATTCCGGGGATAATCATACATCCAGGGAGGGTATTTCTCATCCCAGTACACCAGTTCATCCCAGTGCCAGGGATAACGGTGGCAGAGGGATGGGAGGAATGCCATTAAAGCCTGTGTCCTCGACATTATTGTTCCTGGGCAGCAGGAAGCAGCCATCTGAGGCAATATGGTGTTTACTTATGCCCAAATTGTTATGCAAACACAGGAAGACCTATGGGAGCAGAGGGAACAGGCACCGGAGGCAGCACTTCTCACCAAAGCAAAATGTTTTTCAATGTGCAAAGGGTGAGAGAGGTCACCCCCAAGGAATCCAGCCCAGGATCCTCCCAGCCTTCGATTCTCCCATCCTCCCTCCTCCTCCTCCTCCTCTGAAATTCCCCAAGCAGCCAGGATGGGCTTCCCGAGTTAAAGAGACAGGCTCATCATGCAGCAACATGTCTGGGGCTGCACTTCCATGAGGAACCTAAAAATGGGGAGAAATCCCTCCTGGAAGCCACGGGAGTGACCCCCTGCCTGCCCCCCACATCACGCTGAGCTGCCCTGGACTCGTGCGGAAAACGAAGCCACAGGAATTAAAGGGAGACTCCAAAGGCACACGGGGTGCTCAGCATCATTCAAGTGCACTTAGTTTTAAATTAAATCCATCTTGCATCAACATTCAAGATCTAAAATAAAAGAGTCAGTCGTGAACTCTGCAGTCACGCCTTTAATTCCATCTGCCGTTGGTACGAGAGAGCTCGGAGACAAATGACTCTGACAAGTCAACTTTAACCTCCAGAAGAAGCCACAGGTTTTCATCAACCTACATCAACCAAGCTTTCGAAAAGTTATCACTGATGGAGAGCCAAATAAATCCCTGGAATTGTCAGAGCTGGAAAGATGCCTCATTGCCAGTCTAAGTTCGGGAGCTTCTGCAGCCAGAGCCTCACTCCACAGGATGCAATCTCCCACCAGCCACAAACAGGTATGTGACCACATCAGCCCTTGGCTTTCTCTTCACTAAACTACATAAACCAAATTTTAACAAATTCCATTTCTGACCGTAAGTCAAATTTCTGTAGAGCATTGTGAGTCTTCTAGCACGATAAAAACGAAGCATGGACAGCAGAACCAGACATGCTGCTTCCAGAACTGAACTGCCACCACCTCCCCGGGGACTTCATCCCTCAGCCAGTCACCCTCCCCACATAAAGACAATTTCTGCCATCACCCACAGCATCCTCTCCTGGTCACTGCTACCAACCCTCAGCTCTTCATCAAACCTGCCTGTGATTACCACCTCTGCCTGGCTCTATGGAGAGGGAAGCCAGTTTAGCTTTAGCAGCTTGCACATCACTTCAGGAGTCACCAGGAAGGGTTTCATGCCTGGCAGGCTCTGAATGCTGCTGGGTTAAGAGCTCATCCCTGCAGGACATCCCCAGAAACGCCCCTGCGGCCTCACTCCCCGCTGTGCCAGCTTTGTGAGAGCTGGTAGCAAGTTTGTGTAAAGCTAATTAACATGCACCGCTCTAATTTCAGACCATTTCAGACATGCAGGATATTGTGCAATGCCGGAGTGAAATGGCTCAAGGAAATCAACGGCACCAGCACTTCAGCACAGCGAGTCAGAGCTGCTGGAGATGTTTGGAGTGCTGGGGTTTGTGCCTTTGAAAGAAGCTGTCCTCGGGGGGGAGCGCATTGCACAGCAATTAGGGACAGTTAATAACTGCACATCATCAGTTACCAATGCCCTGGCATCGCATGATTTGTGCCGAAGCCATTTCCTACCGCAGGACGTTGATTTCTTGTCCACCATCTTCACGTGCCGTGTCTGGGTGCGCAGCCGGTCATCCGTGTTCTCCACCAGGTTCGTGAGGTCGTCGATGATCTCTGGGGAAAGAGGGACAGGAGCATTAAATCTGAGCCCACAGCATCCCTGCTCAACCACCCTCCTGCTGGAGGCCCCGGAATGGGAACCAGCTGCATCCTTCTGTCCCCCACTGGGACAGAGCAGTGCTCACACGGCACTGAAAGGTCCAAATCCTGGGAAATACTGCACCACAGACTTCAGATTCAGTGCAGTGCTCCACTGCAAGAGTGGAGGAGAAAGTACAGCCTAAAGTGGAGGAAAAAGCACAGCCTGAAACAGCAGCATCAGTCTGGGAGGTCAGGGGTACAGGAGGGCAGCCACAAAGCTGAGGTGAATTCCCTCACTGAGCCAAAGTGAGGGAATTAGTGCCTATGCTATAGGAATTCTGGAATTTCAGTCCCTGGAACAGCATCTCAACACTTGGCCACGACATCATCACTAAACCACATCCAGAAGCACCATCTCCATAAAGGCCTCTGAGAGCACTCAGTGCAGTCCTGACCATGCGACCACTGAGGTCACGAAGTCCTGCCTTGGTTCCCTCCTGGAGCTGTGGGTCTGGCAGCTCTTCCTGCAGCCCAGAAGGTCCTCTGGGAAAAGGGAAGTGGGCAAAGTTTCCCCTACATCGAGTTTTAAAGAGAGGAGAAAGGAAAACTTCAAGCCAACCCACCCTCAACCCCCTGTAACTGATGGCTTTAATTTTGTCCTGGAAATCAGAGCTGGGACAAGGCTTACACTGAGAGTGGTTGATGGGATGGCTGAAAATTAAAAGCCACATTCAGGCACTAAATTTCCCTCTCAGCGCCTGTTACGCTCTGATTTCCTTGGAACACACAGCCAGTGCTTCTGGTGTGTGCACACACCACGTCTGGCTGCCCTCGGCGCCGCAGGTAGGAGAGGCTTCCTTCGTGCATGATAAACCAGGAGAGGACAGCAGCCAAGCCCTCAGTGCTGCTGCACAGCCTCTTGCTCTGCTTACACTTCCAGCACTCTCCCCACTGCTGATCCCTGTGAGTCCTGCCTGCCTTTGAGGCAGGGCTGGGGACAGTGGCCATGCCCTCAGCTCCTCTGTACCCCAGCAGGTCCTGGCACTGCAGCTCTGCCCCGAGGAAACCCTGGGTTCAACAGCCCTTAAGCAACAAAAGCAGAAGTCAGAGCACACAGCATCCAGTTAGCAAGATAAAGTGATATCCTGCCCAAATTTATGGATCATAACCCTGTAGGGATGATGGCAGAGGGTTAAAGAACATTTAAAGAATGCAACTCCCGTCAACAGGACAGGGCCCTTATTCTTAAGCCTTTTTAGTTTTGACTGTATTCCTTCAAACAAAAGATTTCCCAAATGTCTCTGCAAGGAAAAAGGGGAGGACAGTGACAAGGGCATTCCTTGTACTTCCCAAACTTCCCTGTGAGACAGCAAGGAACTCTCGTCCTTCCAAGAGCAGTGCCAGTGCGTGACATTAGCTCTTGCAGCTTCCCTGCTGTCATCCCTCTGACACCAGGAACTGAATGGGAACGGTTTTCTCCATCATTCATCTTCCCTCAGCAGAAGATCACAGAAACTCCTGAGCTGGAAGGGACCCACCAGAATCATGAGTCCAGCTCCTGGCCCTGCACAGACACCCCAAATCCCACCCTGGGCATCCCTGGCAGCGCTGTCCCAACGCTCCTGGAGCTCTGGCAGCCTCGGGGGCCGTGCCCATTCCCTGGGGAGCCTGGGCAGTGCCCAGCACCCTCTGGGGAAGAACCTTTCCCTGATCTCCAACCTAAATCTCTCCTGACACAGCTCCAGCTGTTCCCTCAGGCCCCAGATGTTTGTTATGGAGGGTGTTTATGTTCTCAGTCTTATCAGGGAACAAGCACTGTATCACATACAGATAAAACCCTTCTGATCGTACAGAGAGATAACAAAAACCACGTAAAATTATCAAAGTTCTGCAGGGACAAAGGAAATGTCCAAGGCACACGGAGCACGGAGGTTTTACTCTCCCGGAGAGCTGAGACATTGAAGTATCATCCCTCCAGTGCATGTTTCCATCTGCTCCACAAACACTCTGTCATCCCCAGCAAATCCCCATGTAAAATGATAGCAGCAGCTAAAAAATCCTGTACTTTGAAAATATACAGCTTTCCTAAAACATGAGCTCCTGATTCATGTCCTGCAGCCCAAACCACCCCTGTATCCCCATGAAGGGAGGGCAGAGGGCAAACATCAACCAGTTCCCTGTGTTTTACCCTCAGGATCCGTCCCATCCACCCCACCAATACTGTTCTATTCCAGACACAAACCCTCCATGTTTCTAAAGCTGTTTGCAATACTTTAAATTATTGTTCATCAATATTATTATACTCAGTACTGTCCACCCTACACAAAACAGATTTTCCCAAGGGATGGGAGGCATTTTGTTTGAGCTACAAGGTTTGTTCAGTTTGCAGTTCAGATATTCACTCTCCTCCCCCTTCCACCCAACTTTCCCAGGTCTGACATCTGCAAAGCCAACAATATTTTGGGGAAACTTTATCTGTCCTGCGTGATTCAGCACACAGGAAGAGCAGGACAATGCTGCCTGCAAGGGCAGGACTGCTCATGTTTGCCTCTCCATGAAAAAAAAGTGCTGCAAGTTCCCATCGTTGTCAAGGACAAAGTGATAAGCATGCTTGGGAAACTGGAGACTTTCCTCTGCCAACACTGACCAGACCCTCCTTGAAAAACATCCTGGTGAACAAGCTGTAGCTAAATGAGAACAAATGTGAGCAGGAAAATTTTCTGTCATCATTTCAAAGCCCAAGGCACTGCAAATTGGATTCTCTGTAGAGCCTCTCCTTTCCCATCCCCCTGCCAGGACTCATTTCTGAACCAAAGGGCTGCCCTGGACATCCTGGAAGAAGCATTTCTCCATATATAGATACATAAACATGTTCTGTGACACAGTCAGGTTCCAGGGGAGCAGGCACTTCACCCAACACACAGCCCAAAGCTCAACAAGCACCCACCCCTTTGATGTCACAGTTGAGACCTAGAGAATTCTGGAGTGCTCACGGCAGGACCTGGAGCTCTGAGCAGCTGGAATGGGGAGGAAGGGTCTCCCAGTTGGACCAGAAGTCCAGCCCAGCAGGTTCCCCAGGCCAGGGTGTCCTTGTAACCAAAAACACCCAGCACAGAAACATCCACCCACCCACCCATCCATCGTCTGCACCCACCAACCCCCTGTTGTGGTGATACCCAAGCACAGGGCAGTGCTCAACCTCCCTGGAAATGAAAACATTTCCCCCCACTCCAAAGCAAAGGAAATCAATGTTGGATATGGCAGAGTTGAGAATTAGTATTGAATTTCTAAGGTGGGCACCAAGTAACCCATGGCCAAGGAAGTCCTCAGAGCACGGACACTCCACAGGTTCCCACCTCTCCTGACCCACCTGCAACCCCCTCTGCCCTTCAGTCTGGCAATTCCATGTTCTATCACCGCCCATTTAGCTGGCTATGCAAGGAACAGGCTAAAAAGAGATGGAGAGAGACCTGAAAAGAGGGAAGGAGCCAGGTGCCCCCGTGAGGAGGGAGCAGACGGGGAAGGCAGGCTGGCTGCTGGTGACCTTCCAAAGGACACTCCTGTAACACAGCACTGCAAACCACAACCCAGCCAGGAGCACAAATTTAGCCAAGGTCTCCTTTCAGGGAAGCAGGATCTTGAAGCAGAGGATAAAAACCCAGTGCCCAACCCCAGCACTAAACTCAGAGTCACTCGGAGCTGAAGTGGGAGCAGTCTGAAGGTCAGTGCCGGAGGTGAGCTCGGCCAGGAGCTGCTCCATCAGCAGGGGCTGCTCCAACACCAGTGTCACAGCTGTCCCCATCCCTGCACACGTGTCCCCGTGCTGCAGTGCCAGCCACCAGCCAGGCAGGAGCTGAGCAGGAGCTGAGGCAGCCCAACCTTCCCCATGGCAAGTGTCTGGTCCCCTTAGGAAGGCAGAGGCACTTCCAGGTCTCCTCACCTCATTCCTGCCAGGAATGGCAGGGAAGCACCACCTGTCCCTACAAATCTGGGTGCTCTTCCCAGTGAGCCAAACTCCAAAATCTGGGATGGAGCCCTCAGCAAGGGCAGGATTTCCTCAGGTATGTGTCAGACAGCAAAATAATGGTGGGATCTGAGGTCAACACAGACATACCTGAAAGCAGGACAAAAGTCATGGCAGGTCTTTGTTCTGGGGACACAAGTGTGGCTGCAGTGCTGTCCTGGCTCCTGCAGCCATGGTGAGGGCAGGGCAGGGCAGGGCAGCCCTCGGGACACCGGCACCAATTCCACACATGGGATTTACAAAGAAAACATGCAAGGAGGGAGCAGCGAAGCCAGCACATGACAGGAAAAATGTAGGTTGATATATGCTGAAATACTTGACTTTTTTTTTGGTTCAAAATCACACAGCAGCAGTTTTTGATCTTAGGCAATGTGTTTTGGACAGTGCAGAGCAGGCTGAGCGTGGGTCCAGGTCAGAAGAAGCATCCCTGAGGAAGAGGTGGGAGAGGTGGGAAGTGCAGCCCTCTCCCCTTCCAAGGTAACCCTGCCTCCCAGGAAGCAGAGAGGTGTTTACTGGAAAAAGCCTGAGCACAGTGAGGAAATCCTCCTTTTTTTTTAAACCAAACACCAAATAAATTTTAGTTTTGTTTAATAATTTGCATTAAACAAATTTTTGCCCATACAGATGAATACAAAAATCACTTGACCAGGTTGGATGGGGCTTGGAGCACCCCGGGACAGTGCAAGGTGTCCCTGCCCATGGTAGATGGGTGGGAATGAGCTGAAATTTATGGTCCCTCCCAACCCAAACCATTCTGGGATTCTGTGAAAGGCTAAGAAAGATGATTTTTAATATCTATGAATTAAACAGCTGCATTACAAGCCACACAGGTACCACATCTTGCTGTTCCCAGTTTCTGGGGTCCATCCATGTGCGTGTTTGTGTGTGTGGTTTCACAAGGACTGTGCTAAAAGTCACTCCCAGGGTGTAAAATCCTTCCCTGGAATTGCAGGGAACAACCACCTGGCAGCAGCAGTAAGGGTGGATTTACACACATCCCTGAAACCACATGTGCTAAGAGCTAAAAAAATAAAGATTTATGCAAAGGACACCAAGGGAAGACAGATGATAAAAAATTGAGCAGAAGAAATTGTATGGGATCCTAGGAATTTCTCAGGAAAAAAAAAAAAGCTCATTCCTCATTTCCCTTTTTCTTCAGAGACTTCGCCGCTGCCATGAAAATCAGAAATGTTCTGTTTTAACTCCTGAAATCACCGATACCTCCTGTAAAAAGCTGGTTCTGCTTCTCTCCAGCCACGGCATGGATAATTTCAGTGCCTCCCATGGGACAGGAGCCCCCCAGGCTGGAGCTGTAATTCATCCCTGCAGGAAGGGAGGGCAAACCTCAGCTGAGCCGAGCCAGGGGCCGCAGCAGCCTGCGCTGTCCAAACAGATCCTTTTGCTTTTCTCCTCTGCTTCCCCTCAGAAGGCCACGAGCTCCGGCCCTGGGTTTGCCCACAGCCCCGGGAAGCAGCCCAGTCCAGCCACAGCTCCGCCAGCAGCACTCCCAGCTGCCTTTCCCACATCCCCAACCTCTCTGCTGACATTCCTGACAACCCTTCCCATCCGTTTGGGACTCCTCTGGCAGCCCCATCTTCTGTGTCAACTCAGCCATCAAGTCTTTCTACAGCTGGCCAGAAGTTTTCCAAGGGAACAGCTTCCCCTGGAAAGCCATGACCAAACCAGCCCATCCCAGAGCGCTCCACAGGCCGGGCCCGCCAGCGTCTCACCTCCTCGAGGGTGCCCTTTGTGCTGGAACTCCTCCCTGGCCAGCCTGAAGTGAATAACCAAATGAAATTCTGTTTTGCCAACAAAACGAGGAGCCCAAACTTCTCCAGAGAGCAGGAGCCCCTATTCCAGCTCTTCCAGCCACTCTGTCTTTCCTCCCTTTCCAGCCCGAGGGCAGAGGAGCAAATCGACTGTGAGGCCATGAGATCCCACCACAAATTAATGTTCCACCATCCTCTGCATGGCCCCAACAGCAGCGAGGACGCCGAGTGACAGCACAGGGATCAAGGTGCACATTCCAGCCAAAAAGGTGTCACTTCGGAGAGGACAAGCCCCAGTGGGAGGGGCGGCACAGGGACACGGAGCACGGAGCTGATCCCGGCCCTCTCAGTGCCACGGGCCCCCCGAGACGTTTCTCCTGTTAAGGAGCTCCTTCCTGAGCAATTAAACACCTCATTCTGGAGAAAGGAGCAGCTCCTTACGGGAGTGAAAGCCAGGCAGAGGCAGAGAGCATGAGGAACTCTATGCTTCATTTTGCAGGAAACCATGTGGGGTTTCCCTACTCCTTCCTCACTCAAGGGCAGGAAAATAACCTGGCTCCTTTCCATCCTGTGACTCCCTGTCTCTCCCCATGTCCCACATAGCTGCACCACCCTTCTGAGGGCTTTTTTTTTTTAATCCCTCTCCTTAACTCATGGAATTCCTTGGGAAGGATGATCATCTCTTCCCATGAAGTGAAACAGGTTTTAGAGTTCTGCTTGCATACATGACTAGACACTAATTGATTTTGTTTGTTTGGTTGGTTTCTTTAAAATGCATAAAAAGCCACATTTGGTTTTGGCAGTTCCATCTTTGACCTCACCCGTTCTGTCTGTGGAGTGAGAAACCCAAAAGCCAAGAGAAAGTGGCCACGTGAAATTCAGCACTGGAAGAGAGAAACAGACCTGGGGTTTGATCAGTTTAGCAGAGCGGTGCTGCTGACCAAACGTCTCCTTAGAATTGTTTGGATTTTCCGTGGATTGAAATTTATGGATCACTCAATAGCATTTATCGATGAGTAATGCACCTCCATGGCCTACCCCACTGAGTCATGGAAGACTCCAGTCAGCCTTAAGAAAACATACAGAGAACTAAAATCCCGACACAAACCCAATTACAGTGAGGCTGGAATTTAGTGGAAAAGCCAAGCAGGCTTTCCCTCCCTCCTTCAGGTCTCTGGTGCCTCAGGAGAAGAGCTGGATACCAAAGAAATGAATCACGTAGGAAATGCCAACCTCTATATGTCCAAACCCCATAATTACATGTTAATAAGAAAGCAAAGCATTGTTCCAAGTGCCAGGGCTATGAAATGAAGACTACAAATAATGTGAGTGCATCAGAAACCTGAAGAACCTCGGCACGATGTGCCAGCTGTAACGTCAAGGCAGAGTGAAAAGAGAAAAAACACAGTAAAAAACACAAGCCAGGAATCCTAATTTCTCTCCCTGGCTGCAGCCGTGCCTGGATTTTGCAGCCCCTCCGAGGTGTGCAGCTCCCTGTGCCAAAGGCAACACAGGAGTGCACTCCTGGGCTTCTCCTCCCTCAGCTCCACCTCGAACCCCAGTGGTGCTCAGTGCTCCACGCTCGGTGCTGCTCAGGACACCGGGACACCGACACTCCTTGCTGGGATGAGCTCTGCATTTCAAGCAAAGACCAGGATTCCTCCCTCCACCATCCCAAATTTAACTGAGGACATTTAATCTCTTCTTTGGCAGAACTTCCTGTAAGCATTAAAAACCCAAAAAATACAAACTTGTCCAAGGGGTCAAACCAACTTGTTCCTCCGTGTTCCAGCTGTCTCACTCTTTAGCTCTTTTAATTAACAGGGATCCTGATGGTCCTTGGGGACAGGCGGGTTCAGAAGTTCTCTCTGGGCTCCTGCTGGGAATGTGTCAGGATGTGCACTGGATCTGTAATTCCTACATGAACATTTCTGTTACGAAGGCGAACACAGCGGTGCCAGAGCTGCAGGGAGGCCAGAGGGGATCTCACCCCCAGTGCCTCCCCTGCAGCTCCATAGGGTCCAGGTGGCACAAAGACATTTCTCACCCTTCCCCGTCCCTGCTCTGCTGGCAGAGGAGCGGGGCAGGAGCTGTGTGCAGTGTCCAGGAGAGCTGGCAGGGAAGGACAGCTCTTCTGCCCTCACAGCTGGTGACAGCTCCAGCCCTTGCTCCATGCCCAGGTCACATCCCGAGGCACTGGATGCTTTCCTGGCAGAAGGTCCTGCTCCTCCCAACAGAGGCTCCAGGCCATGCCAGCTTCTGCCTCAGGAATTCTTCCAGAGGAACAGCAACTCCTTCAGGACAGGGACTGCTCTTGCTCCCCCAAGTTCTTGACAGCAATGACAAAGGCACAGACTGGAAAACGAGCTGCTCCAGAGCCCTGTGCCCTCTGCCTGCCTGTGGCAAGTGAGAAGCAGCCCCAGCACCCAGCTCAGAATGCCCAGCACCAGCCCACACCTTCCCCCCAACCAAACCCTCACCACTCTCAGGGCTAACACGTGCCAGAACAAGAGGAACCTGCTTGTTCTGCCACAGAAAACCTCACCACCTGCTCCAAGGACATGTCCAGGACCACTGCTTCCACCACACACCACCTTCCATGCTGCATTCATCCATCCTAAAATATCTGACTGTATCTGGGTCAAACTCTGATACCCCCAAGCAACACAGAACACCTCATCCCCTCCAAAGCAGGTCCAGGAGCAGCAGATGGTGATTGGAGACTGCGTGGAGGTGACACAGAACCATCCAAGGATATCAGCCCTGGAAGCCCTCCCCAGCTCATCCACAGCCACAGAGCAACGCTGGGAAAACAAACACTGCTATCAATTCCAGCTCACACAGTTATTAGTTAAGAGTTGTTATTTTAAAAGCACACACTGAGAAGTTTTCCCTTCTCCAGCTGCTTATTTTGTTTGATTCGAACAAAACCCATGGACATTAATTTTAGCTGTACTTAATTGAATAATTTCTCCGGGGAATGGTTCAGGGACAGTTTCAAGGCAGGCTGTTTCCAAGAGCCATTACTAATTGGCATCTACCACAGCCCCAGTGTGCCAACCAAAATAGTACTTTTGAATGTTACTGGAACTGCTCTCAGCCCAGATGTGTTGAGAACTCGCAGTGATACAAGGCAGGCAAGAACTATACTCACATGATATGGCATTTGGAGCTTCCTGTCCCAGCTATCTGCGAGGAGATAAAAGTCTCCTTCCCTGGAAGTATTTGAGTGTAAAGTCATTTGTTCCTCCCCTTTGCTCCCAACAAGTGACCCTTCCTTTTACTCACCGTGCTTAAGGCACAGCAGCACAGTCACCTGAGATCAAACAGCCCTTTAGAACAAAAATACTCCTGTAGGAATTATAAAAAGCTGCCTCCAGTTTACAGCAGTGGCTCAAGTCCCCAGTGCCACGCACCCAGGGCACTGTTCTGGGCACTGCAAGCTCACAGCACTCACTGGGCTCTCTGCACTTGTAATTAATATTCATTTTTATTCAAATCCCAAACCCAAGTGCCCCAACAACACAAACAGAGCTTTTGGGGCCAGACTATCAAAACTTCCAGCAAAATTTTCAAGTTATAGGGACAATGTCATCAAATTATTTTCCTACAGACGTGACTCTGGGAAAAAGCAAGGAAATCCTGCTAATAGATAAAATACCCATAAAATCTGCATGTCTAGGAAAGCCGGGAGCACTGGGAGGCTGGAAGGCCACTTCCATGGCTATAATAAATCCCTGCCAAGCAAAACACTTTTCCTGCTACAATGTGTTTGTGCTCTGCAAACTTACAGCAGAAAATGAAAGGACAGAAGCTACTTCAGACTCCCCATTTGTTTGTTTTCCCTTTATCCAAAATCTAAGCAGCATTTTTTAAAATACTGCCTTCAGAAATTGTTGGTAACACTCACCCCTGCTTTCTTTTAGCAACTCTCATGTTTCCCAAGTTTTTACACCATTGCAACCCTTTTCCATAGATATCAACAGCTTTCATTACAAATACACATCAGTTGCCACAATTTCCTAAGGTGGTTTAGCAAATCCCCATGAAACATTGTTTGGCTACTGAACACCCTAAGCTGAGGTTTCGAGTCCATTTCGCAAAGCAAAGAAAACCAAAAACCCCACAAAAATACCAAAACCAAAACAACCAACACCAAAACAAAAACATTTTAAAAAAAATTTAAAACCCTGTGTTATACTCTCCATGCAGCTGTTGCCACTTTTAAGATCTCCTTGGCAATTCCTGTTCCTACACTTCCTAAAAGGTGGAGCCACCCCAGGAATGTAACCCAATCCTTGTGGACATGAAATGGAACAGTGAGGAGAGCATCTCATCTACTCTGGTTGCAGCCACCTCAACCCAGATCTACATCTTCCTGCCATGAGATAAAGAACAATTCTCATCTATTTTTGCAAGAGCAACCACAGTTGATGCCTCAATGAGAGGATGCCCTCGACAGCCTGCTCAGGGTTTACTCACAAGGAGTTCTGCCAAAAACCCCCTTGCAGGAATCCCATCCATCCATCCGTCCATCCATCCATCCATCGTGCCTAAACCCTGGCCAGGCACTGGGACGGGGTCCTGAGCACCCCTGTGATGCCCTGGAGCACGTGGGATCCACCACTGATGGATCACTGCTCCCTCCAGGACAAGGGAGCCCTGGTAGGAGTTTCCCAAACACCTCTGAATGCAATAAACCTCATTTCTCAAAACGTGCCCACGAGACAGCCCCAGCCCCAGAGTGATTAAAGGGATGGTTATAAATGACTGATGTCATTTTGTCCTCAGGAGAAAAATCACCGGATTGTTCAGCTTGCCTGGGAAGAACTGCCCGGCTCCATGGCCAACACCTTCAAAGAAAGGAATACTGAAATTCCTGGGATGTCTAGCAGGCTGAGCAGGATGTATAAACTCATTCCTACTCCGGTGAAAGAAAACTCAATCCAAAAAGCAGGACCACACCGTCCCCCAAGCGTTAACTTCAAGGCCATTTCCAAGCCATGAGAACGCCCCCATTTCTCACATTAAGGAGCTCCAAACCAGTGAAACACTTCACTGCTGCCACGGCCCCACAATGGAGAACTATTCAGCAACTGCAGACTGAGTGCTCTTGGTTTTGACACAGATTAAAGAAGATTGGAAAAAATGACCAGCAGTGCTCCTGCACAACTGGAGACCAAAGCGTGGACTGCAGCCTGAGGAGCAGAACAGGGATAGGTGCTGACTCCAGGGACTCTGGCTGAAGGGTGCCTTCCTGTCCCTCCAGTTTCACTCATTTTCAGAGCAGCCAGTGCCCCTCTGCCGTGGCACAGACACAAGGACCAGCAGCCACCACATTCGGGAGGGTTTCATGAGGTGGCCAATGTAGGACAGAGCTCATGGCCTAGCACCCTCACCCTTTAAAGGAAGGTGGGGCTTGGTGTTTATTTTTCATTTTTTTTAAATGAAAATGCACTTTAGAAACCCAATGAGCACCTTCCTGCAGCTAGAGCAGCCTGACCCTACATGCTGTGTCTGAAAGAGTGACTCAAACATGGTGAGTTCCCCATCAATACTCTCTGCAGAACCCCAACACCAGGCAGGAGCAGATGCAAAATTTAGGGTAAAAAAATTCCACTGGTCAAGTCCTGGCTCTTAACCATGGGAAGGCTGCCATGAGCCTCAGAATTCCCACAGCTTCTTGAATACTGGGAGTCCACACAACCTTCTGAACCCTAATGTACAGAGCCTGGGGAGATGCCACCCTGCAGCCCATTCCCACGCGCTGACAGCCAGTGACAAACACAGCAGAAGAGGTCACGAGGCCAGCAGGACAGATCTTCCTCACCAGCCCACCCCTTACACCCACAGGAGCTGAGAACTCCAGGAAAGTTCCCCAAAACCCCACTCAAATCTACCAAACACCTCTGCCAAGTGCTAGAAGCTGATTGCCACAGGTTCTGCTGTCTGTCCATCCACTCTGCACATCCACAGGTAAACCTCTGCTAAAATACCTCAGCCCCACCTCAGCATTAAGGGACTCGTTTCACTCTGCTCAAGATATTTAGAGCAGAGGAAAAGGCAGAACCGTGTATCAGCGGGATGTCAGGCCTGCAGAACACAACTGCCGTGTTAATAAACATTCGGGTTGGGAGGGAGCCAGCAGAGCATCAGAGTGCTCACCACAAGAGCACCATGCTGTGGACAGCTGCAGGGCATTATCCTCTTGGATCACAAAGGAGGAGGAAAGCCACTCCAGAACTGGGCTATCAATCATGGGAGGAACCAGAGAACTTGCAAGTGCTTCATGGTTACAGTATTGAAAGCAGCTGATAAAGCTAAGGTCAACCCAGGCATCTGGGACTAATCTCCAGCTGACATCCTTCATCAAGCTCTACTGGAATCAGTGATAAATTGAGTAAATTAGCAAGAGGAATACATTGCCTAACAACATGTTCAGAGCTGGGCAAATGGCAGGAATTAGATGCCCTGCAGTGATGGCACTCCTTGGATCACGCTGGCATCGCAGTGTCCTGCCTGCCCGGCCACCTGCCCAGGAGTCTGACAGGCCAAAAGCAGAGAAACCTGTCTCCAGAGCTGATGGCTCAAAAATATTCCATTCCCAGTCTGCAGGCATGGAAAAAGTTCTGATTACTCACAGAAGTGATTAAAACAACAGAAAGGGTGGAAGAAGAACTTCCACAGATAAGACAACCTCGAGTCTACGCATCCCCGTTAGCCTTAGCTAATGATTTTCTTTCTTCCCACTTCCTCCCACCAAGAGCTGTGCCAACTTTCCACATGCCCTCCCGTGGATTTTCTGCACATGTGGCTGAACACTTGGTGTTTGGGGTGGCTCTGTGCCCACGGATTTCTGCAGAGCAAGGGGAGGCTGTTACCCAGAGGGAACCCTTCCACAGCTGCTTCGCTCCTCTGTGATTTTCTCCTCTCCACAGCCCATTTGCTGGAAGGGCCCAGAGAGATTCACTGGCACGAGCTGCCCGGAGCTCAGGGGTCAGTGCCACCGGGCTGGGGACCCTTGAGTGCCTGAACCCTGCTCTGATCTCCACACACGAGTCCTGAACTCCAGCGTGACAAAGCCCAGCGCAGGAAGGAAACCTCGAGCCTCTGCTTTATCAAGCTGCACAAACAGAGGCTTTATCAACCTGCAGAGATTACTGGGGCTCATTGTGCTTTGCCTGCAACTGTGCAGGACTGCTCTGGTGGCCCTCAGTGCATGGGAACAAGGGAGCACAGGACCTGACTGCAGCAGCCAGAGTTGAACACCAAACAACATCTTATTAGCCAAAATGCATTGTTTCCAAAGAGATTGTAATTTTTTTTTTTTAAATGAGTATATATATGGCAAAAAATTAACTCCTAGTTCTATGTGTGTAATCTCAAAGTTGTTTTTTCCTAATTGCTCCGTTTAGGACATCCCACTTTAAAAAAAGATACTCTGAGACTACAAAAGGCAGGCTTAGCCCAGGGTTTTTAATTTTTTCCTGATTTTTACCTAGGAAAAACATAAGCCATTTCTATCACTTGTTGAACCTGTTTTTTAGCATACTTGTACTCATCTGTTGTTCCACAACCTGGAATAAAGGCAGAGACCTTTCTGAACAGAACAAATATCAAATACCTGAGTGTACAGAACATGCCTTTTCTACAGCAAAGTCGCTGTTCTGCAGAGGCTTCCTGAGCCTGACCACAAGAGAACACCCACAGGATTATTAGTCCCAAAAAAGAGCCACAAGCTTTTTACTTTACAACTCCAGTTTTAATAAATCCCAATAAACTCCATTATATTTCCCAAGGCAACTTGAGCATGACCTGCCCTGCAAGGTCTGCCCTTTCTACCTTTGAAGCTACAAGCTCAATTTTAAGACATCTGCTAGTACAGACTCCTCATGTTTGCTCTTCCCATACGGGCTAGGAGAAAGTTCTGGATGTTTTCATCATTTTTCTGAAGGGACAATGAACTCTTGCTGCATTGTTTCCAACCCAAATAATTCTGAAACCGAAGCGGGCATTCATGGGTAGATGCATTGTACAAATCTTCACGAGCACAAAGGATCCCATTCAATGGCTTGGCTGAGGCCATTGTGTTTCCCTCTTAAAAAAGATGTTTTGGACATTAAACACCACTATTAAACCCTTTCCCAGTTCAGTCATGACCCTGCACCCTGGTCAGACCTTTCCCCCTGCAATGGGGATGCTGGTGAACAAACCTGCACCACCTGGGCCTTCCTCCGCACCCCCTGGAAACAGGGATAATTCAGGAATAGTAACAGGAGCAGGACAATTGTCAGTTTGTCAAATCAGAAGACATGAGCTACTATCTTTAGCTGTGAAAATCAGGGAAACGTGGTGGTTTTCAAGTGAGCACCCACAGCTGTCCCCACACTACACAGCTTTTAGCAGGGGCAAAACACAAACCACTCTTTAACCTGCACTGATTGCATGAAGGTGCACAATTTGATTACTTGACATTTTGTAAAACCTTGGGAAGCCCCAGGACAGGCAGCGTCAGGTGCTCCAAAAGCCTCAGGGAACTCACAGCCTGGCCACACTTCCAAGTGTCCGGATTTTGAAGTTTCACATCCCCAGCAGTATTTCAAGGCTTCAGATGTTGGGTTCGGGGCCTCAGCCTTAAATTATTTTTTGCAGACCCTCTTAAAACGCATTTAATCCTTTGTTTTCTTTCCGAGGAGAAAGGTTTCACATCTGGACTGTCAACCTGCATTCCACAGCATTAGCCTGGCAAACCAAAGCAGCTGAGCTGTAAATCTCTGAGAGGAGAACTTGTCATGGAAATCGAAACTCAGCATTAACTGCAGGCCCAGTTCAGCAAGAAAGGCAGCATAAAGAGCCAAAACAATGCAGGCAGCCCCCAAGACAACTTTGGAAGTGAATCCTGCTGCCTCAGAGAGCAAACCAACCTCATCTAACACCTCAGACTGAAGCAGAATCACTTACCTGGGTTTGATCCCAAACAGACACCTAAGAGCCCACTGAGAGCAACTTACAGAGTTGAATTTTGCACCATTTTCTACAGCCAGCACCCTGATTTTGTAAGCAAACTGAGGTTTCCAAACGTGCCTTGTGAGAGCTGAATGCTCAGTCCCTGGGAGCCCCAGCTCCCTGTTCCCTTGGGCTCCCACTCTGCTGCTCGTGAGCGTGGGGACACAAGCAAGGAGATAGAAAGGGACAAGTTAATCTCCAAAGATCTAAATTCCTCCAGCCAGATTTCAAGAGAAATCCAAATGCCAGCACTGCAATATGCAAAACTGATCCAGCGACAAAAGGGTGTAGAAGAGTAAAAATAATAAAAATAGAAGTATCAAAACTGCCCCAGGACAACAGCATGTTACCAAGTGTCTCAGCTGAGGTCATAAAGAAGTGTTAATGTAACATTTTTTGATCATTGCAGCATATATTGGTTAGGTTTTTAGATTTAAAAGTTAGCTGCTAAAAAGAAATCCATTTCTGCCAATAATTTGTTTCCTTTAGAGGGAAAGCAGTTTTGGAAAAAGACAAACTTGAGATTAATTCAGCTCTGGAACAACCTGGAAGAAAGGCCTGGCTGATGCACAGAAGATACTGAGCACCAGTGCTGTGCTTGGTTCACTCCTCTGTCAGCACTCACTTCCCAAATATCCAACAGCCCAATTCCATTATTTCTTATACTTTATACCAAAGCACTTTATTAAATCTCTCTCCCTCCCAAACACAATGCAGAGCTTTGTGTGCTGCGCTCTGAGGATTATTTTATCCCTTCAGTTCTGGTTCCCTGTGTCTCCACTGCTCTGAGCCCACCAGGAGCGAGTCCATCACTGCTGAACGCCATGGCTGAGTCCTCTTTTTCCAAAAACTGGACAAACACTCCTCACAACCAGCTCCATCCAGTTCTGCTGAATTAACAGCATCACCACAGCGCTCTGCTGCTGCAGGAAGGCTGCCAGGAAATCCCCTCACCCTGTAAGAAGCATACCTGTGACCCAGCCAGCCTGCTGACACACACAGCTACTAAATCCACACTCAGTCTCTCCTGGCTGCTTCCTCAACGAGCACAAAAACACAGCAAGCTTTTCTCCAATGACTCAAGTGCTGTGGTGTCTGTACCTGGATACCCAAAACACTGTGTGGGAGCACCTTGTTACCCCCCACACTCTGCTATCAGCTCCCTGAGCCACCTCAGCATCTTCCTCTGCTATTTCTGTGCTGTCACCCACCAGCTTTTCAAGCTTCCTGCTCCAAGTCTCCTTCATTCCCTTGGCCACAGGAGGATGATGCTGCACCTGTGGATGCTGAGAGCAGACCACAGCCCGAGTCAGCAGCCCAGGTAGCCACCAGAGCAACCATCTCCAGGAATGTCCTCCTGGACTGACAGCACTGTCATAATTCTGGAGCAAACGAGCCCCCACCAAAACAGGCGCTCGTTTTCTGCTGGTTATTGGCTGAGGTAATGGCTCTGAGCTTTCACAGGGCACAGCACACTGGGTATAATGCAACCTTTTGAAGTCCAGCAAGGGAGAAAAAAAAATAAAGAGGGTTTTGTTGGGTTTGTGTGGCGTTTTTTACCCCCTTTCTTTTTTTCCTGAACGATGTGATACAAACCAGCTTGATACACAAATTAGAGGTGATCTCATCAGTCCATTAGGACTAAAGCAAGACCATCACTTGGGAGGGGATGTGCTGGCCAGATACCACTGATTGGCCTGTGAGCAGCATTACTGTGGGGGTACAAATGCAGCCTTCATTACACAGGCAAGGCATGGCTCCCAGCTTTCAATCCACCCCTGCAAACTGTTTGGCTGCATTGAAAAGTGGGATTTGGGAGCAGCATCCCACACTCACCGCTCCCGTCGTTAGGCACGGACCGTGGCCAGCCCGGCCACCTTTGTGGACAGAAGGAAATGACCTGCAGACATCCCATGCCTCACTGATTCACACCAAACACATGGCTGGGACACAGTGTCAGGGCCTGAAAGCAGCGCAGGAAAGGCACTTGAAAATTCCCCAAGAATAGTAAAATGTGGTTTACAGGCTTTCGCCTTTCATTTCTCATAAACTGGAACCCCATCACATCTTTCCACCAAGCTTCTTTGGATTTCTTTGTTGTCAGGCTAACAATGCTTGAAAGCGAAGAAAGTCTAATTTCTGAGATGTTTCTGTTTTCAATCGAGCAGCAGAACTATTTCTTTTCCTAGCAGTGATGGAATTAAACAATTTGTCTTTGAAAACTCTATAAGCCTTCACCGTGACATCTCCCCATCTGCTTTCGAGATTAAGGTACTTTGATTTTTACCAGCTAAAGGTTTATGAACTGCTGTATAAACCCAATTACTCTCATAGTAAATTATGTAAAGCTTACATGTTATTTTTTAAATTTTCCCCCATGGAGTACTCTGGAGATTCGGAACAGGAAAGGCTCACGGAGGCATTTTGAATTAAAAACGTGTAACAGGGAAAACCACGGAGCTTCCAGAAACTTGGAATAAAAAAGAAAAAAACCTCAACATCATTAAGTGAGGATGAGAGACACCCCAGGAGAGGCTTTTCAGGGGAGGACTGTTAAAAAACAAGGCAAAAAATCCCTCTATTTCAGTGGGAGGGAGTTCTTTAAAAACAGATTAAGTTTCATCTGAGGTAGTATTTATTCCTCAGCTGCTCTCTGCCTCGCTTCCTGACTGAAACCAGGGATGGGAGAGATCCTGGTGTGCTCACTTTGGATGTCAGCAGCAGAAAACACAGGGTGGACAGTTTGATTTGAAGGAGATTTAAAGGAGAGCTGCCCTTTGTGCTCCCTGTGTCTGAGCTGGCCCACCAAGGGATGGAGCATGCCCAGGGCAGGCTGAGACCCGATAATGTGTGGGGCCGTGGGGAGCACGGGACAAGGACTGAGCCCACCACTGCTCCTCCAGACTGGGACTGATCTGGGAGGTAAAAACCACGAGCCCCAGGCAATAATCCCAACCTAAAGCTGGCAGGAGCTGAGTGACCTTCTGGGCACCAGTTCTGGGACACCTTGCACTGCCCACACAGAGGGGCAGGGCAGGTGGCAACTCCAGAGCACAAATCCTTCACTCCCTGGAGCAACTCTGGGGCACCGAAATCAGCCCAAAATCCCTCTGCAGTCACGGGGCTCTGGTGAGATACTGCAGGGACGGTGTTTGTTGGCTGTGCTGTGATACTGCATTATTTGGGGAACACCAGCAATGCACCTTCATCTTCTGCTGCACATCAGAAGCTGAGGAAACGGGCAATTATTCCATTCTTAGTTTTAGGACAGTGAGTAAATTCCCTCAAATTAATATCTGTGCAAGCTGTTACAGAAAACACAGCCCCAGGCAAGCTCCCCAGAGCAGCCAGGAGCTGGCAGAGGTGCCAGGGACACAAAGGGCAGGCAGGGGAACACCCCACGTGTGAGGAGCCGCATTCACAGCGATTTGTTCTGCACAGACCCCTCCCTGCCACGTTTTGTCAGTTCTGCACTCAACACACAAAAAAAAGGGTGTTCAAACAGCATCACAGCACCACGGAGTGATTCACTCCACATGTCTGGTCTCCCTGTGCCTGTGGTGCCAATGAGTGCCTGGCATGACCAGTGTCCCCCATTGCAGTGTCCCAGTCACCCTCCCTCCGGCCCCCAGGAGCAGCCAGGTGAAATGAGGCAGTGATTGAGTTCATTACCATAGAATTGTAGAATGGTTTGGGTTGGAAGGGACCTTAAAGCCCATCCAGTGCCACCCCTGCCATGGCAGGGACACCTCCCACTGTCCCAGGCTGCTCCAAGCCCCAATGTCCAGCCTGGCCTTGGGCACTGCCAGGGATCCAGGGGCAGCCACAGCTGCTCTGGGCACCCTGTGCCAGGGCCTGCCCACCCTCACAGGGAACAATTCCTTCCCAATATCCCATCCAAGCCTCCCCTCTGGCAGTGGGAGCCATTCCCCCTTGTCCTGTCCCTCCAGCCCTCAGAAATCATCACTCCTCATCTTTCCTGTTGGCTCCCTTCAGGTACCAGAAAACTGCAACCAGCTCACCCCAAAGCTTCTCTCCTGCAAGGGGAACAATTAACTGGGGAAGAGCCCCAGGAGCACCGACTCCCACAGGCAGAACACAGCCCATCAGACTGCTGCTTTCCTTCAGGGCTGGCCATTTCCCTGGGGCTCAGCAGCCTCCCGAGGATCACACACAGAGGGTGCTGCCCTTGGCTGCCTGTGCCCAGCTACAGCTTCTTCCCCCTCTGGGTCCCTCCTGTTCCCTGCAGACACACCAAACCCCAGCTCAGCTCCCGTGAGGACACAGCAACACCCACTCTTACAAACTACACCCTGACGCATCTTTTTTCCCTCTCTTCACAAGCCTTTTTATTTTTAAAAAATGGGAGTATTTTGGTTTACTTGGAGCACTTCTCCTTCCACTCACCTTCGCCTACCAGATCTCAGGCCCCATGAATTTAGGACACTAACAGAATTTAGCACTTTCCAGGCCAGGAAAGGAGCTGATGGCACTTGATCCTCTGACACCAGCACAGATCCACTCTGTATTAAATCAGTTTTCCTGCCTGGGTGCCTTCTAACCCCAAGTCTCCCTGCAGCCAAGGACACTGGTGCTGGTCTGTGACAGTGGGTCACGTACTTGTAGGACTGATGCATCTGTGTCAGAAAATCTTCAAAACTCGTGCAGAACGCTGTGCATGCTTATCACACTTTTAATTCAAACCCTGATGTCGTGTTTCCCAGAGCAGTTCCCTCCTGCCAGAGCTCTGCCTGTGCTCGTGCCATTAATGTCGTATTTGCAGCCACTCACAGCTCACAAGAGATCAGATCCCAGCTCTGACTCCCAGCGAGTCCTCGTCACCCTGAGCAAAGAGCAGCCAGGCTCTGCAGGGCAGGGAGCTGTGCCAGCAGCACTCAGAGCTCCCCAGGCTGGGCACAGCCATCTCTTGCCCTCCTGCACCCACCAGTGCCCAGGACTGCTCTACTCTCAACACTTCAGAGCTCTGTTTCCACTTCAGGAGCCCCTGCTAAAGCTCCCACCTTTATTAAGGCTCCTCCCGGCCTACACTGCCGGTATTCTCTCCCCTCTCCCATTAAGATTCCTCTCTCTCCTCCTATAGTTTGCTACAGGATAAACCAAGTGCTCAGAAGTATGTTTTGCAACACTACATTTAGATGAATCAAGCCTCTCTGTTGCACAAGCATCGTGACCCTGGTGCCAAGCGCCTCTCTTGGCTCCAGCATCCGCAGTGATCTCTCAACCCAGCCTCCTCTCAAATCCCAATTCGTTCCGGGAGGTCCTGCCCATGCCTCCCTTTTGTCTGCTCTGCTCACAGGGGTGTTTGAGGAAGCTTTAACAAATCACTGCCATGGCAGTGTCAAGCTGTCAACATGACCACAAGCCCACTCTGCTTGTGAAAGGGCTGTGCTGTACAACAGGCTCTGCACCCAGGCACCGCCCAGGAGCTTGTCAGGAGCCCTAAAGCCCAGCAATTCCTGGTCATAAAACCATTGATCAGCACTAAGTACTCGAAAAACCTGATACAGACTGTAAGGAAGAAAGAACACCCCAAAGATTTCTGAGAAGGGAAATAAAAAGCTTCTGAACTCGAACCACAGAGAGATTTGAGAACTGGAATGTCTACAAAGTTTGGCTTAGCTACTTATACTTAACAAAACATCTGAGATAAACTCTGTTTTACCTGGGAAGGGAATCCCACCTCAGGGAACACTCAGCTGTTGGGGCTGAAGGAGTTTTACACAGAACCCAGCTCTGGTGTGATGCTGCTCGGAGCAGCCAGGCAGTGACAGCACCTCCAGAGCTCCTGCAGGGACACGGAGCAGGACACACGGACACACTGCCCCAGCACCACACACACCTGAAAAAATTACAGTACTGCAACTGAAGCAAGAGGAAACAGGAACTAGAAGTATTAGAGATGGCAAACTAAGAGAGGATTCTCCATCTTTGTTTATTTTCAGGGGTTTTTCCCTTTTGGAGAAGAGCAGGAAAGTCATTCCCTTATGCAAGATGTTTTAATTCACATTTTCCTCCTGACATCTCCTTCACAGGCCCACCAAAACAACCCGGGGAGAAGGTCAGACACAGCTGTACATTAAGCAGCAAGGAAAAACAAGGCACATCCCACGCTGAGGACACGCTAATGGCTCTTTGCAGTCAACACTTACCTAATTCACTTTTTAAGACTTTTGGTTGCAAATTTTTTATTCAGCTTTCACAGCACAAATAGCCACAAGAAAGCTACCCAAAGCCCCAACTCGCCACGTCAGGATTATTTGATACGAAGGTCACTTCCTCCAGCCCCAAGCAAACTCCTTCAAACCCTTCAAGAGACACAAGGAAATAGGACAAGGAATACTTGTATCGATTTTAGGATGGGAGAGCCAGGTGAAACACTGAGTGCACAAAAATAATTCCTGCTTCTAGAGGAATATAAAAGCATTAAATACTCCGAAATGCCCTGTGCTGGCATCTGTGGGGTGCAACAGTTAATTTATTAAGACAGATTAATGTACCCACAAACCCTCCAGCGTTGAGGCAATTCTGACCTCTCCAGATTGGCTGCCAATGTGATATAGGTCCAAAAGAAATTACCCCGTTCTGCTGCGACAGAACTATAAATCGGCTTCCTCGAATACAGTGGTTAAAGAATCCAAGTTCCTGACCTTGAATGTTTCCCTAGTAGGATGCTGTGCTGTAGGGAACAATCAGGATGACATCTGCTGAAATGTGTGGGATTTATGATATAATAGGCTGCACATATGTGCCAAAAGAGAAAAAAAACCTCTTAAATCCAAGCAAATCAAGATTAATTAGCTATTAAAACAGCTAAGAGAACACAGTGCAGTACAGGTGGTACAACAAACCAGCTCCCTCTCCGTGCACAGCGGCTCCGGGTGTTTTTGGGGTCACACCGTCCGTGTATCTGCGAGCGCACTCTCACTGGGAAAAGCAGAAATTGCCGCTCCTTTGTCAACTCCTGCTCCCTGCAATTCTCCAGGTTTGCACTTTCATAAACAAACCTCACGCAGTCCTTTTATAGGAAGTCCCCCTAAGTGCACAGGAAAATCCCATTTTGTCTGGCTTTGATCACCAGGACAGACTGAAAACGAACTCGGGTGTTTTAACAACGCTCCCCGTGCTGAGGAGAGGCCACGCCGCTCACATCCACCTCCCCACTCCATCACGTCCCCTCCAACTCTCCCCCCCTTCCTCCAGCCCCGTGACTTTTTGTTTGCTTGCTGCTAATTGCAATTACAGGTGTCCCAAAGCCTGACAGATGCCTCATGCCTCAAATGCTGTGCTGGGACCGTGCCTGTCCAGCAGCACCACAAAGCAAACATTCCTCACCAGGAATCGCAGCAGCCCGACTTCTGCGTCCCTTCCCTCCACCCCAGGAATGCGAACAAGTTGTTAATACCCTGCAATCTGCTCGGTTTCCCTCTTAATCCTGGTTCTAAGCAAGGCTGTGCTCGCAGGAGATCCCATCAATACATCCACAAGGCGGGACAGAGCCAATGTTATTGTGAGCCTGAGGTGGAACGACTCCGCTCCCAGCAGGAGCTCCATTAGGACAAGGAACCAGCCAGTGCTGCTCTAGCAGGGGTAACCACTGCAAATGAGTCGGGCTCCCTGCAACAACAAAACTCCTGCCTGGGCTCTGGTCAGGCACGAGCAGCTCCCGCGCTGAGCCTGCCCTTCCCTCTCCGCAGGGAGGGGACTCAGGCACACACCCCCCCCTCCTCCTGCACAGGTCCTCACCCCACACCCCTTTATCCAGCTCCCACATCCACGGAGACTGGGAACACGATGTGGGAAAAGACTTCCTGCAGCCATGGTCTTTGTCCCCACTAACCTGAAAAGCTGGGCCACATCCCTCCTTCCACGTGAGGGATTCGCTCCTTCTTCCCTCCAAAATCCTTGTACTGCAACTACCCATGGAGCTTATTTTCTCACCATTTTCAGCAGTTCTCAGGTGCCCACCACCCACACGTTAAACTCAAACACATTTCCAGCACTGCCAGCAGCGTTGGGCATCCCTCGGTTTGTTGTGCACAGCCCAACTGCAGCAGCCCAGAAAACTGAGGCTGATTGACCACTGCTCCACACCTACACTTGGCATGGAACCCCCTTGTTACATTACCCCCAGCCTGGGAAAGCTTTGGTTATTGACAGACAAAATAATGAACGTGAAAATAATTACTGAGCACATTGACGGGGTGGAGAGGCAAGGACCAGCTCCACAGGGCCACGTGGGCACCAAAACACTGGAACTTGGGCAAGAGGAAATCCCTCCTCCCCAGGCTTTTGGAGGCCTCCTTTAGTACTTAACTCCTTTCACTCAGCTGTTTCCAGGACATTTGAGCTGTTTGTCAAAGACTCAACATCCTCTGCCACTTATCTGGAGAGGGGAAAAGCTCCTTGTTCCACTCCTGTAGTACCGGAGTCCCCTGAGCAAACTATGACTTGCCTTGCACAGAAAAAGGGGCTGCTCAGCAGAAGCCTCCCACGTGAACGCCCTGATCCCAGCTCAGAACACTGACAGACAGAATCAGCAGGGAAAGGCTTTGAACCCTCCCCAAAAGTCACTTCTGTAAAGGCTTCAAAAAAAATTTAAGGAAAGATGAAAGGGATGCAGTCAAATCAAACACCACTCCACTACACGAGTACTGGCAAAACACGCTCTCAGTGCTTTGCACTTTCCAAAAATACAACCCCAAAGTGAGGGAAGATTCCTCCTGCCTCAGAGTGGCTGCTGCAGAGGCCAGGGGAGAGCAGAGATGTGGCAGTACCTTACCCTGGGATTACGACGTCGTTACTCCCAGCATTGACGGACGGATTAATTGGAGGCAGCTGCAAGGAGAACTCTCCTAACGACATGATTCATTAGTTTTCATAGATAATTACATCTGCTCATGGCCTCACACTGAATCACTCATTTAGGGAATTTTTGGGGCATTAAATTTAAATGCAGTAATCAGATTTGTTAATCCGTGGGACAAGGCAAACCAAACACAATTTTATTCAGGGGATTGTTTATACTTTCAACATTGACATGAATTCAGCAGCAGGAAAAAATTAGCAGCATAATGTACGCCCATGAAGGTCAGAAATTACTAATGGTAATCTCCCTCACTCCCCCAGTGCTGCTGACCAGACTGGGCAGATTTTTTTTTGGGCTGCAGGTTCCTTCCCTGGATGCATCTTTGTGCCTTACACAACCCAGTGGCCTTCTCAGAATACACAGAGATTTTCTGGTAATTTTTTGATAATCAGATCTTTCAATAGAATGAAAGAATGAAAATAATTGATACTTGGGTTTGCCACTCTCTGGATTCAAAATACAGCTGGTTTTTCATTGTTGGTGTATTATACATTAAATAATCAGTTTCAAACACAGTTTAGCTGGTTTCATTACTCTGAAATAGCAGCACATATTCACAGATAGAAACCCCAGAAATATCTGCAGATCCAGGCCAGTTCCCTCCATATCAAGCCACAAACTTTTTACTAAACTGAACTCCACCTCAAAAACTGATAATTTTTGCCCATTTTTTCTGGAAGCTCCTTTGGAATTTCTCATCTCTCAGTTAAAAAAGAAAAGTAATTTTCTCATCTGTACTATTTATGGCCAATTCATTCCCATTTTTTCTTGAACCAATATCCTCCTTAGCTTCACTAGTTTTTTCCCTCCCCAATATTTTACTGCCAAAACACGAACAGAAAGCAAACCATTATCTCCAATCCATCCCCAGCTGGCCAGACTGCACAGCCCAGACACCAGAGTCCTCTCTGTGCTTTCCCACTGACCTCCACAGCCCTCACTTCTTCTCCAGACCTTCTTCCCCTCCAATTTATTCTCCTGAAACAAGAACCAGAAAGTTCAGAGTATTTTTCACAAAGCTGTGTCCAGCTGCAGTGACTTGTCTCAGCCTCAGGCACGACTGTCACCTGCTCCACCTCAGCTCCTCTCCCCATCAAACCCACAAAGATCAGGTCAGGGTTGGGACGAGCTCAGGACGTGGTCAGTCCATTGCTGCAGCTCAGTGGATCAAAAGCAAACTCAGGGCTTCATCCTCCCAACATTGCAGGAACTCCACCCTCATCACACCAGGACCTGAACCACGCTGAAGAAAAGATGAAGGATCTGGCAAGAGGAATCTCGTGGCACATCAAAGATGCCATGGCTTTCAGCAAATCAGCTTTCAGAGAAGAGCAGCTCAGGTTCACCAGCACCACCACTGGGGAAATACCTTTTTGGGGGGCCTGGAAACAGGGCAAGGTAGAGAACCCTGCCCAGAACCACACAGTGAGTCCTTGGGCAAGCCAGGAATGCGACCACCAGACCACAACTACTCGATGGCAGCCACAACAGAGCTGCTCCTGGGTGTACAGGAGAGAGCACCTTTGATACCACAGCTTGGATTCCTCTAAATTCACATGCTACTGCTGAGAAGCTGACATTAATGTGCAACTTGAGATCTCCTCCTCTGGTGAAGCTGCACCTACGCAGTCGTATTTATTCTTGTTGAGGTTTGGGGGACGGGGGATTGCTGCATGGAAGCTGGAACAAATTAATATTGCCCTGAGACTTATTATTTTAAGAGAAGGAACCAGCAGAAGCACAAAGGTAAGCCAACAGCTTCTATTTTCTTTTAGTGAAGTGTCTGACAACACACAGTATATTTTCTCAGGATCCATCCCAAACGCCACACAGTGATAAGCTCCTCGTGAGGCTGTTACTGGAAAGCATCCCAGGCCCTGCAGTCACATCCCCATTTCTGCAGCAGCTCCCAGCCCAACGCCCCTGCCACAGCAGTGACTCCCAGAGAGACCCTTCCCGAGGAACGGCAGCCGCGCTCTCCCTCGTCTCCCCCGCCACGCGCTGTTCATCTCTGCTGAGCCCAGCACCGCTTGTTTGTGTAACTGGAGGAGTGGCAAGCCCTCTCTTGCCGTGATTTAAGCTCTGCCAGTGTTAGAAGGAAAACAAAGAACAAAGATGCTGAGATATCCATCATCCCACCAGCGCCCATGGGGAGTAGCTGGAGGAATGCAGCGCGCCGGGATCCGCAGGCCCCGCTTCCAGGGCAGCCTCCCCTTCCTGTGCACACCGAGAGCACTCGGCAAGGAATTCACCTCTTGCAGCCCGTCCAGGGCTCAGCACGCCGGGAGGAGCTGCCTGGCCTGCAGGCACCAGGGGCTGCTCGGCGCTGGTGCCACGCTCGGTGCCGTGAGCACGGCAGGCTCCTGGAGCCCACACGGGCAGAGCCCTGCCTGTCTTATTCCTGCAAGGAATTCAACAGCTGAAAACAGCAAACCCAAGAGCCAGAGCTGTTTGCTAAGAGGGGTTTTGGTTACTGAATGCAGAAACCCACAGAAGGCTTTTTTCTCTTGTTCTCCAGGAGAAATGGAGAAGACGCACATGTGTTTTATTAATGCCATCGACTACACGAGTGCCATGAAAGGAACTCATTTCCAGGGAAAATTAAAATACCAGCTTCCCCCTCACTGTGACAAGTGAGCACAAGTGGGGAGACAACTAAAATAAATCAGCGAAATGCAAGAGAAATGGGGCAGCAAGCACAATGAGGAGCCAAACGGGTCCAACACCGTCCTTGGGAACCTCAGCACAAAGGGACCACACTCAGCACAGGAACAGCTTCAGGACAGCTTCTCCAAGGAAACTCAGGCACAACCCCCAGGAGCTCGGTGTTCCTGCCCAAAAGGGGCAGGAATAACTGTGAACTGCACGGTCAATGTCTCTTCCTCCCCATCAGCAGAAGCACCTTGAGCCGAGAGAATCTCAAGAGAGATGTGGATGCAGAACTTTAGTCCTTCCCTTATTTCCTTTACTGCATTCTCACACTGGAGAAGAGTCCACCAGTGAGTGTCAGAACTTAAGGAGAAACTCAAACACTCAGGGCTGTTTGCAGGAGCAGGAGAACCAAATGAGCAGAGCCACCCTTTTGGAGGAGCCGAGTCTCAGCAGCAGGGACAGACACGGATGCTACAGCAGCACCAAAACCTGGGCTCAGCACCCTGCAAAACACACCCGAGGGGCACCAGTGCATCTCCCTGCTGGGATGGAGAAACAGCCCCAGGAACCTGGTACCCTCTCCCAGGACAAGGCCAGAGGGGAGAGACTTCATCAGGAGGAGCTGGATGTGCTCCACCTGCCGAGGCTTCCCTGGTGCACAGCGCCGCGGTTGGGCAGGAACACTTCCACCTCCTCCTCCTCCCCTCAGGCAGCACTACCTTTTTTCAAACAGTTGGGCAATTGTCTGAAGGAGAAGTCTAAGAGGGGAAAAACACATTCCTCTGAAACAGCATCACTGCCAGGCACAGGACTGCGGCATCATCCAGCCTTACTGCTGACCCCATGCTCAAAAAGCACCTTGAAAATAAAACACAGCCATTATTTCAGGCAATACTAAAAGCAAGCAGAAAAGCAGTGCCTTCTTTTCACAAAGGACAAAATGTACCTTTGGATTTCTAACTCTCCTTTTCCAACGTTTTGTTTTTCCTGTGCTTCTCTCCCACGTGGAGGGGATGAAGAAATGCTGGGGAGGGTGGTGGTTCAGGACAGTTTAAGTGTGCATGAACCGGCTGTTCACTCTCAGCACAGCACTTGTGCTCCAGAGAGATCACCCCAAGCCCATGACACTGCTCCTTCCTCCAGCAGACCTTCCTGAATTCCAGCTGGAGACTCCTTTCTCTTCCCCCAGGGCCAAAGGGAAACTCACTGATATTTTTCATGTTTAGGATGTGGGGAAGGACACGCAGGAACACTGAAGCACATTAAATTGCTGCATTTCTCTTCCCCCACTCCTCCCCCTTTTTTTCCAGAAGGAGGGAGTCTTCCAACCCCCAAAGCAGACCAGGAGAGCAGAGTGCATGGGAACAGCACCAGGGAGCACCAAATCCAGGGACCCCTCTGAGCCCCTGCGCACCACACGGGAGTCACCACACGCTCACAGCAGCCACCACCAGCTCGACTCCCAACTCCCTCAGCCGGTGCTAAAACCCTTTTTTATTGGTGGGAACAAGAGGAAGAGCATCCTCTGCAGGAGGGAACACAAACCCAGTGGCCGCTGCAGCACTGGGGACAGCTTTGGCTGTGTCAGCAGCTCATCAGTTTGCAGCTTCGGGCAGAAAGAGCTGCTGCCAGCAATGACACATTTTACCCAAGATCTCCTGAACAAAGCTAGATTTGGAGAATTCAGTGTTTCTCACCATCCCTTTGATCCAGAAACACCAGAGGATGTGATGGGAGCTTCAGCGGAGCAGCCACGGACAGCCCAAGTTACCAAGGACAACTGGGCAGGACCAGAACTGTGCAGTGTCTGTGGTTGATTTTCACACAATAACTGTTAGTGAGAGCTTTTGGAGAGCTTCCCCCTTTCAAAAACCAAACCTCTCACTGAAGCCAGCAGTGCCAGTCAGTTTATGACATGTTTTTATCCCAAACTGAAGGATGGGGGTTTGGCTGTGTTTGTGTTTGGCAATGTCTGTACATTTGGATGATTTAGGCAGACAAGATCTGCTGCCTTTAATACCCAGCTGCTCTATTTAATCCCTGTTAAAACTGGTTTTCCCCTTCCAATTTCTTCAAACACTACTGGGAGGCTTGTTTAAAATACATCCCTTATAAAGGCTCCTGGCAACTCTGAAATGAGAGTTTTCCTTAATCTTCCTGCTAACTTCAGGGGATAAACTGTTCAGCTGTCACCATGTCACAGTGTGGGTGATGTTAAGGAGCTGGAGGAGAAGCCAGGCCACAGAAATGCCGAGGTCCCACTCCCCTTCCCTCTGCCCTCACTCCAACAAGGTCTCTTGATGAGCTCTCACAGACCAGGAGTCCCCAAGTCCTGCAGAAGAGCTGAGCACCTTCCAGCAAACATTGATTGAGATCTAATTAAGGTCCTCTTAGCCAGGAGGGTGAAGGTACCAAGCGTCCACCAGGACTTGGACAGCAGGAAAAAGTTCCTGGGCATTTTGTGCATGGGACTGGATTTGCCTTCCCAGACAGGTGATCCCTGGAGGTGTCTGACAGGGCCAGGCCCACATCTGCACTTGCAGCCAGGAATGTTCCTCCTCCTTCAACTCTGCTGCACATCAAATACACACAGATTATGATAAAAAGCCAAATATGACCAGCTTTAATAAATACCAACCAGGGAAAACTCCACACATACCAGAAAATACATTAATTTGGCTTGGTATCCTGCACCAGTTGAAAGCCTGAAGCAGAGCAAACCTGGCACGTGCTCTGTTTAAAAGGCTCCCCAGCCCCTGTATCAATGGGTTTTTCCTCCATTATTCACAGAAATCTGAAAGTTTCCCCTTTCAGCAGGGACGGAAGAACAATTTTTACCTTCAGAATAAAACCACATAGAGACACAGCTGTTCAGGGTACTTTGCCATCACACTTGCACTGTGAATACCCAGCAGAAAGCAGAGTGAGAAATCTGCCTTATGCTTACAACAAAGCTCTAAGATTTCTTTGAAATCAGATGTGATTGTTGTATTTTTGCTTTGTTTGATTCTGAGGGATGCAGCCTCCCCTCACTCAATAAAACCTCCTGCCATTCCCTTCCAACAGGAATTCCAGCTGGACACAGAGCTGGGGAGGAAGCACAGGGCAGATGTGGGGGTTATTCCCATTTCAGAGCGTTCCCTCATGCCAGCAAGTGAAACAGAAACCTCTCCAACATCTCCCTGCACGTGGGGCACAGCTCAGAGGTGTTCTGCCCTGCACACTGACACGGGCCAGTGCAGAACTGGGTTCAACCCCTGCTGTCCTTTCCCCAGCACACGCCCAGAGACACAACCTGGTCCGAGTGCTCAGGGAGGTTTAGCAGCACACCCCAGCCACTGAGGGCGAAGGCTGGCCTGGAACACAAGGGAGGAATACACTGATTTTACACTCAAACCCTCAGCCCTTCCCTCACAAAAGTCCTGGGGTCTCCAGCTATGAAAGTCACTTTCCTTTCACTGAAAACACACCACCCACATTAGCCAGGAGCAGAACTATTGCAGCTCCTGTTGTAACAAAGCATCAAATGGGGGTTTTCTGTACGAAGGGAAGTCACAGCAGCTGAACCAGAGGAAAGAACCACGTGCAGCTCAACAGGCTCCAGTTCAAGTCTGAGCACCACTACAGTGACCTGTGATCAGTGACATGGAACAGCTGGAAAACCCAGCACTGACCCCAGCTGCCACCCAGATGCACCAGCACCAGAAAATCATAATCCAACCCCAAAACCCAGAACTGTGCTAATTAGCACACGAATGTGTGCCATGCTGGAATCTTCCCCAGGCTGGTGCTCTGACACAGCTTGGTCCTAATAATAATTTCCAAGTGAAAATACCTTTTTACAATGAGTACATATAAAGCAGCCCATGTCCTAAGCTTGAGCAGAAGGAAGCTTTCCTCCCAGCTTATCTGATTTTCTATTCATTTCAAATATCACGTTTCGGAAGGCCACTTCAGAGTTCAATTCACACTGCTAATTTTCCTTGGCAAGACCCCACGTTATCTGCAAACACTGGCTGAGAACCCAACTGCAGCAATGTGATACCCACACCCTGTTGCACAGCAACTGGGTAACACAGGGATGTGGGAACGTTCATATTCCAAAATAAGGGCAGGTGACAGGGTTATTAACGCCAGATCCCGTGGGGATGCACGAGTCTGAGAGGCAAGGAACACCAAAATTAGGAGATGCCCTCCGAGTCCCCAGCCTGCCTGGGGCACTGTCCCTGCCTGGAATGATCCCTCCCTGTCCCACTGAACGCCCCAGAGCCAGCAGGCACCTCCTGCTCTCCCTCTCCCTGCTCCACACTGTCCCAGCCTCCAGAGCCAGGAGCAAGGAAAGGTCCTGCTCACCCCTGCAGGCCCAAGCACAGCTTGCTCAGGGAAATGTCATCTGGAGAAAACGAAGCAGACAAACGGACAGGTCTCTGCCAGAGCATCCCCCAGGAGATTCCTGAGCTCAGCCAAGTCCTGATGGATTTTTCCTCAAGCCAAGGACCCTCCCACATCAGTCCCCTCCACCACTACCTGTCGATGCTACAGCAGAGATAACACACCTCTGCAACACAAAAGTAATTTAAAACGGTTTCAACACAGTGAAATAAATAATTTCTAGGTTTCCTGCCAAATCACCATGTTTCCCACTCTGATTCCCTCACACAAAGTGACAAACACAGCAAAGCCCATGGCAACCAACCAGTGAGAACCAAGAATCTTCCCTCCACCCCCAAAAGTTCTTCTTTGCCCCACAAAGGAGGAGGAGCTGGATCCTGACCCCTCTTCCCAGTGCTGCTGCAGGGCACCACAACCCCAGTGCTGACACAGATCTGGGGCTTTGTCACCGGGACGGGGCTGTCTCGTGGTGCTGCTCTCCTGCTCCAACCCAGCACTACGAACACAAAGCTCAGGGTTATACAGAACACACATTTGGGCAGTTTATACCAAATACTACCTTATTTTTCGGTATGATTTGCCCAAACCAGACCAAACCCAACCTTCTGAAATCCTGGCAGGACTGGAAGCCAATATTCCCTTCAGCATTTGTGCTCACACCTGGAGGAACAGGTTCAGCTCAGCACCCCGGGGTCCCTGGTCCCCAGCCCAGCCCAGGGGATCCTGCTCCAAACTGGGAACTGTGGCCTCGCTATCTCAGAGCCAAATCCATCACTTTTTATCACAAAGGTATCGCTTGAATTCCTACCCCGAGCCTGGAAAAAGCTGCCAGGCCCAGATGTTTCACACTAAAGACTGGCCCCAAACCAGAATTTTTCAGCAAACTTGGTCCTGTAAGAGAATTTCCAACAAAATGCTGAGATCAAACACCCCTGGAGCTGTTTCAGGACAATGTGATCCACGCAGCCAAAAGCCAGATTTGATTGTGCCCCTGCACTCTGGTGCCAGACACTTCACATTATGGGACCTTGTGTGATTTATTCCCTTCATGCTGAAGCGTTTCTTGTAAAACTGGTGGGAGAAAGCAAAGTGGAATTTTGTCTGCTTCCACATCCAAGACTTGCACTACTGTTGTGCTGGAGGATTATTCCAGTTATTGATGTCTGGAAGCTGCAGCTCACTGGGAACAACGAGCACATCCCACTTGCTCCCAGAGCTCACTGGGATCATAGGAAAGGACAGGAGTCAGGCAGCAAGGCAGAATATTTTTCACAATGCGTGGCATCAACAGGGTAATGCCCACATCAGCTCAGCTGGTTTGGGATGCAGAGGGACGAAACACATTTAATACATCAGCAATTCAAACAAAAAGGTTACACTCAAGCTTGCAAGGAAGTTACTTTAATTTATAATAATAGTTACAGCATAATGATTTGATCAGTTTTTAAGTGATGCTCCAAGATATCACCTTGACCACCTTAAAAGAATGCCATGTTTATGTCACATTAATTACATTTCTGACTGAAACACAGCTTTGAGGAAGCAACTGCTCCCAGCTTTCCCTCTGCCTCATCAAGCTGCCATGACCCTGGCATTAAACAAAAAGGTCTGACACAGCACAGGCCAAAACCCCCCCCACGAAAAATCAGCTCCCACAAACACTGTGGGCACAACCTGGCATTTGAACCTTCTTTAAACTGAACACTTTAAAATTACGTGACAAATCCACCCCAGTGCTGCACCTAGGAATTGGTTCTGCTGCCTCACCACAAGTCCAACTTCTTGGGATCAACAAATTGGAACTGTGAGTTGTGCTGGACACCAGCCTGATGGGGAACAATTCCACACCAGGAATTTTGGGCATGGTAAGCCGTCATCTCCAGAGGACTGGCCATAAGAGTCAGAGCAGCAATACATTGTGCTCAGTGTCCAGGAGAACAGGAGAGATGGGAGAAGAGATGGGAGGAGAGATGAGCTGGACACGCATTTGGAGGTAATGGGAAAACCAGGAGAATGTGCTGGAGAGCCCTGAGCTGCCGGCTCGGGCTGAGTAAGCCCAGTTCAAAGCACTCCTCAGATTCCAGCAATACCTCATGAGCACAACGTGCCCAGAAACGTGGTTTTCTTATTCTCCCCTGCGTTGTAACCGTGCAGCTTCCAGCCCTACAGGTTTTCTGGGAAATCTATTAAAAGGCCATTAAGTGCCCATCAGCCCTGACCGAAATCACCATGACGCAGGAGCATCTGGTTCCCACCAAGCATGACTCCCTTTAAAGCCTGGACATCACCTCCTCTCCAGTAATGTCTGGGCAAGCAGCTTCTCCAGGGATGTGGGACCGAGCAGCCACCTCCTCCTTCCCCCCATAAAACCTGAAAAAACCCTCCAAGAAGGGGAAGGCACAGAGGAAGCACTGAAGTCAGAGTCTTTAATGTATACACTGAAGTAGAAACCCTCAAGCTGTATTTCACTGCCACAAATAGCAAATATTTTAAAATAAAACATTATTTTTAGCCTAAGTGGTGCTTAAGGATTCGAGAATAAAACACTGCCCAGAGACAGGGAAATGTCACCATGTGAAAACGCTGAAGCAGCTGTGTCCTGCTCAGTGAACACCAGATCAGGGCAGAGAGGAAGCATTTGGGATCCTGTCTCAAACCTTAAAACCTTCCTTGATTCAGCCAAAAACCAGAGGAGAATGAGTAAGGTAGAACACCTCGGTGTATCTATGAGGGTAAAATAAATAAAACTATACAGAAACTCACATAACATTTCCCTAGATCCTCTAGCAAAGGCTGTTCTGCACAGGGCCATTTATCCCCTGCCTTTCTTTTCCACAAGCAGCGACTGTAAGGTCAGGATATAGAATTCCAGTTGCTCCCAGACAGGTAGGGATCTACCAAAAAGGGGCTGTAAAGGAGAACAGGCTGGGTTTGTCCCTTCCTGCTCCTTTATGACACACGACAGACATCCTAAGAAAGCAGGAAAGCAGGCTGGGAAAACAAATCCCCTCTCCCTGGTCTCGAGATTTTCTTGAACGGAGGAAAAGCTAAATTAACATGGAAAAAAATCATCAGCGTTTTGAAATATCTACAATTACAGTTAGGATTTGTTTTCTTTTTAAACAGTTTAAATCAAACGCCTGAAGAAGCAGATGGGAAACTCTCATGTGCTAAAGGTTGAGGCTTCTACCAGAGCTCTCCGTTAGGAAACTAAAGACAAGGCTTAACAAAGAAGATGTTTAAGATCGTAACTCTTATCAAAAAATCCTGAAAGGCTTAAAGAAGTTGGAAACTCCTTTCTCCAGCAGCTCTGGTCCCCCCCAGACAGATGCAGGGAGACGGCTTCCCCCTCCCCAGCGCGGGGTGGGTGAGGTAGGGATTGACTAACTGTGGAAAAATCCACATAATTGAGAAGACAAATGTTGAACAGTTATTTTACTGCTTGAACCATTCAAGGAAAAAGGCTGCCCGTGCCAAGGGGCCAGCCAGGCTCATTGTGTGCGAGCAGCCCTGGGCAGCAGCGGCGCTTTCATCCCCCGCCAGGTGCGGCCTCGTGCTTCACGCGGGGCTGGGAGCGCTGCAAACACCACCGGGAGCAGCAGCAGCAGCATCTCCAGGGCCACAGAGAGCAGCAAAACCCACACAGGGGCTCGGAGCACGGCCCCCTGTCGAGGCCATTTGCTGCTTCCCAGCAGAAGCCCCATCTTCAACGAGGAAAAGCTGTAACAACTCAGGCTCGAGAGTCCCAGCTTGGAACCTGCTGCCAGATGAATTTTCAAAAATAAAGTAAAATTAGAGTTTCAGCCAAAATATCCGAGCCATGTCAGAACAACGCTGCTTCTTCCACGTTAAGAGTCTGCAGCGGCCTCGGGAGCTGCAGTAGCCCAATGTTTTTGGTGACACACACAGAAGAGAGAGGGGGATGGAAAAGGACCTAGGAGAGGAACTGGTTGAGCAAGAATGCTGGAATATGGATGGGTGGTTCCAAAAGTGAGGATTAGACACATTCAGAAGGGGAGATTAAAGATCAAATCAATAAAAGCAGCAGAATGAGAAGTCTGAAGGAAGCCAAGCTGTAGAAGAGAGAGGAAAGAGCGAGCTAGGGAAGGTCACAACAGAAAATAAGAACTCGTCTGCTCCACCTCCTGCTCTAACTCAGCTGAAGCCACCTGGAATGATACATGCTCCTAAAGGTGTCCCACAACAAGGACTTCCCAACCTCCTGACACAGGCTGTGTCACTCCTGGGAGAAGGATTTCCTGCTCCTCTTGACCTCAACTCCAGACAGAGCCAGGCACCTCAGCTCAAGCCGTGTTTAATTCCAACCACGAACAGCCAGTCCCTAAGAACATTTATCCAATCCCTGACACACCCAGGGAAGGGAAATCATTTGTGCCCATGCTGCCACAGACTTACAAGGACGTCTCATGCAACAGCACCAAAGCTGTCCTGAAGTTCAAATGACACCTAATTCTTTTCATAAGGCTCTTCCAGAAAAAAATCCAAATTCATTTGACTCCTACAAGGACAGAGCTGTTGTCTCCCCAGTGCTTACAAGGAGCTCGTTCTGCTGTCCCAGTCTGACTGCTGGAAAGCCATCCCAGCAGAGGCTGACAGGCAGCACAGGGGTGCAAACCCATCCCAGCAGAGGCTGACAGGCAGCACAGGGGTGATTGCTCCTTGTTCTTCCCCGTGCTGTCAGAAATCATTTGTGCCCATGCTGCCACAGACTTACAAGGACGTCTCATGCAACAGCACCAAAGCTGTCCTGAAGTTCAAATGACACCTAATTCTTTTCATAAGGCTCTTCCAGAAAAAAATCCAAATTCATTTGACTCCTACAAGGACAGAGCTGTTGTCTCCCCAGTGCTTACAAGGAGCTCGTTCTGCTGTCCAAACCCATCCCAGCAGAGGCTGACAGGCAGCACAGGGGTGATTGCTCCTTGTTCTTCCCCGTGCTGTCAGCAGCCCTCCGTGAGGCCACGGGCGGGACACCTCACACCTCCCTCGTGCTGCTCCAATCATCCAACACTGCTGAAATTACCCTGAGCCTGAGCTCCAGAGCTCCCTGTGCAGGTTCCCATCTGGCTGCTGACCCAGGCTTGGAGACAGATCCATTCTGCAGTGGCTTCCCTGCTTTTCCACGTTCCTTTTAAGAATACCAGGAAATTTCACAGATAAATAAACACTGAAGCAGCAAAGTCTTGTGCTTAAAAGGTTAGGAAATACTATAAATACTATTTTGTGTAGACACCTTTCTCAAAGCAATGCAAATTCAGTGTAACCTTGGTTTCCATCACCCAGCAGGCAGCACAGGCAGGGTTACTTCCTTGACAGATACCAAATAATTTGTTTTATCCTCATCACCCAGCACAAGGCTGCATTCCTCATGGATTGCACACGACTCCAGCTCTGCTCTGAAGAGTTAAAGCTCCCTCACAGAGCTTCCCACGATGGCCCTCCTGCCAGCAGGTCTGAGTGTATTTTGATTTTGACAGCTTCCTTGGGAGATGAAACGCTATTATTCCAACTCAGACGGAAAATAGGAAAACTAATAGTTAAGGTTTATTTTGGATGTTCTGTAAAAGAGAGCTTGAACCTCTCTCTTTTTTAAAACCACATGCAAACCAAACCTTATCTACCTTTCCAAGCAATATTTAATTTATTTTGATGGATTTCAGGGACGTGGTTTCGTGGTGGACTTGGCAGCGTCAGGTTTACAGTTGGACCCAGCGATGTTAAAGGTCTTTCAGAAGGAAATGATTCTGCATTCCCCAATCCTTCCCAGGGGATGGACCAGATGATCCCCAGAGGTCCCTTCCAAGCCCAGCCATTCCGTGATTCATGGCACCCAGAGCTCAGCCTGCACCAGCTCCTGCCAAGTGCCAGCGCTCCAGACCTCGGCAAACCAGAGCCTGGGATGCCAAGGCAGGGATGCAGAGGGAATCACTCCTGGAAAAGCTCAGCTGGGGTGGCTTAACCACCCTCACACCGAGCTCCTGGGCAGCAGCACAGACAGTTTTATGCTCTAAGGCAACATTTATCTGCTGCTGCTGCCACAAACTCCTCTTACAACCCTCGCCTCACTCTCTAAACGTTTTCCCACACCTGGAAGGAATGAGGCAGGGACCTTACAAATGGTTTTTGTCACTACATACACACAGCTCAACCCCAGAAGAGATCCAGTCCTATGCACAAAATGAGGCAAGACCTGCAGAAAATAGCGTGCAAGTGGTTTAGGACCAGAAATACACGCAAGAAGTGCTGTGTAACCTCAGGTTTGCCATTTCCCAGCTTCTCAACGTTCATATCCAGCCTAAGTATTGCACTATTTAGACCACTCAAGACAAAAAGCAAAGTCAATTTTTCCCCCAGGAAGGGTTAAATCCACTTAAACAGTGTGCAATGAAGACAGAGCAGTGCCTCAGTAACACTGAAGTTGTTTCTATTCCATACAATAAGCTCAGGAAGCAAAATTAAAATCTGTCTGCATGGTCTGAGGTCACTCGGGCTAGGAATGGTTATTTTAAATCTGAATATTAGAAACATATGCTTCTCTATGGAGGTTTCTAGCAAACCTGAACCTGCTGGTGCTCAGCCTTTCCCAGGGAATGCTGAACACCTCCAGAGCCCTCCAAGCAGGACTGGAGCCATCTCCAAGGGGGTCACAGCAGGCAGGGCTGTAACTCCATAGGATGAAAACAGATATTGTTTAGACAGGATGATGAACATCTCTAAAATTTAATCTTCAATCATTTCTGATTTACAAACTAATCCTAACAATGATGCAATGCACCCACAGCCCCATTGGTCTGAGGCTCATAACTCCAGCACAGCCCATACACAGTGCTAATTAGTTTGTATTACAGCAAAAATGCTCCTAATAAACAGAAATGTGAAACGACTTTTGGACTGTGCAATAGCCATGTAAATAATCTTTAGGAGGAGCCCTTTACTGTCCTTATCCTGACTGCACCAGGAGCTTGGGGCTGGGCACTGCCCTGGGAGAGGGGCATCACATTCCTGGTGCTGTTTCCAGTAAGTCTCTGCACCACCAGGAATATTTTCACTCCCTTCATTGATGACACCAGAGCAATTCTCTAGGTGTGTGCAGAACAGCAGCCAGAACAGGGCTGCAGTCTCAAGCACTTTGATGGCAGAGCGTCAGGGTAACAAAAATCTCACACCAGGCTGAGCTGAATCACCCTGGAGGATTTTGTGCCACCCACTGTGACCAGAGGTGACACTGCAACCTTGACTTGCAAAGCTACTGTAAACAAAAACATAATGCTACAAGTTCTGGTCGGTTTTAGAAACTTGATTTTGACAAGAAATTGAAAATGTTACGTAACCATGTAATTAAAGGATTATTATGAGAGACAGTTTACTTAAAATGATCCATTCTGGTTAAGAGCAGCCTGACTGGGTACAGCATTCTCCCAACCAGGAAAAGGACACAAACAGTGTCTGATTTTGCAGCTTATCTGTTTATGAACTTATTTGCACTCTGCTACGAACTTTAGAGGAGCCAGAAGCAAAAGAACCCATCCTCAACGGAGCAAAGCAAACGGACACTGACAGGGTGCAAATGCCAAGCAGGGCAAGTTTTGCAAGCTCCCAATATTTACCATCCATCCCAGAGTACTCCATTCTCATGCAAGCATGTCCCAATGAGAAAACAACTTCTCTATAAGGGTAAAACAAACAGCATTCACAATTTCTGAAAGCATTCTTCCACAATTATTGCACTAGATTAGATTGCCTCATCACCAGGGCCAGAGGCCATTTACACTATTTTCTTTCTTTTTTTTTTTTTATGGAACAGATGAAAGGATTACAGAAAGTTTTCTGGGGCCAAATTTGGAGCTAATGATGGGAAAATTCTTTTGCTAATCCCCACTGCTAGCAGACTCCTGAGGCTGGAAAAAAACAATGCCTCCTGGTACCCTGCTTCTATTTTGCTCATCAGTGCGAAATGCCCTGCTCAGGAGGTTTGCAAAGGCACATCAGCTTTAAGCAGAGCCATAAAATCTGCAGGACAGGGCTATAGTGAAAACCTGAGTGGAGAACCACGTGAGACACCCATTAAAACTTGGATGCTGCACAACGAAAGCCAAGGATGGGACTCAGGCACACAGCAGCCACCTCCATCCGAGCTGCAGCCCGGGGGGAACGGGCTTTTCCAGGATATTCTGTGCCAGGCAGGCTGGAGGGATCCCACCTGAGCAGTCCCTGCTGGCTCTTGAAGATTCTTGGAGAGATGGGTGGAAAGACCTCATGTCATCGCCTGTCCTCGGACAGGGACCGACCCTTCCCTGGGCACAGCTCCCACCAAAGCCCGGGGATGCCCTGGGACAAAGCTCCAGAGCTGCTCCTCTGAGCAGCGACACCGCCGAGGCACCTCCCTCCCGAAGGCAAAGTTTAATCATTTTGCAGTCATTTAACAAACACAAAGGATTCACGTGTACCAGCTCCGGGCAGGAGTAAACTTTGCATAATTAATCCCTCGGTCCTGGCGCATCTGCAAATGCACAGCTACACCAACAGGCACTCAGGGGAAAATGCCTCTGGCCACCTCGGAGGGCTGGGAAGTGCAAACATCTCCAGAGAGCCGGAGCTGCCTCGGAATGGAGAAAGCAGAGCCGAGGAACAAGCCTGGAAAATCAGTCCCCAACTCCCCAAAGGCTGATTCGTTAATGCACATTATCAGCTGCTTCTGAACGAAGCCACATTTTATTTTAACACCGGGACAAGCTACAGGCACCTCCTGAGCTGCAGAAGGTGGGAACATCCCCAGCAGGTCAGGGAAGTGGAAGTCAAGCTTCCCACAGAAAGGGGCGGTTTGGTGGAAAGTCTGACTCGAAGAAAAAGAAACGTTGAAGCAGCACTTAATGAAGATGAACTTCCCCTGCCTCCCCACAATACAGACGATGCCATTATCACTCAGCACTAGGAAGGAAAGGGATTCCAGGCAAGGGGAAATTGCAGGGCAGTTATCCTCATCAACCTGAGCGTGCAGCAGTGACAGGAGCTTGGCAGAGCGCCTGAGCAAAGTCTGCTCATGGTTAAGCACAGGGCATGAAGTAAGATGTGCACAGGAAAACAGCCCCTGGAAAATATTGCTCAGGAGTTCAGCTTTTCCAGGGTGCCAGTGGCAACAAAATGTCTGACCTTATCCCCCCATATCCGCCAAAAAAACCCAAAAAAAAGGGATTGCATAAAGTCAGCGGAAACATGGGAGTTCCACTTGCCTGGCAGGGATGAAGCCAAGTGCTGAGTGATCTGCCCCCACATCTGTAAAGTCAGGCTATTTCCCAACTCTCTGGACAGCTTAAACATCTGATGACACTTCCTACACGGCTGGCAGGTTTGCTGCTCGTGGCTGTGGGACACGACGAGCAGAGCTCGGGCTCTGAGCAGTTTCCTCAGGATCTCAGGATCAGCACAGACAGTCCTCACCACTTCCTACTCCAAGCACTTGGGAAAGTTTCCCTCTTTTGAGAAAGAGCTGCCTGTAGCTCAAAGAAGAGCTCCCATGAAAACACAGGAATTTTGCTCAAGGGTTTTGTAACTGTCTGTAAGACAAACACCACCAGAATTATTTGCATTATTTGTAAAAAGGAGGGTTAAACACATTCCATCTCACAGATGTTTCGAGGCCTCATTGCTAGAGAAAGGCTGGCAGAAATGCAATGGCACAAAACACAGAACCTTCAGGGTCCCAAGAACATAAGGATTTGGGGAAACCATCCCCAACCCCCAACAGAGAAATGGGACACAGACCGTGTATTTTCCTGAGGAGAAACCAAAGTTTCACAGAGAATCCATAAACATGCTCATGCTTCCCACCTGTTTCCTATTTAGAGCAAAAAAAAAGCAATTAATGTGACTTTTTAAGCAACGATTAATAAAGAAACCTATGAGATGAGACCCCTAATTGAAAATGTCTTTCCTCACATGAGGCAGAGGATCAGAACATGACAGGAGCACTGAGCAGTCTCTCCCAGCTGCACAAACCGTTCCTTAACAACCTTAAAATTAATAAACAAAGACATATTCTAGGCATTTCTGATCCCTCCTGGATTTAGCCATGGCAAACAGGAGAAATCCATCCTCTTGCTTCACTCTGCTTCAGAACAGAGCTCCCAGGCAGCACCTCACAGCAGTGATTGTGAATTTGGAAACTCCTGACTCTGAGCAGACTCACAGGGAGATACAAAGGGGAAATGCCATCCCAGGAAGAAGCAGATTTCAGGGTTAGCATTTATTAGCAAGGAACAGGGAGGGCACTGCCCTCCTCAGCGGGGAAGCACAAGCCAAGGATAAAGCACAGGGGTGCAGCCTTTGTGAGAGGGAGAAGCTGGCAGGGCCCTCACTGAACTGTCAGCAGTTGGAAGGAATGGAAAAGTCAGGAGCACGGGAGGATCTGCTCTCCCAGGGCCAGCTCATGTGCACAGCTCAGCGGGCAACAAAGAGGATTTACCCGGAGAGCAATCCCACCACTCGGACACTGGCTCCTCTGAAAGGAAACAGGTACTCCTGCTTCAGTGCTGCACTTAATCTGATCTACATTCACTGCCATGAACCCTCCCAAACCCAATCATTTGGAGCAAACAATGCAGTGCTTCCCCTTTAATCGCTGGCTCAAGACTTTCACTCAGTTCATCAGGAAAGACACAGAATGAGAATGCTCAAGTGAAGCCCTGCACCGCATAAAAACTGTCACAAACCAGAAAAACGCAGAAGATCGAGTACAAAATTAATTTTGTGCTTTGGACCAGCAATCACCAATCTCTTTGTTCAAAAGTCAGGCTTGGGGAAGCACCCCAAGGGTTACACATTGTACCCAGCCCACAGGGAACAGAGAGAGGCACAGCAAAATCAGGAGATGAATGGGCACAATCTGCAGTGGTTGCTTGAACATAAACCTTTCCTGTCAGCTGCTTGCTCTGTGGGCAGGAAGAGCAGTTGTGCGAGGAGAGAAAAAAATCAATCCCAGCCTTACATAAAAGTGAGGCAAAATCTTGTCCTTACCGTTCTGCTCATCCAGCTCATTCCCAATTTCCTGCCCCATTTGTTTTTGCCGGGATATGATTGAAGAAAGAGCATCGAGTCCAGCATCTTGTTCTGCACCAGGAAAATATATTAAATTACTTTGAGAAGTTGCTGCTATGCCAGGCTACATAAAATAGGTAGAAGTGAAGAACAAAAATCTACTCTGTGCTTAAAGGGCTAAAATGTATTAAGAAAAACACATGAACACAACATGAAAATTAATCCTTATGGCAACAGTACTCTTGAAATAATGAGAATGATGGGTAAATAATTTCTCTGCTCTGGCTGGGACATTTTGCTGAGGATCCAAAAAAAAACAAAATCCAAGAATTTAACATTCAGCTGTTACTCAATCATAAATGCAGGGGATTTTCTGGCATACACAGTGAGCTCCTGATTAGCCTTTTTAAATTTTCCAAGCAACTTTTAACATGAATAAAAGAAAACAGGTGATGCAAACACCAAAGAATTCAGAGAGACTTTTAAAACTGCAAGAGGATGCAGAGCTTGGGGGAGAGCTGAGGGAGAGGGGACGGGGGCAGTGGAAGTGTGATGTGCTCCCACACTCTGCAGAGCTCCTGTGTGAAGAACCACATCCCCCGTGCCCTGCAGGCACCAGGGAGCCCCTCAGCCAAAATGTGCAGCTCTCCCTGCCCAAAGCTGCCAGGGAGTGGCAAGAGAGGAGCTGCAGGAGGGTCAGTGCCCAGGGCACAGCAGTGATACTGCCCAAACAGGGTGGCCAGGACCCCCTTCCCCTCAATGGCCCTCCAGCATCTCTTTCACCTCAGTTTAATTACCTATAATGTAATTAAAAACGCAGCTGAGGTTCCTCCTGGACCATCCAGACAGAGCTCAGGCCGCTCTCCTGAGCTGTACACAAGTTGCTGTACACTCATGCAGAGTGAAGCAGGTCTTATCTGGAGACTGATTTCATTCCACCACTTCCAATATTTTAATTGCCTGGAAATGACCTCATTAACCACCTGACATCCTCAGGCTGAGGTTTCCCAACACTTCCAAAGTCAGAGATTCCTTATGGGTGCTGAGGGCCAAAATCTAAAGACCCTTTTTGGATGAGTTAATTCTTACCTCGTTCCAATTCATTTAATGCACCCAGCACCACTCCTGCACCCAGTGCAGTTATGGGATCACACAGCACACCAAAACCATTAATATGGGCAAAATCAGGACTTCCAAAATTTAATTTAAGAAGTTGCATCCAGTTCAGAGCATTGCAAGCACAATGCTGCTCCTGCAAAAACAGAAAGCAGAAAGCTCCAGCTGCCTGGAGCTGTTGTGTTTGACATCTGTAAATAAAAAAACTTCAGCATAGGTTGGTGTATTGAGGTTCAAATAAAGGCTCCTCTCAGGTCTCAGCAATGCTCCAAACAACCAGAAAGGCTCCTGTACCTTCGATGATCCTTCTCTGCTGCTGCCTGAGCTCATCAAAGCCGAGTCCTCTGGTCTCCTCCGATTCCTCCAAGAGCCAGGGGTTGGTAATGCCTCGTTTGACCCCTCCTGCCATGAGGCTGGATCTGAAAACAGCTTCAGTGAGTGATGCCCAACACCAAGCCCCTGGCAGACAGCAGCACCCAGGGCTGAGCACTCCGTGGGGCTCTGTGCAACCCCAGGAGAAACCAGCCAAGAACAACCCCCAGTAACAAATCCATCTCACGGGCTGGCCGTGGTAAGGGAGGAGAGAACTCATTTCACAGGGAACAGTTAGGCTACAGAGTGAAATACATCCCACAGATTGTGTAACATATCCATATAAAATGTTTGTGTGTAGAACACACAGCATTCCTGGGAATGCACATTATGCCTGTATTTGCTACATGATCAGAACACAAGCTTATAAAAACACTGCTACAGCCTCAAACAGTGAAAGGATCCCCTTGTTAACAGAGATGCAAATCAGATGAGACCTTTAATTCCCTGCAATCCTGACCAAACCTAACCAGGAACATTTCTGAATTTCAAAAGCTGTAGGTGGACACAGCTCCCCCCTGCATTTCCTAGTCTGGCATCAACCTGAACGAGAAGCCAGGAACACACACTTTCAAATGAAAGAGTAATTAAATAATGGGGTTTCTTTTCAAAGAGTTATGACTTGAGATTGTTCACGTTACAGACACTTCCCTGGTGACCACAGAAAACAAGTTTTCCATGTCCAGGGCACATAAATCCAGCCAGTAAAATGAAACCCCACTTAAATATTTCCTCAATACCAGATTTCTGGTTTCTGCCTTTCAGCTCTTCACTGGCTTTTCCTACAAGACAAACCTCATGTCTGACTGAGAGTCCTCTGAACCCAGAATTGCAGCTCAGGTTCAGGGGGAGTCATGGTAAGGTTGGTTCCCCCCACAGATGTTCCCAAGCTGGAGCTTTTGCTTTCTGCTTTGCTTTTTCTAAACTCTGTATTTCTTTCCTATTTCACCTTTTCCCTGCTCTTTCCCAAAGCACTTCCCCAAACAGAAGAACTGAGAGGACTCTAGAATCTCTTAAATTCTCGATGTTTTTTAATTACACCAAGACCCAAATTTGCATGTTGCAGTGGTTTTGGTGTTTTTAATCGAGTTTTCAATCGAGCTGTTCTCCAGGAGATGCTCTGATGCTGCCCAGTGCCCACATCTGCTGGGCATCCCTCTGTGGCCAAAGCCCCGGGGCAGGAGGTCACTCTGCACAAGGACAGCGGGGCCAGGAGGGGTCAGGGCCCTGCTGACGCTGAAGGGTGTCCAAGCACAGCCCCGAGCTCGGGCCGGAGCTCCGGCAGGAATTCTGGGGAGCTGGGGACATCTCCTGGCCGTGGGATGGAGCAGCACGGCCGGAAAATCCCCGCACAGAGAGCTCTGCAGCTCCTCCTCTCCCCGGACACTGGGACACGGCCACTGGACTCCAGCTCAAGAATGAAAAATAGAAAAAAAAAACCACTTTTTTTTGCTAAAAGTGGCTAAAAAGCACTTTTTATACATCTCAATGTGTCCCTTAACCACGCCAGTGATGCTGAACACCAGAGCAGAGCCAGCCCTGCTGTGCCACGACCAGCTGGCTGTCAAGGGCAACACCAGAGAGGAGCTGGGATTCTGCTGCATTCCAGCCCTGCACCTCCATTAAATTTCCATGTATTTATCGAGGCTGGCAATTGGGCTTGATTGGACAAACTGACACACACCTGGAATGAAGTTTTACACATTACCCAGCCTTCCTCCCTGCTCTGGGGCATTAAACATGCTCTTTTATCTCCCAGTCTCACAACTGGCACCAGGTTTGTGAACATGACAGAAGCACTACGCTGCTCAAGATGGAAAAACCCTTGCAGTTCACCCAATTCAGTTCAATTAGAAGGACACAAAATCCAGGGTAACAACACCTGACAAAGTTGTTTAACTAAAGCAAAGGGAACATAAAGCTCTCTGCTTGCTGAAAAGAGCACAGCTATTTCTGCCTGTTAAAAAACAGCCAAGGCAAGCAAATTTGAAATAATCTGTGGCTCTGTCTCTCTCCCTCCCCCCAGTGCTCTGCCCTGCTCTTGTAGGCTGGGTCATGACAAGTGGTCTGCTCGTTACAATAATCTTTGTGACATGTTTGGTAACTACCTTCCCACACAAGGCAGCACAACTTCCTCCTTCCTCTGATCCTGCCCTGCCTCGCCTCGGTGGTGTGAAGATTAAAGCTTATCCAATTAGCCACCCACTGCCTCCGCCAGGTTAATCAGGCAAATCTTGGAAGCCGTCACAGAGCACTGGAGTGTGGGGATAGCTTTTGATTATAGGAGCAGATTTAACTAATTACAAGGCTCAGCAATGCGCCCAAGTATAAAAGGTGATGGGGTTTAAAACCAGGGAGCTATGTCACTGCCTAACAAGGGAGGGCTTATCTTATTGTTTCACTGATAATTCTTATAACACCTCCCAAGTAACTTAGATTACTCAAGCAGCACTTACTTTAGGCCAAGGCCACACATCGAGGCTTAGGGCTTTAGAAGACTGATCAGCAAGACTGAGTCTTAAACAAACCTGGGTCATATGACAGCTGGGTGGATGATCACTTGAACATTCCCTTAACTACAGTGGGGCTCTTTGAAGCCCCAGCCTGGCTTCACAGGTCACTCTCCACAGGGGTGAGGAAGGATTGGGGCATTCTCTCACTTACAGTGCTCACACTGTATTTTTAGGAAGCTCCAAGCTAATAAATAAAACAAATATAATTTTACCATACAAAATAAAAGCGCTCTCTATCCCTCCAAAAACCCATGAGAGGCCGTAAGAGCACAGGCACTTCCCAATCCCCTCCAGGTACCATCCCAGGTGGAGATTTCCCCACGAGAAGTGCTCCTGATGGGAAGCCTTCAGCACTCCCTGCAGCTGGCAGAGGACTTGCAGCCCCACCAGCACAAGAACTGCTGTTCCCACATTCCAGGAAATTCCATGTTGCTCTGGACACCATTTCCCTGCGGCTGGGTTCACTGGTCCCACTGCTTCAAGGACTGGAAGCTGCACGTGCTGCCTGAGGAGAGTGTTGGACAATCCTGACCACGCTGGTTCATGACCACACAGCCAAAGGCACATTAATCCTGGAAAACCCCAGCCCATCCCTAGATCTGATCCTGGGACTCAGCTCTCAGGTGTTCTCCTGGATGGACAATTCCCTCTTCTCCCACCCTTCCCATCGCCTCCCAGAGCTGAGGCCAATCCCATCCCAGCTCAGGACGCTGCAGCTGCAGCCAGGAGGCTCCAGCAGGAACTGGGAGGGAGGAAGGACACCAGGAAGGAGGTTTACAGGCACCTAAACAACCATTGTTGATCTTATTTCCTAAAGAGAATTTGCCCCCCACAAACAACAGCCAGATTCCCAAAAGCATTTGACACCTGATGGCTCATGGATTGAAGGGGGCACTCGTGGATTGAAGCCTGGTTGGCACTGGGCAAAATTCCTGTTTGGATCAAGGCTGAAATACTTTACATCTGACAGAAAAGTGTTCAACCACGAAAAATGGTGACCCACACTGAAGAGAAAAAAGAATATGGACTCTTAAATGTACCTGGGGTAGCTCTCACTGAAGGTGCTTTGTGTCTCACAGATACCAGAAGCTGTTTCTATTTTTGAGGAATTCCAAGAGAAATCAAGGAAGGCCAGTTAATTTATTGATTCTCTGGTGACAGATACAGACCTCTCCAGCCTGAGACCTGGTCAGACAGGAGCAGGAACATTCCCATTCCTCTGCCTCCATGAATGTTTAAATACTCTAAAAGTTTGACATGTGATATCCAGAAAGTCAGCATTCCTGGCTGCTTTTCCACCCCTGCCTTTGGAATGGAGTGGAACCCTGGGAATCCTGCCCCATTAACGGCCCTCACAACCCGCACAGATCTCTCCCAAGGAGAAAAGGGGGCAGAAGATGCTGAAATTGTGATTAAAACCCAATTAAAGGAAATTTGACTGGCCCTGCTCACGGGGAGTCACGCAAACAGCACAACCTTTCCCTGGAAAATTCCAGCGGCATCTTAATTAAGGCCGGAAGGGGCC
>NW_008237536.1:926878-928981 GCF_000691975.1 Corvus brachyrhynchos
CCCTCCAAGCTCCCTCCAAGGTCCCTCCAAGGTCCCTCCAAGGTCCCTCCAAGCTCCCTCCAAGCTCCCTCCAAGCTCCCTCCAAGCCCCTTCCCTCCAGACCCACAGAGCCCAGGCTCAGGCAAGAGAGGGAAGTTGGATTCACTGGCACAAGATTCAGGCCCTGAGTTGTCTCTGCCTGCACCCCTGAAAACCAGACCCACACGGACAATAGGGAAGGGGTGGGAGTTCACCAGACAGAATATTTGGCATAGTTTTATCCGTTTTTAATAACAGAGGTTAAAAGAGAACTACAAAACACCAAGCCTTGCAACACTAGCAAATAAATATTCTCTGATGTTATCTTCTGCTGGAAAATGCTGGATTCCCTGATCATTTCTAATGGGGCTTGAAATTATCAGGGGATTTTGATATTTTCCTCCTGTTTGCCTCGACACCTTCTGGCTGGGGCAGCCCAAAGCTGAATCCCTGAAGCAGCACCTTGCCAGCACTGCCCTGCCACAGCAGGGATGGCCACAGAGGCCACAGCAGGGATGGCCACAGAGGCCACGCCAGCTCAGGGACTGCTCAGAGCAGGCGACACACAAGAGTCCCATGTCACAGTCCCATAGACATTTCACCCACTCACTGTTTTACACATTTTGGGTGACTCAGGGATAGATTTAAGAGCCAACACAACAACTGGATGTGCACCGAGCTCTGGAGAATCCAAACCTAGAGCAACTGTTTGGGTTCGACCACAGTCTGGAGGTTTATCACCTGCAGCAGGTGCTGCCCTGATGTCTGGTTATGTAAAGGTGACTGAAAAAATCACAACCACATGTCACAGACTGGGCTGGGCTGGAAGGGACCTTAAAGATCATTTCACTCCACCCCTGCCATGGGCAGGGACACCTCCCACTGTCCCAGGCTGCTCCCAGCCCCAATGTCCAGCCTGGCCTTGGGCACTGCCAGGGATCCAGGGGCAGCCCCAGCTGCTCTGGGCAACAAGGGCAGCAGAGGCTTTGGGTGTAACAAACACCACCCCAGAGAACAGAAGCACTGAACCCAACCCCTGCACCTCCTCCCTGGAGAGACCCTCACCAAGCACAACCACACAGGGAAGGCAGGGAACTGCACCAGCTGAACTCTGAGTACCACCAGAACCAGTGCCTGTGCCCAACAGGCACCACCCACAGAGAACTGCCAGGAATGACTGTCCCTGACAGAAACACAGCATTTCTAGGCAAATGAAACTCCCTTTGCCACCTGCAGGGGCAAATGAGCTCAGGTATTACCTCAGACACACCCAAAGCTCAGATCCCGTTGGGCTTTGAGGGGACAGTGCCATACCTGGTCATGTCTGGCTCCGGGCCTTCGCTCCTGTAGGATGCCTCGAGCTGTTTGTGCCGTGTGAGGAGGTCGTCCACCAAATTCTGCCTCCTGTCTCCCTCCAGCTGCGTGCTGATGGCTCTGGGTTAAGGACCAAACTCAAAAAGCTTTCATTTCATTACATAAAATAATACCTGTTATACATTCTTAAAATAAATCAGACTTCCTGATCACCAAAATGAACAATTTTAACTCCAAAAAAAGGCTCTAGGAGGATTGGTCACATTTTTCTGGATGAAATCTGCTGTTATTTTAACTGTGTTTCTGCTCTTTACATATTTCAAACAAAAGGTTTCATACAGTGGCCACAGAATGATCTTTATGTCATCACCTCAAAGTAATGAGAGAACTGGAAGGACATTTACTGCCAAATTAGCACTAAGAAGAGCATTTCCCCCTGCAAAATCCAACCAAAGTCATTCTTTGTTTATTTGCTGGCCTCCAACACTGACAGTGTAACAGTACTGCACAGGTTAAGCTCAGGAAAGGATGAGATTTCTTACAAGAGCTCCAAATTACACCAACAGGGCAGGGCCAAACAGAACAGAGCCTTTAAAATCAGCGGGGTATTTCTCATCTCCCTTCACTGGAGGCTCCTCGCACAGACCAGGGGAGCAGCTCCCAGCCAGTGATCAGACAAAAACCAGAATTTTCCTTTGAGCATCTGTTTCCACTTGCAGTTCATGAGCAGAGCACCCCAACAGCCACTGGTGAGCAGAGGAACAAGAGCTG
>NW_008237536.1:929088-934747 GCF_000691975.1 Corvus brachyrhynchos
GTGCTTTCTGCCCCAGCAGCAGCACTGGCCTGCTCAAGCACCCACTGGGCAGGGAGTTCCAGCCCTGGCCATCAACACAGAACGCAAGGCCAGAGCTCAGGAGGGATTTCTGCTGTGCTAGGCTGAAATGAAACACTCCTCCCTCAAACCAGATTGCTCCTGGATACCCTCAGGGAGATGGACATACCTGTGACTCCTTAACCAGCCTCTCCCAGCATATCCAAGCCAAGCCATGGGGTAACACTCCTAGCAGAGAATCTGTGATTTTCTTCCCAAGGTGTATTTTGCAGCACTTTGACATCAATCTTTCTGCTGTGCTAGGCTGAAATGAAACACTCCTCCCTCAAACCAGATTGCTCCTGGATACCCTCAGGGAGATGGACATACCTGTGACTCCTTAACCAGCCTCTCCCAGCATATCCAAGCCAAGCCATGGGGTAACACTCCTAGCAGAGAATCTGTGATTTTCTTCCCAAGGTGTATTTTGCAGCACTTTGACATCAATCTGAAGCTGCAGCCCTGTTGTTTTCAAGTCAGCCAAAGTCAGGATACCCCAGCCCTGCCCACAGCCTGAACAAAGCTTCCTCCTTCCTTTTAGCAAGAGAAACTGTCACCTGGCCAGCTCAGCGCTGGACAAGTGACCTTGCTCACACCCCAGCAGCTCAGGCAGCTCAGAGGTGGCTCGGCCATTTCGTTAAGCTCCTCTCAGACCAGGCTGCTAAGGACGGTGACCCAGAGGTGACCAGAGCCAGGCTCCCTCCCACCGCCCCAGGGGTGCCCAGCCCTTCCTGCACTGCAGCTGCCGTGAAAACAACAACAGAGAAAGTTCAGGTGACAACGTCTGCAAAGGGCATGAGGGGAAAGCCCAGAGTGCGTGGCAGAGGAATGAGGGCACGTTTTGCACCGTGCCCGGAGCGCAGAGGGGCAGGGGTGCTGCTCACACGGATACATCTGGCGCACCGCCACCGCCCGCAGCAGCAGCTCCCGCAGCTCCTCGATCTTCTCCCTGAGACTCTGCAGCGAGGATCTGATGGCCACATTGACCTGGGGGGACACAGAGATGGTCGCTGTCCTGGCCTGTTGTGTTTGCATGACATTTCATCCCACTTCATGGCAATGTATTTAACTCTTACTGCACAGGTGTGAAGGGCTCCGCTGCAGCCCCGGAGCTGCTCAGAGCCAGAAGTCGCTTCAGGCTGCTTACAAAACATTGGAAGAGTTTCACAAGCACAGTTCTGAGGCATTAAAGCTGTTGAATATGGAAAGCTGTCTTTCAAGTCTTTATAAACACACTTCTTTATATGGGCAAAACATTTCAGCACATTTTAATATTTTCCAGATAATTTTCCAGCTCTCTCCTCTGATGTTTAATACAAATACAGGCACCAGCTTCTTTGGCCACCGGGTTGCTTTCCCAGCTCCCAGGACCAGAGGGAAGGTTGCTACAGGTTCACACATTCCCTGCACTAAACTCCTCCAGACTTGAAACTTAAGACCCCAAAGAAATTCAGATTGTTCCACTTCCTTTCTCAGCAGCACCCAGGACTCCCAATCCTTTCTCACCACTGACCTGCCCAAGATCCAGATGTGTCTGTTCTCACTAAAAATGTAATTCATTCTTCCCTGCTGCAAGCAAACCCCAGGCTTGCAGGAACCCTCCTGCTTTCTCCCACCCCTTCCCATGTCAAACTCACATTATCCTCCGAGTTTCTCCTCCTCAAATGTTATTTCTCTTCATTCCAGTCATGTAGAAAAAACACTCTAACTGCAATCAACAATGCAAGTCATCCTAATTAAGACTTGCTGTGCCTCTTGTTTACAAGCTCCCAGCCCTGCTGTGGCTTACAATGGGCAGCAACCCCAGCTGCTCCGTGGGGAACTGGGAACACAGCAGAGTATCTGCTTCCACCCTCAGTCCTGCTTTCCTGGAGACACAGAGGCAGCAGCAGCTCTCTGCAGGGTCCCCGTGCTGCCAGACCCTGCACGGCCACACCGCCCTGGGGGTCTGCTCCGGGATGGAGCAGCAGAGCCTCCAAAGATGAAATCTCTCTGGCTCAGTGAGGTTTGCTCTCAAACACCACCAAATACAACAGAGAGCAGATGCACCCAGGCTGAGGCAGCCAAAATCCACCTCTGGACCCAAAGCAGCCCAAGATCACCACGGCAACAGATCCAAACCAGGATGGGGGATCAGTGCTTCTAGGAATGCTGAAGCCTCTGCGTGGCCACCAGCTCTGCAACCAGGTAATTAAAGGTCTTTTCATTTGTTCTCAGGTCCAGGTGGAGAATGCTGCATTAGACTGACCCAGAACAGCAACAGAGCACAAAGGTGACACAGCCAAAAAAGTCACCAGACACAGACACCTGGCCAGAAACTGCAGTGAGAGAACAAAAGATTTCACCTCCTCTACAGAAAATAAGGAAAGAAGAAAAGTAGAAAGAAAAGAAACCAGTGGAAGTTTTATGATCAGCTTAATAGAGCAGAGTTCACAGATGGTAAGTGCTGGATTCTAATCTTTCCTCACAGTTTATTTTTCCATTTTAGATTTTATGCTCTATTTTTGGCTCAGCAACAAGCAAGAAGTTTGTCATCCATGCTAATGGCAAAATACTACAAAAATAAAACCCTGTTTACATTCTCCCCAACAGGCCAACACTGGACAAAGACATTTTCCTGCATTACAACACTCAGGAGGCACAGGACACGCGACTGCTCAGCCGTGGATTTCTCAACAGGCATTTCTGTTATGAAAACACCTCTCTCGTTGTTGGAAACTTGTTTAGAGTAGAATCAAACACTGCCAAATATTCCTCTTTACCTGTTAGTGGATTAAAGGAAACTGGAAAACACAGGGCATGGAACAAATGATTTTATGGAGAAGTCAGTCAGCCGTGCAATGTTTCCATAAAACACAACCCCGGAGAGCTCCAGCCCCAGAAAGGCTCCCAACAACACCAGCACCACGTTTCATTGGGGCTTTGGACTCGTCAGAGGTGGCACTGATGCCAACAGAGAACTTTGCCCTCTATAAATACCGACAGATTGAGCAGCAATCTTTTTATTGGTCTGCTGTCGTTCAGGTGTATCTGTACAATTTCGGATACTTCACCATCCTGAAAGCAGGAGTTTAATCTGCACCTCCAAACACCCCAAAGCCAGAGAAAACACTGCCCTCAAATCCCACTGATTTGGGTCTCCTGAGACCCCCAAAACCCCAGCCCAAAAGCCCGCTGAACCCCCTCCCTGCCCGGGGCACAATGATAACCATAGTGATAACGATATTGATAACGACAATCAAAATGCACACTTTTCCTCAGCATTTCTTCCAAGGAAACATTTCAAAAATGACATTTGATTTGAACAGCTCTCAGCAAAGTGAGTGGCCCTGCAGATCCAGTGATCAGGCATTGCATCACACCCCTGATATAGAAAGGGGGGAAATCAACCAGTGGGGCTTTAATTATGCCAATTATTGTAAAAGACCAGCTCAAGGGCTTGCAGCAATTTTCATCTGAACACAGCCAAGGGAGCAGTTAATGGCTCCAAACTACTAGGAAAGGACGAGGCTTTTAGCCCCAGGGAAAGCTCTTCTCCCTGAGACTCTGCAGCGAGGATCTGATGGCCACATTGACCTGGGGGGACACAGAGATGGTCGCTGTCCTGGCCTGTTGTGTTTGCATGACATTTCATCCCACTTCATGGCAATGTATTTAACTCTTACTGCACAGGTGTGAAGGGCTCCGCTGCAGCCCCGGAGCTGCTCAGAGCCAGAAGTCGCTTCAGGCTGCTTACAAAACATTGGAAGAGTTTCACAAGCACAGTTCTGAGGCATTAAAGCTGTTGAATATGGAAAGCTGTCTTTCAAGTCTTTATAAACACACTTCTTTATATGGGCAAAACATTTCAGCACATTTTAATATTTTCCAGATAATTTTCCAGCTCTCTCCTCTGATGTTTAATACAAATACAGGCACCAGCTTCTTTGGCCACCGGGTTGCTTTCCCAGCTCCCAGGACCAGAGGGAAGGTTGCTACAGGTTCACACATTCCCTGCACTAAACTCCTCCAGACTTGAAACTTAAGACCCCAAAGAAATTCAGATTGTTCCACTTCCTTTCTCAGCAGCACCCAGGACTCCCAATCCTTTCTCACCACTGACCTGCCCAAGATCCAGATGTGTCTGTTCTCACTAAAAATGTAATTCATTCTTCCCTGCTGCAAGCAAACCCCAGGCTTGCAGGAACCCTCCTGCTTTCTCCCACCCCTTCCCATGTCAAACTCACATTATCCTCCGAGTTTCTCCTCCTCAAATGTTATTTCTCTTCATTCCAGTCATGTAGAAAAAACACTCTAACTGCAATCAACAATGCAAGTCATCCTAATTAAGACTTGCTGTGCCTCTTGTTTACAAGCTCCCAGCCCTGCTGTGGCTTACAATGGGCAGCAACCCCAGCTGCTCCGTGGGGAACTGGGAACACAGCAGAGTATCTGCTTCCACCCTCAGTCCTGCTTTCCTGGAGACACAGAGGCAGCAGCAGCTCTCTGCAGGGTCCCCGTGCTGCCAGACCCTGCACGGCCACACCGCCCTGGGGGTCTGCTCCGGGATGGAGCAGCAGAGCCTCCAAAGATGAAATCTCTCTGGCTCAGTGAGGTTTGCTCTCAAACACCACCAAATACAACAGAGAGCAGATGCACCCAGGCTGAGGCAGCCAAAATCCACCTCTGGACCCAAAGCAGCCCAAGATCACCACGGCAACAGATCCAAACCAGGATGGGGGATCAGTGCTTCTAGGAATGCTGAAGCCTCTGCGTGGCCACCAGCTCTGCAACCAGGTAATTAAAGGTCTTTTCATTTGTTCTCAGGTCCAGGTGGAGAATGCTGCATTAGACTGACCCAGAACAGCAACAGAGCACAAAGGTGACACAGCCAAAAAAGTCACCAGACACAGACACCTGGCCAGAAACTGCAGTGAGAGAACAAAAGATTTCACCTCCTCTACAGAAAATAAGGAAAGAAGAAAAGTAGAAAGAAAAGAAACCAGTGGAAGTTTTATGATCAGCTTAATAGAGCAGAGTTCACAGATGGTAAGTGCTGGATTCTAATCTTTCCTCACAGTTTATTTTTCCATTTTAGATTTTATGCTCTATTTTTGGCTCAGCAACAAGCAAGAAGTTTGTCATCCATGCTAATGGCAAAATACTACAAAAATAAAACCCTGTTTACATTCTCCCCAACAGGCCAACACTGGACAAAGACATTTTCCTGCATTACAACACTCAGGAGGCACAGGACACGCGACTGCTCAGCCGTGGATTTCTCAACAGGCATTTCTGTTATGAAAACACCTCTCTCGTTGTTGGAAACTTGTTTAGAGTAGAATCAAACACTGCCAAATATTCCTCTTTACCTGTTAGTGGATTAAAGGAAACTGGAAAACACAGGGCATGGAACAAATGATTTTATGGAGAAGTCAGTCAGCCGTGCAATGTTTCCATAAAACACAACCCCGGAGAGCTCCAGCCCCAGAAAGGCTCCCAACAACACCAGCACCACGTTTCATTGGGGCTTTGGACTCGTCAGAGGTGGCACTGATGCCAACAGAGAACTTTGCCCTCTCTAAATACCGACAGATTGAGCAGCAACATTTTTATTGGTCTG
>NW_008237536.1:934890-936544 GCF_000691975.1 Corvus brachyrhynchos
ACCCACTCAGCAGCACTGATTATTGTGCACAGCCTGCACACTTTTCCTCAGCATTTCTTCCAAGGAAACATTTCAAAAATGACATTTGATTTGAACAGCTCTCAGCAAAGTGAGTGGCCCTGCAGATCCAGTGATCAGGCATTGCATCACACCCCTGATATAGAAAGGGGGGAAATCAACCAGTGGGGCTTTAATTATGCCAATTATTGTAAAAGACCAGCTCAAGGGCTTGCAGCAATTTTCATCTGAACACAGCCAAGGGAGCAGTTAATGGCTCCAAACTACTAGGGAAAGACGAGGCTTTTAGCCCCAGGGAAAGCAGCATCATGAAAACCTTTATTTTATTTCTTAAATAGGAAGTGTGAAAAACGTGGGGAACACGACATTCCTGGGTAAGCTCCAGCTGCTGCTTCTCATTCCTATTTAACTCTGGGCTTGCATTTTGTTAGAAATGCAGCTAAAACAAGGCTGCAAAACTCCTATTCCCTCTGATCTGCAGCAACTGAAGAAGGCAGGAGCCAGCCCTGGGGGAGGAACATCTGCTCCCTGTTCACAGAGAGGGCACAGACCAGCTGCGGAGCATCCCAACATCCCTGAGCCTCTGGGACAGCTCCATCTGAACATCCCTGAGCCTCTGGGACAGCTCCACCCCAGCATCCCTGAGCCTTCGGGACAGTTCCATCCCAACATCCCCGAGCCTCCAGGACAGCTCCATCCCAGCATCCCTGAGCCTCTGGGACAGCTCCATCTGAACATCCCTGAGCCTGTGGGATAGCTCCATCCCAACATCCCTGAGCCTCCGGGACACAGGGATGGAGCAGCAGAGCCTCCAAAGATGAAATCTCTCTGGCTCAGTGAGGTTTGCTCTCAAACACCACCAAATACAACAGAGAGCAGATGCACCCAGGCTGAGGCAGCCAAAATCCACCTCTGGACCCAAAGCAGCCCAAGATCACCACGGCAACAGATCCAAACCAGGATGGGGGATCAGTGCTTCTAGGAATGCTGAAGCCTCTGCGTGGCCACCAGCTCTGCAACCAGGTAATTAAAGGTCTTTTCATTTGTTCTCAGGTCCAGGTGGAGAATGCTGCATTAGACTGACCCAGAACAGCAACAGAGCACAAAGGTGACACAGCCAAAAAAGTCACCAGACACAGACACCTGGCCAGAAACTGCAGTGAGAGAACAAAAGATTTCACCTCCTCTACAGAAAATAAGGAAAGAAGAAAAGTAGAAAGAAAAGAAACCAGTGGAAGTTTTATGATCAGCTTAATAGAGCAGAGTTCACAGATGGTAAGTGCTGGATTCTAATCTTTCCTCACAGTTTATTTTTCCATTTTAGATTTTATGCTCTATTTTTGGCTCAGCACTCTGTCCACTCCGGCAGGGACAGCTCGCAGCAGGCAGCAGGGTGTGCCCAGCACTGCCACAGCTCCTGCCTTAAACCAGCCTTGCTGCACGCAGAGATTCACGGCTGCTAAGCCCAGACGAGGTCTGTGACACTGAAAAACCACTGTTCATTCGGAAACTGCGTTCTCGCTCCCTTTACAGACACCTTAAGGGACAGACATCGGCGCTGGGTTCCTGCCACGGAACCCAACCTTCCCGAGCGGGTGCCGGCAGCGGCCGCGCACCACACGCGGCACCCCCCCGC
>NW_008237536.1:937409-937927 GCF_000691975.1 Corvus brachyrhynchos
GGGGCGCCGGACGCAGCGCGGCAGCAGTGCAGGGAGCGGGGTGCCCGGTGCTGCGGGGAGCGGGGGCGGTGCTGCAGCGGTTCTGGTGTGCGGTACCGGGGGCAGAGGGGCAGGGGCAGATGTTCAGGGGCCGGAGGTGCGGATGCGTGCAGGGGTGCAGGTACAGAGATGCGGATGTTGGGGGTGTGCGGGTGTTCAGGGTGCAGGTGCCGAGGGGCAGAGGTTCGGTGCATAGAGGGGCGGGTACGGAGGTTTGCAGTACAAGGTGCAGAGATGCAGATGTTCAGGGTGTGGAGGTGCACGGTACGAGGTGCAGATCTGTGCAGATGTGCACAGCACAGAGCCAGAGCTGACCCCGCCCCTCCCTGATGCCAGATGAACCCAACACTGAGCAGTGGCACCGCTTCCTTCTCCAAATCCCCAGCCCTGTGCCCTGTCTCTGCCCATCTCCAGTGACAGTCACTGCCCTCCCTGCCCACGCCGGTGTTCCGTCCCCCCGCTCCCGGGCGCTGTCGCTG
>NW_008237536.1:937975-938355 GCF_000691975.1 Corvus brachyrhynchos
CAAGCCCTTCCCACCCCTGATCCGCCAGGATTTGACCTCTCCTTTTGTTTTTGGGTGCGATCGGTGACGCAAATCGGGCACAACCCGAGTGCCTGAGGAGCAGCCTCGGGGCGCTGCCAGCGAGGCTTTATCGCCCTCGTGACGCGGGGCTGCTGCGGCACCGCTGGGGCGTGTTGATATCGATAGTGATAAGGACAGTGATAGCGGCAATCATTACAATAGGAATAAGGACAATGATAACAGTAGTGATAACGGTATTGATAACGATAATGATAACGACAACGAGCGCATCCTCGTCAGCACGTTCCCGTTGCCGGGGACCGATCCCCGCGGTGCTCCCGGCGGCGGCCCCGGCCCCGGGCGGGCGCGCGCGGGGGGCG
>NW_008237536.1:939026-939237 GCF_000691975.1 Corvus brachyrhynchos
AGGGGGAAGTGAGAGAAGGAAATGGGAGAGAGGGGAGAGATGGAGAGGGGAGAGAGGGGAGAGATGGAGAGGGGAGAGATGGAGAGGGGAGAGAGGTGCCGGGGAACGGGGCCGGGAGAGGGGCGCCGGACGCAGCGCTGCAGCAGTGCAGGGAGCGGGGGGCCCGGTGCTGCGGGGAGCGGGGGCGGGGCTGCAGCGGTGCTGGGGTGGG
>NW_008237536.1:941364-941751 GCF_000691975.1 Corvus brachyrhynchos
CGCCTGGCCCCGGCTCCCGGCCCTGCCGCTCCCAGCTCTTCTCCCGGCTCCCCCGGCCCCCCAGCGGGAAGCGGTGCCAGCCCCGCTCGCTGTGCCGGGGGTTCCCTGCCCAAGGACGGGCCATGGCCGGAGCCCCGCAGCAGCTCCTGCCCCGGGCGCTGCGAAGGGAGCGAGCCCCGGGGCGGGAACGTGAAGGTTATCCTCGGGAAAAGAAAGGATTCATTTAGTGCTCGTGCTGCTGTTTGATGGTATCGCAGCCCACGGGGTGTTTACAGACCCCCCCCGCCCGGGCTCGGAGCGGAATTGGGGCAGGAAGGGGCGATGCGGGCGCGGAGCTGCTCCACCCCTCGCTGTATTTACCCCAAACAAAGCCCAGTGCCCTCACCT
>NW_008237537.1:0-592 GCF_000691975.1 Corvus brachyrhynchos
TCTGAAAGTTCAATATCTAGCATTTATTCAATTTTTTTTTTTTCCCTCGTGCTGTGAGGGCACTTTGGTTTGTCAGTAAATAGTTTGGGTTTTTTTCACTTTCACCCACTGGCATTCATTTTTCTCATTGGCAAAAGGGATTACTGAAGCCCTTCTCTTTAGAGGAAACACTCATTCCAGAGCGTTTTCTCCTAAATTTGTCTGTAAACCAAGACAACTACAAATTATACTAGCTTTTCCTCTTGCTACTACCTGGTGGTGTGATAAACAGCTATTATAGCATTGGCTTTCGCGGGTAGTGAAATGTAAGAAATATTATGTATTAGAATATGTTAGGAAATATTATGTGTAAACATGTAAAGAATAACTTTGCTATGCAGATATTAACTAGCTAACATTACTGGGGTCAAAGTTACAAGATGCTAATATAGCTTGAGTTATAAGATACCTATATAATCTGAATCATAACCTTCTATACAATGTAATAGCTAGTATAGGGTTAATTAATCACTTAATGCTTAAATAAATGGAAACGCCAGGTGGATAATTTCAAAAATAAACAAGTATAGCTAGATAAGGGAAGCAGCAGGAT
>NW_008237538.1:0-803 GCF_000691975.1 Corvus brachyrhynchos
CTGGGAGAGGCCAAATCCAGCCCCGGGATCCCAGAATTCCCTCTGGGAACCCCAGAATTCCAGCTGGGATCCACAAAACCCCTCATGAAGCCCAAAAATTCCAGCTGGGAGATGCCAAATTTCCTCAGGAACCCCAGAATTCCCTGTATTTCCCTGTTCCCTTTGGAATTTCATATGGAATTCCCTGGATTTCCCCATTCCCTGCAGAATTCCCCATGGAATTCCCTGCACAATTCCCAGATCCCCCATTCCCTATGGAATTCCCTGGATTTCCCCATTCCCTGCAGAATTCCCAGATCCCTCATTCCCTGCAGAATTCCCGGATTCCCCCATTCCCTATGGAATTCCCCGTGGAATTGAATTCCCTGGATTTCTCCATTCCCCATGGAATTCCCTGCACAATTCCCAGATTCCCCCGTTCCCTATGGAATTCCCAGATTCCCCCTTCCCTGCACAATTCCCAGATTTCCCCATTCCCCATGGAATTCCCTGCATAATTCCCAGATTTCTCCATTCCCTATGGAATTCCCAGATTCCCCCATTCCCTGCAGAATTCCCTATGGAATTCCCTGTATTTTTCCATTCCCCATGGAATTCCCTCACAATTCCCAGATTTCTCCATTCCCTATGGACTTCTCAGATTCCCCATTCCCTGCAGAATTCCCAGATTTCCCCATTCCCCATGGAATTCCCTGCACAATTCCCTGAATTCCCCCATTGCCTGCACAATTCCCTGGATTTCCCCAGTCCCTGCAGAATTCCCAGATTTCCTCCATTCCCCATGGAATTCCCTGCACAATTCC
>NW_008237539.1:0-374 GCF_000691975.1 Corvus brachyrhynchos
CACAGCCGGGGCGGGGTAGTATGGCCTTTGATTGGTTATCTGAGTGCAGGGCCTTGATACCACGCTCTGATGGAAGTTTTTTGAACTCTGCTGGTGCTGTTGCTGTCTCTGGTGCCTTTGGTAGGTGGCACGACAGTCCTGGGTGGGTGAATGTCATAGGTTAGCAAGCATAGTCCCAGAAGGGATGTCCTTGCTAAGGGGTGCTTACAGTTTCCTCTGGGACCTGAGAGAACCTATCAGCTGGCCAGTTTGAATATGGACAATTCTTTAAGCCGCTTAAAGTTGTGATCACCTCTGTGATCCACACTTAAGAATAGGCAAACTCCCCCCCCAAGCTCTCTCTCGTTTCTGGTGCTGGGACAGGTGGCTACTGG
>NW_008237539.1:1647-2685 GCF_000691975.1 Corvus brachyrhynchos
TATGCAGAATCTGTAATCAGATTAAAAGGTTCTGGAAAGAGCTGAAATGCTCTGACCACAGCTGCTAGCTCTACCACTTGAGGAGAACCTTCCACTGTTTGAATAGCTGATTCCCATCTTTTGGTTGTTTGGTTTTGCTACATTATTCCTGATTTGTGGGTCTTGCCTGAACCATCAGTAAACACTGTGACAGCTTCTAAAGGCACTTCATTTAAAATAGGTTTTTCCCTGAAGCTTAATTTTGCTTGCAACAGCTTGTGACTTGGAAAGTGGATAGAGCAGGCACCTGAGTAGTTTAACAATGCAATTTGTAAATCTTCTGACTTTTGTAAAGCCCAATCAAAATACTCTCTTTTTAAAGGCATATAAATTATTGCAAAGTCTTGACCTGTCATGGTCAACAGCCTTTCTCTGGCTCGGATTATGATTTGAGCTAGCATTTCCATGGTCGTGAATATTGTTTTTGGTGACCTGTAGGGCAAGAAGATCCATTCTATTATCAACAAAGGATCTCTTTTGGAAGTGTCCCACTGGAATATGAGACGATACAGCTGCATCTTCTCTCCTAGGACTGCAAGAAAAAAGGGTAGGGATTCTACACATCGATAAGCTTGTCTTTGTTGAAAAGCTTCAGTGACCTTCTTGAGAGCTTTCTGAGCTTCAGGTGTTAGGGATCTCGGGGAAGTAATGTCACAGTCCCCTTTGAGTAGGTCAAAAACTGGAGCAAGTTCATCATTGGTGATCCCTAAAGTGGATCTGACCCAATTTATTTCTCCCAAAAGTTGTTGCAGATCTTGCAAAGTGTTGATCTTGGCTTGCAGCTGTATCTTTTGTGGTCTGATTGATTGCTCTGTCATTCTCCTCTGGCATAGCCTTGTTGTTCTGCTGAATTGTTAAATTGAGAGCGTCGAGGGTTTTTGCAAGTCTCTGGTCTATTACTTCTGACTGGCAGAGCTAGAAGTGGCTCTTGGGCTAAATCAAAATCTTTTTCTTTTAGTGCCTTTCGTCTAACTTCTGCCCAGTCTGTTGTAACTGGCT
>NW_008237540.1:0-1751 GCF_000691975.1 Corvus brachyrhynchos
TGGAGTTTTCTGGGTGGGATTTTTGGGGATTTTTGGGATTTTGGGGGTCCCGAGCCGGAATTTCTGTGGGATTTGGGGATTTTCGGGGATTCTCACCCGGGATGAGCAGGTTCCCGAAGCAGCACCGGGGGAGGATTTTGGGGGATTTGGGGGATTTTGGAGTTTCTGGGTGGGATTTTCGGGGATTTTGGGTGGGATTTTGGGGATTTTGGGGTTTCTGGGTGGGATTTTGGGGTTTTCAGGGGTCCTGAGCCAGAATTTCTGTGGGATTTTGGGATTTTTGGGGATTCTGACTCAGGAACGAGCAGGTTCCCAAAGGAGCACCGGGGAGGAATTTGGGGGATTTTGGGGTGATTTTTGTTGGGTTTGGGGTTTTCTGGGTGGGATTTTTGGGGATTTTGGGGTTTTCTGGGTGGGTTTTGGGGTTTTCAGGGGTGCTGAGCCAGAATTTTGGGATAATTCCGTGATTTTTGGGGATTCTGACCCGGGATGAGCAGGATCCCGAAGCAGCACTGGGAAGGAATTTCGGGTGGATTTGGGGTTTTCTGGGTGGGATTTTTGGGGTTTTTAGGATTTCTGGGTGGGATTTTGGGATTTCTTTGGGGATTTTGGGGTTTTCAGGGGTCCCGAGCTGGAATTTCGGTGGGATTTTGGGATTTTCGGAGATTCTCACCCGGAAGGAGCAGGTTCCCGAAGCAGCACCGGGGAGGAATTTGGGAGATTTTGGGGTTTCGGGGTGGGATTTTTGGGGATTTTGGGGATTTTGGGATTTCTTTGGGGATTTTGGGGTTTTCAGGGGTCCCGAGCCAGAATTTCGGTGGGATTTTGGGATTTTCGGGGATTCTCACCCGGAATGAGCAGGTTCCCAAAGCAGCACCGGGGAGGAATTTGGGGGATTTTGGGGTGGATTTTGAGGTTTTGGAGTTTTCTGGGTGGGATTTTTGGGGATTTTGGGGTTTTCTGGGTGGATTTTGGGGTTTTCGGGGCTCCTGAGCCGGAATTTTTGTGGGATTTTGGGATTTTCGGGGATTCTCACCCAGAATGAGCAGGTTCCCGAAGCAGCATCAGGGGAGGAATTTGGGGCATTTTGGGGTGATTTTTGCTGGTTTTGGGGTTTTCTGGGTGGGATTTTTTGGGGGATTTTTGGGATTTGGGGATTTTCAGGGATTCTCACCCAGAAGGAGCAGGTTGCCGAAGCAGCATCGGGGGCGGAATTTGGGGGATTTTGGGGTGATTTTTGCTGGTTTTGGGGTTTTCTGGGTGGGATTTTTTGGGGGATTTTTGGGATTTGGGGATTTTCAGGGATTCTCACCCAGAAGGAGCAGGTTGCCGAAGCAGCATCGGGGGCGGAATTTGGGGGATTTTGGGGTGATTTTTGCTGGTTTTGGGGTTTTCTGGGTGGGATTTTTTGGGGGATTTTTGGGATTTTGGGGTTTTCAGGGGTCCCGAGCCGGAATTTCTGTGGGATTTTGGGATTTTCGGGGGCTCTCACCTGGAATGAGCAGGTTCCCAAAGCAGCATCGGGGGAGGAATTTGAGGGATTTTGGGGTGATTTTTGCTGGTTTTGGGGTTTTCTGGGTGGGATTTTTTGGGGGATTTTTGGGATTTTGGGGTTTTCAGGGATTCTCACCCAGAAGGAGCAGGTTGCCGAAGCAGCATCGGGGGCGGAATTTGGGGGATTTTGGGGTGATTTTTGCTGGTTTTGGGGGATTTTCTGTGGGATTTTTGGGGGGATTTTCGGGGTTTTGGGG
>NW_008237540.1:2768-3142 GCF_000691975.1 Corvus brachyrhynchos
ATAAGGACACGCCCACTGGCCACGCCCACCCCACCTGACCACGCCCACCCCGCCCTAAACTCCATTTTCACCCCAAAATTCCCTTTTTTCACCCCAAAAATTCAACTTTTTGAGCCTAAATTTCCCCTTTTTGAGCCCCAAATTTTCCCCGTTTTGACCCCCAAATCCTAAAAGGGGCATGGCCAAATAAGGACACGCCACGCCCACCTCACCTGGCCACGCCCATCCCACCTTAAACTCCATTTTCACCCCAAAATTCCCTTTTTTTACCCCGAAATTCCCCATTTTTTACCCAAAAATTCACCTTTCTGAGCCTAAATTTCCCCATATGACCCTAAATTCCAAAAGGGGCGTGGCCAAATAAGGACACGCCC
>NW_008237541.1:0-430 GCF_000691975.1 Corvus brachyrhynchos
CGAATGCAGCACCACAAACCTCAACCCCTAATCTCAAAAAGGACGAAAAAAAGAGAAAGTTTACACCGGCACCAGCTTAAGACAGGAGCCCCTAAACCAGCAGGGAAATACTCACCAGAATTCTGGATTTACCACAGCAAAGCAGGTCCCGAGAAAAAAAACAAGCGAAAAGGGTCTTCTACATTCAAGCCTTTCCCTCGCCACATGGTGTGGGGGAGGGTAAAGGCTGAGACTCTGGGCTCGCTCTTACGCAAAAAGTAACAGCTCGCTACACAGAGCTGTCACAGCAGGAGGTGCAGAGCTGACGCCAGCAGACACGCAGCTGCCGGGACACTCTAAAAGTCTCTCAGAACTGGGGTTCAGAGATAGCACTCTGGGCGCCAAATGAGGAGGTATCTTTCAGCTTTTTACCAGCTAGCACTTGTAGTTC
>NW_008237542.1:0-3228 GCF_000691975.1 Corvus brachyrhynchos
AATCAAACAGATCATCCAACCATGATCCTCTTTTAACTTTGAGGATTATTTTTCAACCAGAAATGCAGCGTTTGTGGTCCTCTGCAGTGCCCTTTGCAGAAAGGAGAACAAATACGGCACAAGGAGGAAAATGAGAAGGATAACAATTATAATTAGACCTCCCATTTTTATGAGATCCTTGATCCATTTCTACTGAGCCAAAGATTTCCAGTTCTTGAGGTTCGGTTCATAGGGTGTCTCAGGAAGAAATTTAGTCCAGACACCCCATTCCTCTGTGGGATTTGAAGAGACATTTTTTGGTATTGGCCAACTCTCTACCAGTAAACCGACCAAGCAGGTTGAGAATGGCTTTTCTGGACTTGAATAAGTCAAACAAATGGTATCCAGGCCTGAGGCATTGGCTAAGGTCACCCAAACATTGGGTTTTGGTTGACTCACAGGTAGAATGGCGTTACTTAAGGCAAACAATGAAATAATAAGGCACAAGTATGATATCTGATTTAGTTTCATACTTCTCTTTGGTTTCTTTTCTCAATCTCGTTCTGGGACAAGCCAAGCGTAAGGCATGAAAGTTATTTCTTTTGCATTCAATTCCGCAAATTTGGACCTCTTTGGATTCTCTCTAAATTTTCTCCAATTACCATGGAGACGCGGACTATTTCCTTCCTCGTGACCTAATATAATTAAAATTTCAGTGGCCTTACACTTTGTATGTAATTCTGAATTGTAACATGATCCACACCACACATTTGTCAACAAGGCTTTACGATACCAACAATTCCCACACTATTATACTGGCACAAAACCCAAAGTTGACAGCTTCTGCACGTGGGATAAAAGATGTTTATCATCAGCTGCGGTCCTTCTGCAGTTCACGTCTGCATGCTTGCTTCTCTGCTTCTGGGGGTGTCTGCATATTCCTGTGGTTTCTAGGGCTTCACGTGTTTTGAAGGAATCCACTTTGGACCAGCACCTGTAGAGACACAAGTGTACCCTTTGCCCCAGGTTATTAGTGGGAACGGACCTTTGATTTTCCCTGTCTCTGGATTTCTGATCAAAACAAAAGGGTTTTCCTTTAACTTTTCTTGTGTGGTAATGGAAAAATGCCTGATTATTGGCGGATTTGGTTCTGCAAAAGAGCTGTTTAAAACATTTGAGGCGCATTTGAGGCGTAGCCTCTGCCTCCCCCCCACTTTTTTGTTTGTCCAAAAGGGATTTTAAAGTGTGGTGTGTTCTTTCAATGATTACTTGCCCCGTAGGAGAATGAGGAATACCAAAGGAGTGACACACACCCCAATTCATTAAGAATTTATGTAGCTCTTTTGCTACGTAAGCTGGACCATTGTCTGTTTTTATTTCTTGAGGCACACCTAATGATGCAAATGCTTGCAGAAAATGCTGACATGCATGTTTCGCTGTTTCTCCTGTGTGTAAGGAGGCAAAGACTGCATTGTAAAATGTATCCACTGGCAGAAGGGTATCTTTATATTTTCCTAAAAATGAGTATTTGTTGATACCTGTTTGCCACTCTGTCAAGAGCCTTTTGAGCCTCAGGAGTAAGAGTCCTGGGAGACATGATGTCTCAGTCTCCTCTTAGCAAGTCAAAAACTGGAGCAAGTTCATCACTGGTGATCCCCAAAATTGGCCTAATTCAACTGATTTCTCCCAGGAGCTGCTGATCCTGCAGATTGTTGATGCAGGTTCTAAGTTTTATCTCCTGTGGCTTGATTGTTTGCTCTGTGATTCTCCATCCTTTACTGCCTTTCTTCTAACCTCTGCCCAGTTGGTGAAGTTAGGTGTATCTTCTGAAGAATTACTTGGATTATTGCTTGAAAATACACCTAAATTAGAAGAAAATGTGACTAATTCTCTATATGCATTCTGTAGATTGTTTGTATTTTGTAGATTTATGCCTTGTAAAGATGTTTTTCCTTCTGGCTTCAAAGCTGCATTCATGCCTTATTCCCTCATACAGAAATTCAGTTGTGTTTTTATCTGTGTATTATATATAATTGAGGATGCAATAACAGAAGCGGCCCGCTGTAGAACTGCAGCTGGAGGATAAGCAACTTGTTGGTCACAAGATGGTGCAGGTGGAAGTACATAGGCATTGTTTACGGAAGTACGCTGGGTGTTGCCATCTTCTTGTATGGTGGATGTATGCTGCGCGCTGCCATTTTGCTGTACGGCAGAGGTAAGCTGTGCGCCACCATTTTGCAAAAACACAAGTCCCCTGCTCGCCACGGCAGTGGGGGATTCTATAGGATTTTGCATAAAAACAGGCAACTGAGGGAGACTACATGCCGCAGCGACGGGTAAAGTATCACATTCTGCTTCTCTCTGGCTTGTCTGGGGTGGCTTTTGTTGTTTTGACCGCTCCAGTCCCAGGTCAGTCTGTGCCGTGGTTCGTGAATCGACCAGGGATGAACCCGCATTTCCCTGCAACCCCTCAGATGTTATCTGCTTTGCTTTTGCCATATCTGCTGCACCAGCAATTGTGTTTAACATTTCGGGCAGCTCATGATCTGTTACAGACTCCTTCTGTTCCATTTGAATTTTAGCTCCTGCCACCTGAGGAGGAGGTGGGGTCCCCTCCCACTCCTGTGTGGGCTGCAGAGGCTGCGCGCAAGCTGTGTCGCTGTGAGAAGCTGCCGGCATTTTGCTGCGCTGTTCTACATTATTTTGATTAGGGAATTTGCTTGCCATAATTTCGTATACAACTCTGCAAACGGGAAGAAGACTTGCAGCGGGACCATTTCCAAGAGAGGCTATATTATATAGTCTTAGATGTACAGAATCTCAGAGATACCGAGATCTCTTAATTGGTTTTTTGGGACAGCTGTAGGGTGTTCTTTAACCATAGATTCTATCTTATTAAGTGCATCTCTCTGCGATTTTGACATAACGTTATGAACTCAGGATTAACCCTGAAGCATATAATTCATACCTGACTTTGCCGTCAGAAATTTTCCTCAGTTCCCTCTGTTCCGTAACTGTTCAGAAGTACGGCCCTGTTCCTTTCACCAGCACTAGGGTCCGAGATCCTTTTTTCCCTGGGGAATATTCTTTTTCGTTTTCCAGCTCTAAGCTGCTTTTTCTTCTTTTCCTCTTCCAGTTCTAAGCTGCTTTTTCTTCTTTTTCCTCTCATTTCTTCAGGGAAGTCCAAACTCTGAGTCCTCACATGGGAGCACCAGTTATTCATTTTCTCTGTTTTGTTTCTTTTCTTCT
>NW_008237543.1:0-546 GCF_000691975.1 Corvus brachyrhynchos
TTTAGGAAGAGGAGTCTCTCTGCCTGCGTGTGAATCCTTTCGCCTGACTTGCAGCTTTTCCCGCAACTGCTTTCGAGGGTCCACTCTTGAAGTTTTTTGGGGTACAATTTTAAGGTTGAGCCGTGCAGAAACAAAAACAGAGGCCCTTCTCCTTCCCTGGGAGCAAAGGGTCTTCATCATCTTCATCGTTAGGACTATCTCTGATCTCTGGGAGCATCTCTAGGGACTGAGGTTTTCTCCTTTCCCATTTGGAGCAAAAGTCCTCATCTGGTTCACCTCTCCCTGTCCAAACTTCTCATGAAATTACAGCTACGTTAGCATCTGCCTATCTCAGCGCAGGTGCTTTTGCTTACGAGTTGAACACTCCACCTCTCATATCTTTATGAAATTACAACAGGATATTTTGATATATCATAGCTTTATAATAGAATTTCAGCTTTAAGCATCTCCTCTCTCTCTTCCCTAGGGTTTTCAGCTCTTCATACCAATAAAAGGGTTACTCTCACCTCGGCTTTGTAGCTTTGCAGCTGGAATGTTGAATGTTTC
>NW_008237544.1:0-1123 GCF_000691975.1 Corvus brachyrhynchos
CCGTGCAGGTGACCCCAAGCTCAGGTGAGCCCAAAATGCCCCTAAATTCCCCCAAAATGCTCTGCCCAGGTGACCCCAAACCTGCCCAGGTGACCCCAAAATCCTCCCAAATGCCCCAAAATGCCCCCAAATCCCCCAAAATGCCCCAAAATGCCCCCAAATTCCCGCCGCAGCTCCGTCGTGGATCGGGACGGTGACTTTGGGACAGGCCGGGGCTCACGTCACCTACTACCACCGGGCCAGCGAGCAGGTACCCCAAAATCACCCCAAAAACACCCAAAAACATCCCAAAACCACCCCAAAAACCACCCCAAAAACTACCCCAAAACACCCGAAAAACTACCCCAAGAACTACCCCAAAACCACCCAAAAACATCCCAAAACCACCCCAAAAACCACCCCAAAAACTACCCCAAAAAATACTCTCAGGACCCCCAAAAACTACCCCAAAACACCCGAAAAACTACCCCAAGAACTACCCCAAAATCACCCAAAATATCCCCAAAAACTACCCCAAAACACCCTCAAAACTACCCCAAAGTATCCCAAAAACTACCCCAAAAACCACCCCAAACCACCCCAAAAACACCCAAAACATCCCAAAACCACCCCAAAAACCCAACAACAGCCCAAAAACTACCCAATAACTACCCGAAAAAGTACCCCAAAACCACCCAAAATATTCCCAAAAACTACCCCAAAACACTCTAAAAACTGCCCTGAAAACTACCCCAAAAACCACCCGAAACTACCCCAAAAACTACCCCAAAGCTACCCCAAAAACACCCTCAAAACTAACCCAAAACCACCCAAAATATCCCCAAAAACATCCCAAAATCACCCCAAAAACTACCCCAAAACACTCTCAAAACTACCCTAAAACTACCCCAAAGTATCCCAAAAACTACCCCAAAATCGCCCCAAAAACTACCCCAAAAACTACCCCAAAAACTACCCCAAAAACACCCAAAATATCAAAAAACTACCCCAAAAACTACCCAAAACACCCTAAAAACTACCCCAAAAACCACCCAAAACCGCCCCAAAAACCACCCCAAAGCTACCCCAAAAACTACCCCAAAACACTCTAAAAACTACCCCAAAACCACCCAAAATATCCCCA
>NW_008237545.1:0-211 GCF_000691975.1 Corvus brachyrhynchos
TTCATTCATAAAACATACTAATTTGGAAGTTGCTAATTCGCATTGTGCCCCTGGTGGTAGCAATTCTGGGTCGCTGTGGAATCTACAGATGGCCCGGCTGACGGAGTTTGAGTGACCTTCTCCGATAACTGTGTTCCCTGTGGGATTACGGATTGAGCCATCACCATCACTTGTGTCGTAGCACGTTGGCGTCCCGCGCTCCTTTTCAAGT
>NW_008237546.1:0-1825 GCF_000691975.1 Corvus brachyrhynchos
ATATTAGAACATTAAATGCCAGTTCATTGCCTCTGGTATATTTGCTTATCTTACGTTCTGCACAACAGTCGTTGTATGGAATATTATGCCCCCCCTCAGGCCGGCACGGAAGTCGTCCTGTAATAGTGGATGAGGATATTTCCTAGGTTGTACCTGTGTTTGAAACAGCTGCTCCAATTACAGCAATAGATTGCATCTATAAATGAGATCCACCAGCTCCTGGGAAATCAGCTCATACCAAATGCTTGTGTTTGTGTTCCTAACAACACAGGCTATTATAGGACTGGCTGGGCCACTGCTTGGTCTCACAATACTTTCCCTAGAATCCTTAGTGAAATTCATTTTCTCAATTCCTTTCTTCAAAGCTCCCAGTGGTGTGGTCTTAGGACTTCTCAGGATTGGTCTGGCAGTGCAAAATAAAGACGGGATTTACAGCTCATCTTTCCAGATGCAAAGACAGATGGAAACTGAAGCTTTCTCTGAGGCAGCTGTAAAAAAATGTAGAACAAAAACCCAGAGGGACTAATGAGTGCTCCAAGCCTCAGCAATTCTCAGTTCCAGTGACATGTGGGAACATTTGGACGGGTCCTACCTATAAAAGCTCCGGAAAGTGTGACGATACAAACAAACGCATGGGCAATTGCCCTGGTATCTAATCCAAGACACCTACCTGTTCTCAACACAAAACACGTGTTACACACCTCTTTCCAACCCCACACAGTCCTACAAGATCAGTTGGATACGTTTAATAGCAAGTGTGCTGAATGGCTACAGAATACAGGTTCATATCTAGAACTTGTTTCTGGGAAACAATGAACATCCAATACACACTTCGTTGCCTTAGCTATGCTATCTACATTACAGCTTCATTCATTACTTCACTTACAACCTTTTGCACGTAAGTAAATGAGCTCAGTTCTTCCCCTCCTTTACATTCCATCTGCTCTTTTACACATCTGAAAAACCCCTGTGGATTTGGCTGTTATGTCAGTATATGAGTGCCAGGGGAAGAGTGGAGAAGTACTTACCTGCCAGATCATTATTTTCATTCCCAAGGAGGTTAATATTCAAAAATGGCCCTCACCAGTCATAGAAAAATTGGTCAGGAAAAAATAAAAACAACCAACAAACACTAGTAAACCAAACATCAATTGTATATTGTCACCACCTTGAGAAACACATATTGCACATAAAGATCTCCAAGGTATTTATCACAAGACAAAATTTTTTTGTCTACTAAAAGGTACTGTAATTTTTCATTTAATTATGAATCACTCAAAGCAAGATTTCCACATTTGGGGTGATAATTGCTAACCAAAACATCATCAGTCAGTCAGCACTACCTGACTGGCAGCAAGCAGATGTGTGAAACCCTCCATGCTTGGTTTGGGCCAGCAGCCCTTGGAGATTTATCTGTGTTAAGAACCCATGTGAAACACACAGTTTCTTATCCGAAAAAGACCTGCACCACTTTTGGGAAATAAATCAACATTTTCATTACGATACACAGCAAGCTTACAACACTTCCAGATAATAATAACGTCAGGATAACCAATTTTGAATTTATTGCCAAAGTTTCAGGTTACGGATTACGAGAAGAAATATGTTAACAGAGTTTATGGGTCAGATGAAGATCACTAATATTTAGAGTGCAGTCTCACTTAAGGTAAAACATATAATTGGTTACAGATGTTGAGCTACCACAGGAATTGCTGCCTTGAAAAGAAGGCAAGGGAAGCAGACTCAGCCTGTCCAGATGAGATACGTTTTGAGCCAGTTTCTGTCATTGCATGAGTCAAGCGACTTGACAGATATTTCAATGTAA
>NW_008237547.1:0-719 GCF_000691975.1 Corvus brachyrhynchos
TGTTTTGTTTTGATTAAGGAACCATTCCCTCAGAGCTGGAAGAAGTCTGTTCTCTTTCTGTGCCAGTTTGTACCAAAAAGTTCTTTTGTGCCTCATGCTTGGAGGGACTGCTTTGTGTGTTGGTCCCTGTAAGCCTTCCTTCCCAAGCCATCCTGCTGCTCAGAAATACCTGCCTAAGTATTCAACTGGATGTACCAATGCATATTTAAAAATTCAAGTTTGAGCTAAATTAGCTTTGGTCACCATTCAGACTAATTTCATGCCAGTGGGGAAGGAAAGGGACACAGAGGCAGAAAGACTCTGTAGAAAGTTATAGTGCTGCTATGAGAAAGGAATAGTGGTGAAAATCTGCAAAAAGTCTGGAACTTTTTTTAATTCTGGCAACAAGGATATCATTGCATCAGCAGCTGAAAAGCCAAGTTGCCCGGCTTTTAGTGCTGGCACACTGTGTGATCAGCTCAGGTAAGAGCAGAAGAGCACAAACTCCACTCTCAGTTACACACATGGTCCCACAGGAAAGTTTGCATGGATGTAACACAAGTCAGGGCCCATCCTCCTGTGGCAGAAGTCTTACACTAACTCCTTAGATCCTGCAGACAATCCTAACCTGCTTGTCAGAGCCTTAAACAGCATCCATCAGCCAAACTCCCTGGATTTCCAATGGCAGTGTTATGCTTGCTGTGGCCTTGGCCCCAACAGATGAATTCTGAGCTCAGTTC
>NW_008237548.1:0-769 GCF_000691975.1 Corvus brachyrhynchos
TCACTTTAAATATGTTCCATTAGAATTTTGTTTCCATTTATCTAATGTTTCCATTAGAAATTCCATGAAATTACAATTCATGATTGCCATCAAAATGAAGCTGCACTGAAGATCCTGGCTAAATACAGATAATTGCAGTCAGCCAGTGGCTGGCTCCAGTGAAAACAGGAGTATCTACGTCAGCTATGGAGTCTCTTCTCCCTCATTCAGAGCATGGTAGAAAATGGGTTTCATTGAAAGACAAATGGCATCAGCCAAAAATTAAAAATACCCCTTGACTTACCCAGCTTTGAAAACCGTATTGTTAGGCCACAGAACTTTTTTAAATTTAGGTTGTTAGCTTGATAAAGATTGATTCACCTAGATTAAGGATTCTGCAAATTCTGCATTTGTTGCAACCCTCTGAGAGACCAGAAAAAAAAATATTTGAAAACTTGAATCTGTTATCACATCAGGAGTCCTGATGAGGTGTAGGCAAAGTGAATAATCATGACTGCCTGTAACATAGCCCAGACACAAATTCTGATCAGATTGGCTGGGAAATAATTTAACACACAGATGGATAAACAAATGTATTTCATCTGGTTCAAGGTGAAAAAATGTAATCCACTCTTCATTTCCTGATACCTGTCTGAACTTCTCATATGTCTGCTCTGCTACATTTCGGTTCAGATCTGAGGATATGCCATATGTTTCATCCACTGTTCTCATTACACTTACAAAGCTTGGATGCCTTTTACTGAGAGGTGCACAGGCTTTTTTTTTCCCC
>NW_008237549.1:0-312 GCF_000691975.1 Corvus brachyrhynchos
TAACCCCAAATCCCAAACCAGTAACAAAAAAGCTCAAAGCAGTCCAAACCAGTAAGCCCAAATCCAAAACCAGTAAGCCAAAACCTCATCCCAGCCCCTCCCAGTTCATCCCAGTAACCCCAAACCCCAAACCAGTAAGGAAAAACCCCAAACCAGTCCAAACCAGTCCAAACCAGTAACTGCAAATCTCATCCCAGTCCCTCCCAATCCCCTCCCAGTCCCTCCAGGTTCATCCCAGTCCCCTCCCAGTCCCTCCCAGTAACCCCAAACCCCAAACCAGTAACAAAAAAGCCCACACCAGTCCAAACCGGT
>NW_008237549.1:2406-3011 GCF_000691975.1 Corvus brachyrhynchos
GAACTGGAAGCGACTGGGAGAGACTGGGAGGGGATTGGGAGGGACTGGGAGGGGGTAGGGGAGGGTACTGGTGTGTACTGGTTTATACTGCTCTGTACTGGTCCATACTGGTCTGTACTGGTCCATACTGGTCTGTACTGGTCTATACTGGTCTGCACTAGTCTGTAGTGGTTTATACTGGTCCATACTGGTCTGTACTGGGCTCTCACCTCTCCACTCCCAGTGCTCCCAGTGCCTGCTCCCGCATGGCCTCGTCCTCCCACAGCTGCGGGGGGGGGGAAACCAGTATAACCCAGTATAACCCAGTATAACCCAGTATAACCCAGTATAACCCAGTATATCCCAGTGCAGCCCAGTTCAGCCCAGTCCATCCCAACCCCCTCCCAGTCCAAATCAGTCCCCTCCCAGTCCCTCCCAGTTGCCTCCCAATCCCCTCCCAGTCCCCTCCCAGTCCAAACCAGTTCATCACAGTCCATCCCAGTCCCTCCCAGTTGCCTCCCAATCCCCTCCCAGTCCCCTCCCAGTCCAAACCAGTTCATCACAGTCCATCACAGTCCCTCTCAGTTGCCTCCCAATCCCCTCCCAGTCCCTCCCAGTCCCTCCCA
>NW_008237549.1:4888-5316 GCF_000691975.1 Corvus brachyrhynchos
ACGGCCCCAGCCCCTGGCCACGCCCCTCATTAGCATACACACGCCCTCATTAGCATACCCGGGACACGCCCCAGGATCACCCAGTTCATCCCAGTATAACCCAGTGCCTGCCAGTATAAACCAGTTCAGCCCAGTGCCCTCCCAGCATAAGCCAGTTCATCCCAGCATAACCAAATCCCCTCCCAGTATGACCCAATTCATCCCAGTCCCCTCCCAGTCCCCTCCCAGTTCCCTCCCAGTTCCCTCCCAGTCCCTCCCAGTGTTCCCAGTTCCCTCCCAGTTCCCTCCCAGTCCCTCCCAGTTCCCTCCCAGTTCCCCCCCAGTCCCTCCCAGTGTTCCCAGTTCCCTCCCAGTTCCCTCCCAGTTCCCCCCCAGTCCCTCCCAGTGTTCCCAGTTCCCTCCCAGTTCCCTCCCAGTTCCCTCCCAGT
>NW_008237549.1:7481-7783 GCF_000691975.1 Corvus brachyrhynchos
AAATGGGGGGAAATTTGGGGAAAAAAGGGGGAAAATTGGGGGACTTGGGGGAAATTGCGAAGAAAAAGGGGAATTTTGGGGAATTTCGGGGGAAAAAGGGACATCTTGGAAAATTTGGGGAAAATTTGGGAGGAAAAAGGGAAATTTGGGGAAAAAGGGGGAAAATTGGGGGAATTAAGGGAAAAAAGGGGAAAATTGGAGGAATTTGGGGAAAAAGAGGAAGATTGGAGGAATTTGGGACGAATTTGGGGGAAATTTTGGGGAAAAAGGTGAAAATTGGGGGAAACGGGGGGAATTTGGGG
>NW_008237550.1:0-201 GCF_000691975.1 Corvus brachyrhynchos
GATCCTGAGAGTCGATCCCAAGGGATGGATCCAGGGAGTTGATCCCAAGGGATGGATCCCAGGGGTAGATCCCAAGGGGTGGATCCAAGGGATGAATCCATGGGATGGATCCATGGGATGAATCCAAGGAAGTTGATCCCAAGGGATGGATCCAGGGGATGGATCCATGGGATGGATCCCGGGAGTAGATCCCAGGGGATG
>NW_008237551.1:0-234 GCF_000691975.1 Corvus brachyrhynchos
CCCAGGATTTGGGGGGTCCCAGGATTTGGGGGGTCCCAGGTGTTTGGGGAGGTCCCTGGGTTTGGGGGACCCCAGGGTTTGAGGGGGTCCCAAGTATTTGGGGGGGTCCCAGGCGTTTGGAGGGGTCCCAGGATTTAGGGGGTCCCAGGTATTTGGGGGGTCCCAGGATTTGGGGGTAACCCCAGGATTTGGGGTGTCCCAGGATTTGGGGGACCCCAGGGTTTGGGGGGTCCC
>NW_008237552.1:0-297 GCF_000691975.1 Corvus brachyrhynchos
CCACGTGCATTTGGCAATGACAGAATGCACAGACCCGCCTGGGGATTCCACTGGCAGCCCTTATGCTCTGCAAAAACCCTTCTGCCCTTTTCAGGCTTCAGTATTAAACACTGAGCAAAAGAAACTGTTGCAGATACTGCAAAGGCCATCTCTTGCAATTTCTGTCTGGCAGAAGTTTGTGCAGGTCCTTCATCCTGGTGCAGGGGAGGCTGCTGCTGAGTAATCTTCCTCCTGAAGCCCTTGAGTGACAGGAATTCCATTTCGGATCACAGCTATTCACAGCCACCAAATCAGCTG
>NW_008237553.1:0-1232 GCF_000691975.1 Corvus brachyrhynchos
CGCCCCAAACGCTCCCCTTTTTCCCAAAATCCCCATTTTTCCCGAACTCCCCGTTTTTCCTAAAATCCCCATTTTCCCCCCACTGCTCCTGTTTTTCCTGAAATTCCCATTTTTCCCGAAATCCCCTTTTTTCGCCCCAAACACTCCCCTTTTTCCTGAGATCTCCTTTTTTCCTGAAATCCCCGTTTTTCCCAAAATCCCTGTTTTTCCTGAAATCCCCCTTTCTCGCCCCAAATGCTCCCTTTTTTCCCCCAAATGCTTCCATTTTCCCCAAAATCCCTGTTTTTCCCGAACTCCCTGTTTTTCCCCAAATCCCTGGTTTTTGCCCCACCCCTCCTGTTTTTCCCGAAATCCCTGTTTTATCCTAAATCCCCGTTTTTCCCTAAATCCCCTTTTCTCGCCCCAAATGCTCCTGTTTTTCCAAAAATCCCCATTTTTCCCAATCCCCCTGCTTTTCCCAAAATCCCCGTTTTCCCCCCCACCGCTCCCGTTTTTCCCGAACTTCCCGTTTTTCCTGAAATCCCCGTTTTTCCTGAACTCCTGATTCCCCCCCACCCCTTCCCTTTTTTCCGAAATCCCCCTTTTCCCCCCCAAATGTTCCCGTTTTTCCCAAAATCCTCATTTTTCCTGAAATCCCCGTTTTCCCCCCAAACACTCCCGTTTTCCCCCAAATCCCCGTTTCTCCCAAATTCCCCGTTTCTCCCCCACCGCTCCCATTTTTCCCAAACTCCCCGTTTTTCCCAAAATCCCTGTTTCTCACCCCAAACGCTCCCATTTTTCTCAAACTCCCCTTTTTTCCCCCCAAACTCCCCTCGGAATTCCCCAAAATCCCGATTTTCCTGAAATCCCCTTTTCTCACCCCACTCCTCCTATTTTTCCCCAAATTCCCGTTTTTCCCAAAATCCCCTTTTTTTCCGCACTCCCCGTTTTGCCCGAAATCCCCGGTTTCCCCCCCCAAACCCTCCCGTTTTTCCCAAAATCCTCATTTTGCCCAAAACCCCCTTTTTTCCCCCCCCCCAAAATCCCCATTTTTCCCAGACTCCCCATTTTGCCCTGAATCCCCTTTTTTCGCCCCAAACGCTCCCATTTTTCCCAAACTCCCCGTTTTTCCTGAAATCCCCTTTTCTCACCCCCAAATCCCCGTTTTTCCCGAACTCCCCTGTTTTTCCCCAAATCCCCGTTTTTCCCGAACTCCCCCGTTTTTCCCGAAATCCCCGTTTTTCACCCCAAAC
>NW_008237554.1:0-798 GCF_000691975.1 Corvus brachyrhynchos
GGGGAAAAAACGGGAATTCCGGGAAAAATAGGGGGAATTTTGGGAAAAAATCCTGGGAATTTTGGGGAAAATACCAGGAATTTTGGGAAAAACGCCGGAATTTTGGGAAAAATAGCGGGAATTTTGGGAAAAAAACGGGAATTTGGGGAAAAATACCGAGACTTTCGGGAGAAAATACGGGGAATTTTGAGAATAACAGGGGGAATTTTGAGAAAAATAGCGAGAATTTTGGGAAAAATAGGGGGAATTTTGGGGGGAAAATTCTGGGAATTTTGGAAAAAAAAAACGGGAATTTTGGGAAAAATACCGGGAATTTAGGGAAAAATAGGGGGAGTTTTGGGAAAAATATCAGGAATTTTGGGGAAAAATAGGGGGAGTTTTGGGAAAAAAATGGGAATTTTGGGAAAAATACCGGGATTTTTGGGGAAAATAGTCGGGAATTTTGGGGGAAAACACCGAGAATTTTGGGAAAAATAGGGATAATTTTGGGGGGAAAATACTGCCGGGATTTTTGGGGGAAAACACCGAGAATTTTGGGAAAAATAGGGATAATTTTGGGGGGAAAATACTGGGAATTTTGGAAAAAATAGGGGGAGTTTGGGAAAAACACAGAGAATTTCGGGGAAAATACTGAGAATTTTTGGAAAAAATACCGGGTATTTTGGGGAAAATAGGGGGAATTTTGGGGAAAATACCGGGAATTTGCAGAAAAATACAGGGAGTTTTGGGGGAAAAATAGGGGGAATTTTGGGAACAATACCAGGAATTTTGGGGAAAATAGGGGGGATTTTGGGAAAA
>NW_008237555.1:0-283 GCF_000691975.1 Corvus brachyrhynchos
GTGGTGCTCAATATTTTACTATTAATAGTTATTAATTTTTATATGGATACAGAAATAATATTTATTATCATATCATTATCATTATTATTATAATAAAAACGATTATCACATTATTATCATTATTATCATTATCATTATTAATAATATTGTGGTGTTTAATACTTTATTATTAATCGTTATCGATTTTTATACGGATTATTAATACGCGGTAATATGTGTTTATTTAATATATTTATGACTAATAAAAATAATTGTTGTTATTATTATTATTATTATTATTATT
>NW_008237556.1:0-621 GCF_000691975.1 Corvus brachyrhynchos
AGATGATCCACGAGCTGGAGAGCCAAGGGGTGGAGAGAAGACCCATTCACCATTCAACAGCCCCATCTGGCCTGTGCGCAAGTCTGATGGGGAATGGAGATTGACTGTGGACTATCGTGCCTTGAACGAAGTAACTCCACCATTGAGTGCTGCTGTGTCAGACATGCTGGAGCTCCAGTATGAGCTGGAATCCAAAGCAGTGAAGTGGTACGCCACTATTGACATCGCTAATGCATTTTTTTCCATCCCTCTGGCAGCACAGTGCAGGTCTCAGTTTGCCTTCATATGGAGGGGCGTGCAGTACACCTGGAATCGACTGCCCCAGGGGTGGAAGCACAGTCCCACCATCTGTCATGGACTGATCCAGGCTGTACTGGAAGAGGGTGAGGCCCCAGAACATCTGCAGTGCATTGGTGACATCATTGTGTGGGGGAACACCGCAACAGAGGTATTTGAGAAAAGAGAGAGAATCATCCAAATTCTCCTGGAAGCTGGTTTTACCATCAAGAAGAGCAAAGTCAAGGGACCTGCCCGAGAGATCCAGTTCCTGGGAGTGAAATGGCAAGATGGACAACGTCACATTCCCAGTGAGGTCATCAATAAGATCACTGCAATGTCTCC
>NW_008237557.1:0-978 GCF_000691975.1 Corvus brachyrhynchos
GGGGTGTCTGGGGTGCTTTTGGGCTCCCCAGGGACCATCATGATGAGCGGCTGCGGGATCCTGACCAACGGGAAGGGGACGCGCCGGGAGTACTGCGAGTTCAGCCTGGACGAGCTGCAGGTGACCCCCCAAAAAACCCCCAAAAATCCACCCCTCGGACCCCCAAAATCCCCCCAAAAAATGGGAACCCCAAAAACCCCCCAAATCCCAAAAATCTCTGAAAAATCGGGGTGATTCCACCCCATCAATTTCTCTTTTTGGATCCCTAAAATTCCCCCAAAATCCACCCCAAACCCTCCCAAATCCACCCCAAATCCACCCATGGGACCCCCAAAACCCCAAAAATCCACCCATGGGAACCCTCAAATCCCCCCAAAAAATGGGAACCCCAAAAACCCCCAAAATCCCAAAAATCTCTGAAAAATCGGGGTGATTCCACCCCATCAATTTCTCTTTCTGGATCCCTAAAATTCCTTCAAAATCCACCCAAATCCACCCCAAATCCACCCGTGGGAACCCCAAAATCCCCCCAAAATTATGGGAACCCCAAAATCCCCAAAATCCCCTAAAAAAAAGCCTCTCTGGGCTGCCCAAATTTGGGACATTTTCCTTTCAAATTGCTCCTTTTTCACCCCAAATTTCCCCAGAATTCCTTTGGGGTCCCTGATTTTGGGGGGTTTCCCCCAATTTTGGGGGTTTCTCCCTGATTTTGGGGGGTTTCTCCCGATTTTGGGGAATTCCCCCAACTTTGGGGGGATTCCTCCCCGATTTTGGGGGATTCCTCCCCGATTTTGGGGGGTTCGCCTCGATATTGGGGGGGTTTCTCCCGATTTTGGGGGTTCCTCCCGGATTTTGGGGGGTTCCCCCCGATTTTGGGGGGGTTTCTCCCGATTTTGGGGAATTCCCCCGATTTTGGGGGGTTCTCCCCGATTTTGGGGGTTTTCTCCCCAATTTTGAGGGATTTCCCCCCGATTTTGG
>NW_008237558.1:0-263 GCF_000691975.1 Corvus brachyrhynchos
CCCAAAATCCCCCAAAATTACCCAAACATCAAAAAAAATTCCCAAAAAACCCCCAAAATCCCTTCCAAAAGTACCAAAATTCACCAAAAACTCCCCAAAAATTCCCAGAAATTCCCCAAAAACTCCCAAAAAATCACCTAAAAAATCCCCAAAAATTCCCAAACCTCCCCAAAAAAATCCCAAAAACTCCCAAAAAATTCCCAAATCCCCCCAAAGTTCCCAAAAATTCTCTGAAATACCCCCAGAATTCCCAAAAAAATCCC
>NW_008237559.1:0-246 GCF_000691975.1 Corvus brachyrhynchos
TTTTTGGGATCCCCCCGTTTTTGGGGTCCCCCCCGTTTTTGGGGTGCCCTGGTTTTTGGGGTGTCCCCGTTTCTGGGGCGCTCTTGTTTTTGGGATGCTCTTGTTTTTGGGGTGCTCCTATTTTTGGGGTGTCCTCATCTTTGAAATGCTCCCATTTTTGGGGTCCCTCCGATTTTTGGGGTCCGGCCGTTTTTGGGGTATCCCTGGTTTTGAGGGTGCTCCCGTTTTTGGGGTGCTCCTATTTTT
>NW_008237560.1:0-586 GCF_000691975.1 Corvus brachyrhynchos
CAAAAGTGGAAAGCAGCTGTATGGAGTCCCACAAGACCGGTTGCAGAAGCTACTGAAGGAGAAGGTGGATCAAGCCAACTCGCTGAACTCAAAGCTGTTCAACTAGCCCTGGACATTGCTGAAAAAGTGAAGTGGCCAAAGCTCTAAATTTGGCCAAACTGGAACATCACAGATTCGGCTTATGCCGCTGGCATAGCTATGAGGGCTGAACATGCTTTTCTAAAAGAGGTCTTGTTCCGGTTTGGCCAAATTTAGAAATATATCCTCTGAGGGAAGGCACAACCACCCCTCCCCCACCAGGTTCGGGAAAAATAAATTTTCGTTGAAGGAAAGTGAAAGAGATAAAAACTATTTATTTAACAAACACACAGGAAAAGGACAACAATGCTAAATAATAAAACCTCTCACTGTAGAGAGAAAACCTGGATAAATTTCAGAGTCCTTCCGTAGGTAGCCGCTCTCCTCCTCCTCAGAGCTGGGACGGGATGGGCCCTCCTCCCGGGCTCCACCTCAGTGGAAAAACTGATGTTAAAGCAATCAAGCTGTCCAGTATAAAAGGGAGAAAATCTGAAATTCCAGGGAAGGA
>NW_008237561.1:0-507 GCF_000691975.1 Corvus brachyrhynchos
TTTTTTGGGGATTTTTTGGGGGTTTTTTGGGGGATTTTTAAATGATTTTTTGGGGATTTTTGGGAGATTTTTTTGGAACTTTTGGGGATTTTTTTTTTAATCTTTTCAGATTTTTTGGGGATTGTTTAATGATTTTTTGGTGGTTTTTTAAATGATTTTTGGGGATTTTTGGGGGATTTTTTTGGGGATTTTTTTGTGAATTCTGTTGTGGTTTTTTTAATGATTTTTTTTAATTTTTTTGGATTTTTTTGGATTTTTTTGGGATTTTTGGAGATCTTTTTGGATATTTTTGGATTTTTTGGGGGCTTTGTGGGGATGTTTTGGGATCGCTACCGGACGTTGTACAAGAATTTGGGATTTTCACGGGGTTTTTGCAGGAATTCGGGATTTTCACGCCTTTTTTTTAAGAATTCCGGATTTTCACGCCGTTTTTTGCAGAAATTTAGGATTTTCACGCCTTTTTTTTAGGAATTTGGGATTTCCACGCCGTTTTCTGCAGAAATTCAG
>NW_008237562.1:0-933 GCF_000691975.1 Corvus brachyrhynchos
GCACCTTTCTTGATGCCAAAGTCACTTCAGCGATGCAGAGAAGTAACGCAGCTGGACTCCCCCTCTTTGAAAATAAAATTGACGGGTCATTTTGGGAAGGGAGACTGGGAAGGGGAGGGTTTGTTTTTCAGGCCTGGAGGAGGAGTCTTTTTTCTAGGTGGCTTGGTTTTTCTTTTTTCCAGGCTGTGGCAGCTTCTTTCCTCTGTCTGGCATCTGCAGGTGGTCTCAAAAAGGGTTTGATCCACTTCCCAGGGATCCATTTTGGACCTTCTGGGATGGAAACACAACCATAGCCTCTACCCTGGGTGACTAGGGGGTACTGACCACGTATTTGTAAAGTATCAGGGTCTTTTAATAGGACCTCAGGTCTCTCAGTCAGTTTATGTTTGGCAGCATTTGTGAAGTGTCTCATGATGGGAGTGTCGGGTTCCTCATAGGAACAGTTTAAAAAGTTCAAAGTGAACAACGCTTTGGAAAGTCTCATGACGGGGGCAGCGATCTCATTGCCTCCTTTTTGTTGTTCTAGCAGTCTTTTTAGTGTTTGATGCTTTCTTTCCATGATGGCTTCGCCTGTGGGCGAGTGAGGGATGCCAGTGATGTGATCTACACCCCACTCACTCATGAATCCTTTTAACTCTGCAGAGGTGTATGCTGGGCCATTGTCAGTTTTAATTTTATTTGGTGTCCCAACACAGCAAAGGCCTAGACTAGGTGGTTGATGACATCTTTGGCCCTCTCCCCACAGTGGGCTGAGGCAAAGGTTGCACCAGAAAAGGTATCCACAGAAACATGAATATATTTCTGGTGGCCAAATTGGGGGAAGTGGATGACATCTGTTTGCCATACCTCACAACTGCCTAGGCCTTGGGGGTTAACCCCTTGACCTAATGATGGAAGCTGATGTTTTTGGCAGTTGGGGCATGTCGCCACAAT
>NW_008237562.1:1033-1235 GCF_000691975.1 Corvus brachyrhynchos
AATCTGTTATGCAGATTCGCTAGCTCGATGGGCATCGCTAGGGCATCTGCTCCCCTGTTCCCTTTGGCAATAAATCCTGGCAGGTCAGTGTGTGATTTCACATGCATGACATAGAATGGTTGCTTTCGGTGGGAGATCAGTTGAATCAGTTTCGAAAGCAAGCTATGAGTTTTTGGGTTTGCAACCTCCTTTAGTAAGGCTC
>NW_008237563.1:0-512 GCF_000691975.1 Corvus brachyrhynchos
TCCAACCAGGTCCACCCAAAATCCAGCTGGGTTTGCCCAAAATCCAGTGGGATTCGCCCAAATCTACCCAAAATCCAGCAGGGTTCGCCCAAAATCCAGCGGGATTCACCCAAATCTACCCAAAATCCAACCAGGTCCACCCAAAATCCAGTGGGGTTTGCCTAAATCTACCCAAAATCCAGTGGGGTTTGCCCAAATCTACCCAAAATCCAACCAGGTCCACCAAAAATCCAGCTGGGTTTGCCCAAAATCCAGCTGGGTTCACCCAAAATCCAGCGGGGTTCACCCAAATCCACCCAAAATCCAGTGGGATTCGCCCAAATTACCCAAAATCCAACCAGATCCACCCAAAATCCAGTGGGGTTTGCCTAAATCTACCCAAAATCCAGTGGAGTTTGCCAAATTTACCCAAAATCGAGTGGGGTTTGCCCAAATCTATCCAAAATCCAACCAGGTCCACCCAAAATCCAGCGGGATTCGCCCAAATCTACCCAAAATCCAACCAGGTCCAC
>NW_008237564.1:0-2932 GCF_000691975.1 Corvus brachyrhynchos
CCCCAAAATCCCCCAAATTTACCCCAAATCCACCCAGGACCCCTGCCCAGCTTTTGGGCTCTCACCCAGGCCGTGTTCTCCCGCAGGTAGCACCCCCTGAACCCCCAAAAATCCCCCCAAATCCCCCCCTATGGACCCCAAATCCTCCCAAACCAACCCCAAAATCCCCCAAATTTACCCCAAATCCCCCCAGGACCCCTGCCCAGCTTTTGGGCTCTCACCCAGGCCGTGTTCTCCCGCAGGTAGCACCCCCTGAACCCCACGGTGTTGGGGTGCCTCCCCCCCTATGGACCCCAAATCCTCCCAAACCGACCCCAAAATCCCCCAAATTTACCCCAAATCCACCCCAGGACCCCTGCCCAGCTTTTGGGCTCTCACCCAGGCCGTGTTCTCCCGCAGGTAGCACCCCCTGAACCCCCAAAAATCCCCCCAAATCCCCCCCTATGGACCCCAAATCCTCCCAAACCGACCCCAAAATCCCCCAAATTTACCCCAAATCCACCCCAGGACCCCTGCCCAGCTTTTGGGCTCTCACCCAGGCCGTGTTCTCCCGCAGGTAGCACCCCCTGAACCCCCAAAAATCCCCCCAAATCCCCCCCTATGGACCCCAAATCCTCCCAAACCGACCCCAAAATCCCCCAAATTTACCCCAAATCCACCCCAGGACCCCTGCCCAGCTTTTGGGCTCTCACCCAGGCCGTGTTCTCCCGCAGGTAGCACCCCCTGAACCCCCAAAAATCCCCCCAAATCCCCCCCTATGGACCCCAAATCCTCCCAAACCGACCCCAAAATCCCCCAAATTTACCCCAAATCCACCCCAGGACCCCTGCCCAGCTTTTGGGCTCTCACCCAGGCCGTGTTCTCCCGCAGGTAGCACCCCCTGAACCCCCAAAAATCCCCCCAAATCCCCCCCTATGGACCCCAAATCCTCCCAAACCGACCCCAAAATCCCCCAAATTTACCCCAAATCCACCCCAGGACCCCTGCCCAGCTTTTGGGCTCTCACCCAGGCCGTGTTCTCCCGCAGGTAGCACCCCCTGAACCCCCAAAAATCCCCCCAAATCCCCCCCTATGGACCCCAAATCCTCCCAAACCGACCCCAAAATCCCCCAAATTTACCCCAAATCCACCCCAGGACCCCTGCCCAGCTTTTGGGCTCTCACCCAGGCCGTGTTCTCCCGCAGGTAGCACCCCCTGAACCCCCAAAAATCCCCCCAAATCCCCCCCTATGGACCCCAAATCCTCCCAAACCGACCCCAAAATCCCCCAAATTTACCCCAAATCCACCCCAGGACCCCTGCCCAGCTTTTGGGCTCTCACCCAGGCCGTGTTCTCCCGCAGGTAGCACCCCCTGAACCCCCAAAAATCCCCCCAAATCCCCCCCTATGGACCCCAAATCCTCCCAAACCGACCCCAAAATCCCCCAAATTTACCCCAAATCCACCCCAGGACCCCTGCCCAGCTTTTGGGCTCTCACCCAGGCCGTGTTCTCCCGCAGGTAGCACCCCCTGAACCCCCAAAAATCCCCCCAAATCCCCCCCTATGGACCCCAAATCCTCCCAAACCGACCCCAAAATCCCCCAAATTTACCCCAAATCCACCCCAGGACCCCTGCCCAGCTTTTGGGCTCTCACCCAGGCCGTGTTCTCCCGCAGGTAGCACCCCCTGAACCCCCAAAAATCCCCCCAAATCCCCCCCTATGGACCCCAAATCCTCCCAAACCGACCCCAAAATCCCCCAAATTTACCCCAAATCCACCCCAGGACCCCTGCCCAGCTTTTGGGCTCTCACCCAGGCCGTGTTCTCCCGCAGGTAGCACCCCCTGAACCCCCAAAAATCCCCCCAAATCCCCCCCTATGGACCCCAAATCCTCCCAAACCGACCCCAAAATCCCCCAAATTTACCCCAAATCCACCCCAGGACCCCTGCCCAGCTTTTGGGCTCTCACCCAGGCCGTGTTCTCCCGCAGGTAGCACCCCCTGAACCCCCAAAAATCCCCCCAAATCCCCCCCTATGGACCCCAAATCCTCCCAAACCGACCCCAAAATCCCCCAAATTTACCCCAAATCCACCCCAGGACCCCTGCCCAGCTTTTGGGCTCTCACCCAGGCCGTGTTCTCCCGCAGGTAGCACCCCCTGAACCCCCAAAAATCCCCCCAAATCCCCCCCTATGGACCCCAAATCCTCCCAAACCGACCCCAAAATCCCCCAAATTTTGGGGGGGGATTTTGGGGATTGGAGAAGATTTTTGGGGATTTTGGGAGGAGTTTTGGGGATTTGAGGAGATTTTGGGGATCGGAAGGGGAATTTGGGGGAAGCGATGGGGATTTTGAGGGGATTTTTGGGAGATTTCAAGGGGTTTGGGGGGGAGTTTTGGGGATTTGAGGGGATTTTTGGTGGGTTTGGGAGGGATTTTGGGGATTTGAGGGGGTTTGGGGGGTCCTGGGAGGGTCCCAGAGGGTTTGGGGAGGATTTTTGGAAATTTGGGGGGGGATTTGGGGGGTCCCAGGAGGATTTTGGGGAGATTTGGGGGTCCCAGAGGAGCTTTGGGGTGGTTTTGGGGCTGCCAAGGGTGGATTTTGGGGTGGTTTGGATGGATTTTGGGGTCGTTCCCAGCGTTTTGGGTGCATTTAAGGGTTTTTTAGGGTGTTTTGGATGGATTTGGGAACGTTTCGGGGCATTTTAGCCGAATTTCAGGGCGTTCGGGATGAATTTCGCGGGCGTTCGGGTGAATTTCCTGGGGTTTTGGGTGGATTTCGGGGTATTTGAGCTGGATTTTGGGGTATTTTCGGGTGTTCTACGTGAATTCGGGGCCGTTTTAACTGGATTTTGGGGCTCTTTCCCACAGATTCGGGGTGAATTCCGCCGTTTTCTCCCCACTCACGCTGAACACGGCCACGAAGCTGCCGTGACCGATCTCCCGCAGCTCCCC
>NW_008237564.1:3696-4406 GCF_000691975.1 Corvus brachyrhynchos
CCCCTTTCCCTTGGGGTGGGTGTGGCCATATAAGGAGGTGTGGGCGGGGCCACGCTGTGGGCGTGGTCATGGAGCCGCTCTATGCCCATATATGGCAAAAGGGGCGTGGCCATGCGGGGAAGGCGGGGGCCCCAAAAAAGGTCTAAAAAATGCCCCAAAATCGAGGGCAAAAAGCTCCGAAATCGGGTAAAAAACACCAAAAACGGCGCGGAGCGACCCCAAACTGGTGCGGAACGGGCACAAAACGGCGATGACTGGTCCCAAAATGGCCCCAAATGGTCCCAAAATGACCGCAAATGGCCCGAAATGTCCCCAAAATGACCCGAAATGACCCCAAAACCACCAGAAATGACCCCAAAAAGCCCAGAAATGAGCCCAAAACGAGCGGTTGTGCTGCGAGTGTTTTATTGAGACGCGTGTGCCGGTGCTGCCCCCAAAAAAACCCCAAAAACCCCCCAAAAAGCCCCAAAACCGCTCCAAACAAAAGCCCTGAACCCCCCCCAAAAAAACCCTCAAGAGCCTCCCCAAAAAAACCCCAAAGACCCCAAAAAAATCCCTCAAGAGCCCCCAAAAACCTCAAAAATCCCCCCAAAAAACCCTAAAGCCCTCTCGGAGACCCCAAAACACCCCAAAATCGCCTCAAAACCCCCCAAAAAACCCCCAAATCCCCTCAAGAACCCCCAAAAATCCCCCCCAAACCTCAAAAGCCC
>NW_008237564.1:4457-5000 GCF_000691975.1 Corvus brachyrhynchos
ACCTCAAAAGCCCCCAAAAAAAAAAAACCCAAATCCCCTCAAAAAACCCCAAAATCACCTCAAAACTCCCCAAAATCCCCTCGGAGACCCCCAAAAAACCCAAAATCCCCTCAAAACTCCCCAAAAAAGTCCCGAAATTGCCCCAAAACCCCAAATTTTTCCCCGTGCGCAAGCGAAGGGCGAGGGAGACCCCAAAAACCCCCCCCAGTTCATCCCAGTTCATCCCAGTAACCCCCAGTGTCCACCCAGTGTCTTCCCAGTGTCCCCCAGTCGATCCCACTTCATCCCAGTAACCCCCAGTGTCCACCCAGTGTCTTCCCAGTGTCCCCCAGTCGATCCCACTTCATCCCAGTAACCCCCAGTGTCCACCCAGTGTCTTCCCAGTGTCCCCCAGTCGATCCCACTTCATCCCAGTAACCCCCAGTGTCCACCCAGTATCCGCCCAGTGTCCACCAGTTCATCCCAGTTCGTCCCAGTGTCCACCCAGTGTCCACCCACTTCATCCCGGTGTCTGCCCAGTGTCCACCAGTTCATCCCAGTTCA
>NW_008237565.1:0-212 GCF_000691975.1 Corvus brachyrhynchos
TGAGCCCCACATTGGGCGCCAACCTAACGCAGTTCTTGTGCTCAAGGCACTAGCTCTGGCATGCCCTTGGTCAGAGAGTCCAGCTGTGTTACTTCTGCATGTCACAGAAGAGACTTCGGCATCAAGAAAGGGAGCTGCTGGCTGAGCTAGCTAGCTGGCTTCTTTGCAGACGGAAGACGGCAGGAGCTGATGGGATCGGCTCACATTAGCTC
>NW_008237566.1:0-4821 GCF_000691975.1 Corvus brachyrhynchos
ATGTCTGTGTTTATGCAAATTAAAGCAAAAGAAAGCTCTAGAGGATTGGTTGCCATAGTCCACAAACACTATGCACAGAAGAAAAACAGAGAACAGTCACAAACAAATCTTGAAAATTATAGCTAGGAAGGAGAATGAAGAGTATAGTAAAATAACAAAAGCAATAACAATGAATTACAGATTTGAAAAGTTTTATATAGGCATGTAATTTTTAAGCCTATTTTTATACAATGTACAAATCTGCAATTGTCAGCATCCTACAAGATAGAGCCAATGCTGTTTATCAACTGTATTTATTCTGTAACTGCATAAAGAGGGTCCTTATGCATATCAAGCAGGTGAAAAATAATTACAATAAAAATTATAGTGTAATACATTAAGAACAAAACCTATGGCCTCCTGTTGCATTTTTATTTTCGGGTGAGGCTTTGTTCTGAAGATAAATGGTAGTGAAAAGAAGAGTGTGCCAATTGGAGTCAAATGTAGCTCCTTGGTATCTTCATTTTGTTGTATAGCTGCTTCCTTCCAGATGCAGGCTTTTATGTGATAGAGCTGATATTCTTGTTGCACTGGACTTTTTCCCATCCTAAAATAGTTTTTAGAGGACCATGCTTTTCTATAATTAAAAATTAAAATACATATGAAATGTATATAAAATTCTATTTCTTAAATCAGGTTCAAATATATCAGTCCAAGTTCTTAATGTGGTAATCACCAAACCTGATAAGGCTTTTTTACAAGAAGATATTTCAGAATCAGAATGATACAGCACATCAGCATGATGCCTTTTTGCTTGTCCTAAAATCATGAGCCAGACACAGTTAGGGTGTTACCTTTATAAGGATCCTTAGGTGCACAATTAGCCAGGTGGAAAATGCCGAAGATGCACACGTAGCATAATGTTTACACAAATTTTATATGTTTAGCAAATTAGCATATCTGACAAAAATCCCCAATTAGAGACATAAGTGGTGAGGTAATTCCTCCCAGGTTCAACCCTCTTTGAATTCCCCCTCTTTTAGATAGGAACTAAACTTTGTTTATGAAAATGTGTCTTGGAGAGCTAGTTTCAACCTTGGCTTCCCCGAGAATCTAACCTTGGACCCCCAGCTTGGAGCCGCTGGGGAATTTATTTTGTCTTTCTGTCTAATAGAGTAGATAAAATGCTAGCTACGAATACTATGATAGGCTACAGAGCTACAAATATATGTGTAAAGAATATAGAAAATATAGAAAAGAAAAAAAGGCAAAAATCAATTCAGCAACAAGCATTAACATATTCTTGATAAGACAGAATACATATAAGTAGAAACACAACTTCTATGTAGTATATTAAATTGTAGTCTTTTGCATTTATTCCCATCAACAAATTACACTTTCAAGAGACGTTCCCATTTGCAGATAACAATTCATTAACAGTGCCATTATAATTCAAGATTTAAGAATGATCAGATGAAATAATTTCATATACGACATTTTAATTATGTATCAGTAGGTACATCTGGCTTTTTTGTGTGATTTTCACTGATGTGTATCGTTTGCTGTTAGCAGATAACTCTTCATCTGAAATAAAACAACAAGCACCACAAAAAACCCCAACTGCTGCTCCATGGGCATGTATCAACCAGGATCACTGGTTTTTATAGGAAGTTCATGGTAAGATGAGCTGAGAACAAATGAGCCTTCTCAGAAAGCAGAATGATTGTCCCACAGGAGGAACCCAACTGCTGCTCCATGGGCATGTTTTTATAGGAAGCCCATGGTAAGATGAGCTGAGAACAAATGAGCCATCTCAGAAAGCAGAATGATTGTCCCACAGGAGGAAACGGAGATCCACCCTTGGCATCATCACTGCTGAGGCTTCACTGCCAGTTTTGTTTTGCTCGTGAAGACCAACCATTCCATTCCACATGTTTTCACTAGTCCTAGAGGGAACTGGGGATTTTGCCATACCAGCTTATGACTTCTGAGCCCTTGCTTGTGAGATTTACGGGCTGCAAGGTGCCAGTGGGTATGTTACCACAGAATCACAAAGAGGCTCAGGTTGAAAAAGAACACGGTGGGTCATTTGGTCCAATCTCCCTGCTCATGCAGGGTCATCCCAGAGCACATGGCACAGAATTGCATCCAGACAGCTCTTGAATATCTCCACGGAGGGAGACTCCACACTCTCTCTGGGCAATCTGTTCCAATATGTGATCACCTGCACAATAAAGAAGTTCTTCATATTCAGGTGAAACTTCCTGTGCATCAGTTTCTGCCCACTGTCCTACTGGTTGGCACTACCAAGAAGAACCTGGCTCCATCCTTCTGATATGTTCCCTTTGAATAATTATAGACATGGATGAGGTGTTGTTTGTACTTGAACAAGGGCAAAGAGGCTCTTGGCCATGGGATATCAAAGCCCCATGTGAGTGGCAGAAGGTACAAAGCAGAGGGTCCCACATGCATGATCAGGCTGCTCAGAGCAGGCAAAGGTACCAGGGTGACCTGCTTGGATGAAAATCATAATAAATAACCAGCAAGACTGGGACTCCAAGCCAGGGGTTAGCCCGGAGGTCCGTCTGTGTCCCGCCAAGAGGCAACTTGGTGCCCGATAGCTCTAGGGGATGAGCTCCTCTCCCTAAGGAGTTAGCCAGGCTATGATGAGAGGCGCGATGGTGGAGGCAAAGAAGTGGGAGGGGGTCCTTCGTATAGGTTCCACAAGCTCAGTTTATTCCGGGAGCAGGTGAAGGGTCCAGGGACAAAGAACCAGGATAACAAGAAGGTCCAAGGGTTTTATACTCGGGGAAAACAGGGCAGAGTTGAGGGGAACAGCCAATGAGGAAAGCAGAGGGGGTGGGAACAATAACAGAGAACACATAGGAGGGGTGCACAGCAGGGAGCCAATCGGGTGTCGAGTAAGGGAGAACTTTCTAGAACTTATACATAGACAAAGAGGGGATTTACATATTCAGTACCTAATACATAAAACAGGCAAGGAAAATATGAACCAACCAGCATCAAGTAGTCAAATTAGGAGTGCAAAGGCTTGTGGGCACTTGCCACAACTAAGGAGATGCTACACATCAGTGCCTTGCCACCAAGGCTCATGATGCTGTGTATCGGTAGTTGTGGCTACAGCCACGTGCACAGCAACACAAGAGATTAATCATCTGGGCAATATTAGTATGTGTGTTTTAAAAAACCCAAACTAATACACATACTAATACTCATACTAAACACAAACTAATACACAACAAACATACACTGGTTTTCTCTACATTGCCCACAGAATAAAATTAGTGCAACACAAGGACTTCTATATTTTCAAGGTAGCCATACAATACTGAGAGTCCTACTACAGGAATCAAGTGCTCCCAAGTTTTTGTATTTCTTCTTAAAAGATGTAAGTGTAAAAAAATTCTTGCCTTCAGAGAGGAAATAGTCATTTTCCCAGGCTGGACTAGTACCAGCTGCAATGTTATAAATATTCAGCCACTGACTGAGCTGGATGTACATGTGAACAGTGATGCAACAATTTAGCAAAATAGCATTTAATTCATATGATACATGTTCTGCAAACAAGCAGGCATATTTAGAAGGCAGAAATAAGAACAAAATATGAAGAAATTGTGAGGGGCCTTACTTTACTTACTTTGTGTCAGCCAAAGTGAGCACTACTCCTGGATGCCAGCAGAAATTTTCCCCCTAGATTAAGTGGGATGGAATCAACTGTGGGTGAAGAAGGTTGAGTTACTGTTGGATTTTCCAGCAGTCTTTAGTCTTATTCTCATGTACTTCCATGCATTTACTTCTATCACTGGGTAAGTGTAATTTAAATGTATCACTGGGTAAAATGTGATTCAGAACGTGCTAGGGAACTGATGCAGGGAAGGGGTTCCTTCTTTTGTTTTGCCTTTTTTTTTTTAAGGGAATTTGAATGCAAGTGAAAGCTGACAAAATTCTACCTTTTCAATACTAGCTTTAGCAAAGATGTGACTTAATTCTGTGAGCTGGTATTTCTTCACTGTAGTCCTGTCAATTCAGTGTCAATCCCTCATCTTTCAAGCAAACTAAACCAATAAATTATTGTAAAGAATAAAGATACAGAGAAAACCTGATCCATAAGGGACTTCTTTGTTCTGTGACTTGACACTAAATGACACTAGTTATTTCTAACATTGGGAAAAAAAATAAAAGGTATTTATATTGTGATGAACATTTAGGCAATTTCAATGCATGTATATTGGGTTTGCAAGGCCAAGGTTGAGGGGGGCAGGAGAGGACACGGGGGGGAGGGAGGGAGGAAGAGGAGGAGGAAGAACGACTTGCCTTCATGAGTAGCAGGAGAAACAACGGGTGATGAACTAACCATAATCCCCATTCCCCATCTCCCTGTGTTGTTGGAGAAGGATGTAGAGATGGGAAGGAGGGAAGGGTGGGGGGAAGGTGTTTTGAAGGTTTTATTTTACTTCTCATTACCTGCTTTGATTTTGTTAGTAACAAATTCAATTCGTATCTCTAATTAGAGCCTGTTTTGCCTGTAATGGTATTTGGTGAGTGATCTCTCCCAGTCCTCATCTTAATTCATTTACATTTTCTCTCCCCTGACCAGCTGCAGAGGGCAGTGATAGAGACACTTTGGTGGGTGCATGGAATCCGGCTAGCATCAACCCACTACAGCATGGAATAGCAAAGGGGAAAAAGCATGCTGCTAATATTTCTCATTTCCTCTTCCCCGTTTGCTTATGGCATAACAAATACCATAAGTGAAGCAGCAAGGGAACTTCACTTTATAATCTCTGGATTAGTGTACTAGTTTGAAAACAAACCAGTGGG
>NW_008237567.1:0-633 GCF_000691975.1 Corvus brachyrhynchos
GCGCCGGGGAAAGCTCGGGAAGGAGCCCCAAATCCGCCTTTTTCCCGCTTTTCCCGGCTTTTCCCGGCTTTTTCCTGGCTTTTCCCGGCCTTTTCCACCTTCCAATGGCAAAAAAAAACCCCGAATCCCGGAGGAAAATCCCAAAAAGCCCCGAATCCCGGAGGGAAATCCAAAAAAAAACCCCAAATCCCGGAGGAAAAACCCAAAAAAACCTCAAATCCTGGAGGAAAATCAAAAAAAACCCCAAATCCCGGAGGAAAACGAGGCCGAAAATCCCAAAAAACCCCAAATTTCCAGGAAAGCCACCCCAGAAATTCCCAAATTTGGGGGAGATCCCTAAAATCCGAAGGGATGGGAGCGAGACCCATCCCAAAAATCCAATTCCAGAGGGCTGGGAATGATCCCAAATCCCTCTTTTCTCAAGCTTTCCACCCTAAAACCCCCGATTTTTTAGGAAAACCACCCCAGAAATTCCCAAATTTGGGGATATCCCTAAAATCCGAAGGGATGGGAACGGGAACCTCTAAAAAAAAACCCCAAATCCTGGAGGGAAATCCCAAAAAACCCCGAATCCTGGAGGAAAATCCCAAAAAAACCCCAAATCCTGGAGGGAAATCCAAATAAACCCCAAAT
>NW_008237568.1:0-269 GCF_000691975.1 Corvus brachyrhynchos
GTGGGCGGGGCCGCGCTGCGGGGGCCGCTGGGGGAGGGGCCGGTGTTCGACCACGCCCACCTGGACCCCGACATGGCGTTCTGCGCCCGCGCCCGCGACAAGGTGAGAGCCCCGATCGGCCCAAAATTCACCCCAAAATTCACCCCAAAATCCATCCCTGGGAGCCCAAATTAGCCCCAAAATCCATCCCTTGGAGCCCCCAGAGTCAGCCCCGAAGCGGCCCCAATTCACTCCAAAATGCACCCCAAAATTCACCCCAAAGTCACCCC
>NW_008237569.1:0-911 GCF_000691975.1 Corvus brachyrhynchos
GTCTGGGCCGCCTCGCTGATCCCGATCCCGGTCCCGGTCGCGATCCCGGTCCCGGTCGCGATCCCGGTGGCTCCGCGGCGCTTCCGCCTCTCTCCGTACAGACTCCCCTTCCCACAATCCCTTTCTCCCCTCTCACGTCCCACCCTTTCCGGCCCAGTGCCCATAGCCCATTGGTTCGCTAGCTCCGCCTCTCTGCTGTCTCGTCGCTGATTGGCTGGCGGAGATGTCAATCAGAGTAGTTGCCAAGCGACGCCGCCATGTTGGATCCCGCGTGTGGGAGGTGATGGCTCTCCTGTTGCGCTGGTGGCCGAGGCCCCGCGGGCGGCCAGGACTGGGGCGGCGCCGGCCCTGTGTTTTCATGGCCTAATTAAGCGCGGCCTAATTGGAGCCAACTCTGAGGGGCCGCACGGAGTCTTCTCCGTACAGCCCTCCCTTCCCATAATCCCTTTCTTCATTTGTCCCACCCCTCTCTGGCGGCGCACTTGCAGCTGATTGGCTCAAACCCCCAGCACTCGTCGCTGATTGGCTTTCCCAGCTGTCCCTCGTGGCAGTTGCCAGGTGCGCCCGCCATGTTGGACCCCCGCTGGGGCGGCGGTGTGGGAGCTGACGCCGTTCCTGTCCCGGTGGCGAGCGAGGCCACAACTGAGGCGGCAGCGGCTCTGTCTGTGCTTTCGTATCTTAATTAAGGCCGTGGCCTAATTGAAGCCGCGTCTGAGGGGCCGCACTGCATTTTTCCGTACGACTTCCCGTTCCCACAGTCCCTTTCTCCCCTTGTCCCACCCCTTACAGCCGATTGGTTCAACCCCTCCATTTCCTCGTCGCTGATTGGCTTTTCAAGCTGCCCGTCACAGCGGTTGCCAGGGAACGCCGCCTTGTTAAACCCACGCCATGGCGGCACAGGAGGAGACAAT
>NW_008237570.1:0-276 GCF_000691975.1 Corvus brachyrhynchos
GACCCGCCTGTGCTCCCCAGGGAACCAACTACCGCAAGACCAACCCGGCGCTGGAGCTCCAGCGCACCCAGCGCGATTCCTTCTGGGAACAGGCTGAGGTGAGGTGTCGGGGGGCTGGGGAAGGGCCGGGAGGTCCCCACGGTCCCCCGGTATCCCAGGAATGGGGTCACGGCTGCTGCCTCGGGCTGGGGTTGCCAGGGGCTGAGCCCAGGGGTCCCGGTGCCGAGCTTGGTGGGGGTCCCAGTCCCGGCGTGGGGTGCAGTGGGGGCGCAGGGC
>NW_008237570.1:4900-5288 GCF_000691975.1 Corvus brachyrhynchos
GCGGGCGCAATGGGGGGGGCCGTGGGACGGAGCCCCCCGAGATCCAGGTGCTCCCGAGACGGGGAGTGAGCTGGGATTGGGATTGCAGTGGGATGGGGGTTCCGTTGCATGCGGTCAGCTCGGGATGGGGGTCTCACGGGGATGGGGGTGCTCTCAGGACTGGGGTCCCACGGGGTTGGAGGTCCTGCAGGGTGGGGGTCCCGCAGGGATGGGTCCCACAGGGATGGTCTGGGGTCTTGCCAGGGTGGGGATCCCACAGGATGAGGGGGTCCCACTGGGCTGGGGGTCCTTTAACAACGGGGATCCCACTGGGACAGGGTCCCACCAAGGTGGAGGGTCCCACAGGGCTGGGAGATCCCGCAGGGATGGGAGGGGGGGGCCCAAAGGG
>NW_008237571.1:0-215 GCF_000691975.1 Corvus brachyrhynchos
CCCAAAATCCCCCAAATTCAGGGACCCCAAAAAACCCCCAAATTCTCCCCAAAAATCCCCCCAAAAAGCCCCAAAATCCCCCAAGGAAAAGGGGGGGAAGGGCAAATTTGGGGGATTTGGGGCCATTTTGGGCTGGAAATTTCATTTTTTGGGGGGAAAATTCCGGGTTTTTTGGAGAGAATTTTGGGGGATTTTTGGGGAGAATTTGGGGGATT
>NW_008237572.1:0-1190 GCF_000691975.1 Corvus brachyrhynchos
TCCCCAAACTGGCACTTTTTGCACCCAAAATGGCAAAAATTTGGCCACTTTGGACCATTTTTGGCCATTTCTAACCCAAAATGGCGCTTTCTGGAACCCCAAAATGGGAATTTCCAGCCACTTTTTGACCTTTTTCCAGTCATATTTTGGTGCCCCAAAATGGGAATTTTTACACCCCAAAATGGCACTTTTTGCACCCAAATGGGAATTTTCCAGCCATTTTCGACCATTTTCGACCATTTTTGGCCGTTTTGCACCCAAAATGGGGATTTTCGGCCACTTTTGCAGCACTTTTGGTCACTTTTGGACCATTTCTCGGTCATATTTTAGTCCCCAAACTGGCACTTTTTGCCCCCAAAATGGGAATTTTTCAGCCATTTTCGACCATTTTCGACCATTTTTGGCCGTTTTGCACCCAAAATGGGAATTTCCAGCCACTTTTGGACCGTTTTTCGCCACTTTTGGACCATTTTTCAGTCATATTTTGGTGCCCCAAAATGGGAATTTTACACCCCAAAATGGCACTTTTTGAACCCCAAAATGGGAATTTTCGGCCATTTTGGGCCGTTTTGGGCCATTTTTGGTCACTTTGGACTCTAAATGGGAATTTTAGACCCCAAAATTGACGTTTCGGGCACTTTCAGACCCAAATCCGGCGATTTTGGGAGCCCAAATCAGAATTTTGGGCCGAAACCAGAACTTTTGGGCCATTTTTTTGCTGCCAAAATGGGAATTTTTCATCCCAAACTGGGATTTTTGCACTTTCGGAACGTTTCGGACCCAAAATCGGCACTTTTCACCCCAAAATGGCATTTTCGGCCCCAAATGGGAGTTTTTGGGCTCAGAATTGGCGATTTTGGGGCCGTTTTTTGCCCCAAAGTGCTGCTTTTTGGAACTTTGGCCCCAAGAATCCCAAATTTTCCCCCAAAAGCCCCAAAATCTTGGGATTTCCCCCCAAAATCTGTATTTCCACCCTAAAACCTCCCAATTTTTTCCCAAAATCCCGGGATTTTGCCCCAAAACTCCTCTCCCCAATTCCCCTGAGCCACTTCGAGATCTGCAGCTGGGAACCTCCCCAAAATCCACCCAAAATCCCCCAAAATTCCCCCAAATCCACCCAAAATCCCCCCAAAATCCCAATTTTTCCACCCCAAATCGCCCCAAACTCCCCAAAATCCCCCCAAATCCCC
>NW_008237573.1:0-990 GCF_000691975.1 Corvus brachyrhynchos
GGGGGTTTTGGGGGGGTTTCAGGGGGATTTTTTTTCCTTTAATTTTGGGTTATTTTCCTTTTTTTTGGGGTGTCATTTTGGGATATTTTTCCCCTTTTTTTGGGCTCATTTGGGGATAATTTCTCCTTTTTTTTTTTCCCTTTAATTTTGGGTGAGATTTCCCCTTTTTTTGCGGTGTAATTTTGGGATATTTTGCCCCGTTTTTATCCATAATTTTGGGACATTTATTCCTCTTTTTCGGGTGCATTTTTTGGCTTATTTTCCCCTTTTTTTGGGATGTAATTTTGGGATACTTTGCCCCATTTTTATCTCTAATTTTGAGATACTTACTCCCCTTTTTCAGGTGCATTTTTTGGGATATTTCCCCCTTTTTTTGGGGTCTAATTTTGGGATATTTTGCCCCGTTTTTATCCATAATTTTGGGACATTTATTTCTCTTTTTCAGGTGCATTTTTTGGGTTATTTCCCCTTTTTTTGGGTGTCATTTTGGGATATTTCCCCCTTTTTTTGGCATGTAATTTTGGGATATTTTTCCCCGTTTTTATCTGTAATTTTGGGATATTTATTCCTCTTTTTCAGGTACATTTTTTGGGTTATTTCCCCCTTTTTTTTGGTCTCATTTTGGGTTATTTTTCCCCTTTTTTTGGGATGTAATTTTGGGATATTTTTCCCCGTTTTTATACATAACTTTGGGATATTTATTCCTCTTTTTCGGGTGCATTTTTTGGCTTATTTCCCCCTTTTTTTTGGTCTCATTTTGGGATATTTCCCCCTTTTTTTTGGCCTCATTTTGGGTTATTCCCCCTTATTTTTGGTCTCATTTTAGGATATCCCCCCATTTTTTACCATTTCACAATCCCACTTTATCCCCCTCCTTTTTTTCCCCCCCCTTTTATTTTGGGTTATTCCCCCCCCACTATTTTAATTTGTAACTTTTGCCCTTTTTGGCCGTTTTTAACCCCATTTTGGGTGCTTTTTCCCCTCCCGCAG
>NW_008237573.1:2023-2308 GCF_000691975.1 Corvus brachyrhynchos
CCCCACAATCCGCCCCAAAATCCCCGCAATTCAACCCAAATCCCCGCAATTCAACTCAAATCCCGGCAATTCGCCCCAAAATCCCCGCAATTCGCCCCAAAATCGCCGCAATTCAACCCAAATCCCCGCAATTCAACCCAAAATCCCCGCAATTCGCCCCAAAATCCCCGCAATTCACCCCAAAATCCCCGCAATTCACCCCAAAATCGCCGCAATTCAACCCAAATCCCCGCAATTCAACCCAAATCCCCGCCATTCGCCCCACAATCCCGGCAATTCAACCCC
>NW_008237573.1:2421-3468 GCF_000691975.1 Corvus brachyrhynchos
CGCAATTCAACCCAAATCCCCGCAATTCAACCCAAAATCCCCGCAATTCACCCCAAAATCCCCGCAATTCAACCCAAATCCCCGCAATTCGCCCCAAAATCCCCGCAATTCACCCCAAAATCCCCGCAATTCACCCCAAAATCGCCGCAATTCAACCCAAATCCCCGCAATTCAACCCAAATCCCCGCAATTCGCCCCAAAATCCCGGCAATTCAACCCAAATCCCCGCAATTCACCCCAAAATCCCCGCAATTCACCCCAAAATCCCCGCAATTCAACCCAAAATCCCCGGAATTCAACCCAAAATCCCGGCAATTCACCTCAAAATCCCCGCAATTCGCCCCAAAATCACCACAATTCACCCCAAAATCCCCGGAATTCGCCCCAAAATCCCCGCAGTTCACCCCAAAATCGCCGCAATTCGCCCCAAAATCCCAAGAATTCACCCCAAAATTCCGAGAATTCACCCCCAAATCTTGAGAATTCGCCCCAAAATCCCAGGAATTCACCTCGAAATCCAGGCTTTCCCAAAAAGCTCCAAAACAGCCCCAAACTCCCCAAAATTCCGAGAATTCACCCCCAAATCTTGAGAATTCGCCCCAAAATCCCAGGAATTCACCTCGAAATCCAGGCTTTCCCAAAAAGCTCCAAAACAGCCCCAAAATCTCCTCAAATCCCCCCAAAATCCATCCCAAAAACTCCTTTGAGGAATCCCCAGGGCCCCCCCAGAGCCTTTCCTTCGTTTTCTCCTCCCCAAAGGTCCCAAAATCCCGAGAATTCACCCCAAAATCTGGGAATTCACCTCAAAATCCCCAGAATTCACCCCCAAAATCCCAATAATTCACCCCCAAAATCCCCAGAATTCACCCCCAAAATCCCAGGAATTCACCCCAAAATCCTGAGAATTCACCCCAAATCGCCCTAAATTCGGAGCCAAACCAATCCCCTGCCCCCTTCTCCATCCAGTTTTGGGCTGGAAAACCGGGAATTTGGGATTTTGGGGCAGATTTCTCCATTTTGGGCGACCCCAAATCCCTCCCAAGCTCT
>NW_008237574.1:0-309 GCF_000691975.1 Corvus brachyrhynchos
CAGGTGCCCGCAGGTGCCCTGGTACCTTTCTGGACCTTGTCGCAGAGCAGGTAGAGCTCCTCGCCGCCCGTGCAGGGGCCGCTCTCTTTGTTCATGCGGCAGATGCGCAGCTCCGACGTGTTCGTGGACTCTGGTTTGGGGCCAATTCGGGGAATTTTTGGAAAGTTCGGAAAAAAGTTTTTGAGGTTTTTTTTTATCAGGTTTTTTCGGGGTTTTTTTTTCGCTATTTCCCCCGATTTTTTTCTGATTTTTGGGGATTTTTTTTCGATTTTTTTGGATTTTTTTTTTTTTTCTTTTTGTTTTTTTTTC
>NW_008237574.1:1536-2805 GCF_000691975.1 Corvus brachyrhynchos
TTTTCTGATTTTTTTGGATTTTTTTTTTTTTTTTTTGGATTTTTTTGGATTTTTTATGGATTTTTTCGTCTTTTTTTCCCAATTTTAGTCCAAATTTTATCAGATTTTTTTCCAGAATTTTTCGGGATTTTTGGGGGGATTTCAGGGAATTTTTAAAAAATTTTTTGAACGTTTTTTTTCTCAGATTTTTTTGTGTTTTTTTCGCTCTTTCTCCCCATTTTTTTCTGATTTTTGGAGATTTTTTTTCGATTTTGGGGGAATTTTTTTTTTTTATTTTTTTGATTTTTTTCGTCTTTTTTTCCCAATTTTACTCCAAAATTTTTGGGGATATTTTTGGGGTGATTTTGGGGCAATTTTGGGGCAATTTTGGGATTTTTCAGGGTCTCTTTGGGGTGATTTGGGGAGATTTTGGGATTTTTTGGGATATTTCTGGGATGTTTTTGGGATATTTTGGGGCTCCTTTTGGGATGTTTATGTTTCTGGGATATTTTGGGGGATATTTTTGGGATATTTTTGGGGTGATTTTGGGGTGATTTTGGGGCAATTTTGGGATTTTTCAGGGTCTTTTTGGGGTGATTTGGGGAGATTTTGGGATTTTTTGGGATATTTCTGGGATGTTTTTGGGATATTTTGGGGCTACTTTTGGGATGTTTTTGGGGTGATTTTTGGGGCAATTTGGGGATTTTTTGGAGTGGTTTATGGGATAATTTTGGGATTTTTTTGGGTGGGTTTTGGGATATTTTTGGGGTGATTTTTGGGTGATTTTGGGGATATTTTTGGGATGTTTTTGGGATGTTTCTGGGGTGATTTTGGGGTGATTTTGGGGATCTTTTTGCGGATATTTTGGGGATACTTTTGGGGTGATTTTGGGGCGATTTGGGGATGTTTTGGGGGATTTTTTGGGCTATTTCTGAGATATTTTCTGGGATACTTTTGGGATGTTTTTGGGGATTTTTTGGGCTATTTCTGGGATATTTTTGGGATACTTCGGGGATGTTTTTGGGGCGATTTTGGGGCTCTTTTCAGGATGTTTTTGGGGTGTTTTTTTGGGGTAATTGGGGGATATTTTGGGACTCACTCTTGTCGAAGATGGGCTGGGACAGCACCGGGCTGAGGCTCCGGGGGATCCCGGCGCGGTCCCGGAACGAGGCCTGGAAGCAAATCCGGACCACGTTGAGATCGACCTCCTGGTGGTTCCGCAGGGATCCCGCTGGAAAACGGGGAGAAAACGGGGGAAAATGGGAAAAACGGGGGAAAAAATGGGGAAAA
>NW_008237575.1:0-574 GCF_000691975.1 Corvus brachyrhynchos
GCAGACACCTGTCTTTCAAACCAAGACAACCATAAATTGCTACCCACACCTATCGGGATGGACCTCACGTTAGTAACGCAATTAGTGAAATATCAGGACCTACTTGAGATTTTAGAAGAAATCCGAAAGAACGGGAAAAAGACCTTAGTCCCCATCCATCATGACACAGAAGAAATAAGCAGAATCTTGCAAAGAATAAAACAAGACACAAGTCATACCTGGTGGGACGCGCTTTTCGGGTGGTCACCTACCACAGTTGGCATTCCAAATACGTTACATCACCCCATAATTGTTTTATTAATTTTGGTGAGTGCTTGCCTTGTGTTGTCTATTATGTTGCTTGTTTGGAACTATAGAGTGCTAAAAAAGTTATCACTTTTAACTACTTTGTCAAATGCACATGGAAAAGCATTAAGGGATGCTTATTGTAAAAGATTATTAGAAAAAGAATTTGTGTATTAGTAAAAGAATTTACTAACTCTATAGAAAAGGGGGGACGGAATCAGGGGGAGGAGGGGGAAGCAGAGGTTAAATGATTTGCTAAGAAGCTGTTTGTTAAAAGCAATGAATACAG
>NW_008237575.1:980-6117 GCF_000691975.1 Corvus brachyrhynchos
AGCTGTAGGGAGGAGGAGAGAAGATCCAGCAGGCAGGAATTGTGCAGCAAGATTAATTTATTTAATTATTTTAACAACTCTTTTATAGACTTTTTTCTTCATAGTCTAATTGGACAAAGGATCAGCCACCCCTTGGGTGATTGGCTAAAATCCTAAAACATCCATTATCAAAATATTTTTCTACTGTACTATAAACAAAGGTTTGCAAGGTCACAGGTGTGCATAGTTTATAGAACTCTGCTAATATCTTCTGTGAGAGAGAAAAGTATCTCACGGGACTGGAAAGAAGCAAGAAAAATTCTTGCTAGCCGCATATTTGTATCCACAAATATGGAACTTGTAACCCGATATATAACAAGCTGAATGCAGCTGTCGGCACACGTGACTTTGGAGGAGCTATCCCCCATGCATCCCAGCGCTGGAATAAACATATCTACTTTACTACTTATTCCAGTAGTGGAGTTTTTTTCCGCATATCAAAGGTCCATCAAACATTTTAACATACAATATGGCAACAACCTGTATGCTGAGAAACCTTCACTAATCTGAGTACAACACTGAACACTGCAGCACAAAGTATCTATTTCAGTGCCAGATATCAGAACCTGCAGAATTGTTGCAGCAAGATAAGGGCAATCTAACAAACCAGTGCACTTGTTCTCTCTATGTTGTTGCAACTTATTAATTACTGACCCTGTGTATTTGGTCTGGCTATGCTTGGGTTCATTTCCCCATAGCAGCCTTCACAGTACTGTCCTTTGCATTGGGAGCTAGAAAGGTGTTGATAACACACCAGTGTTTTGGCTAGTGCTGAGCAGCGCTGTCACAGCATCAGTGCTGTCTCTCAACATTCCCCCCCATCAAGGGGCTGGGAGGGGGCAAGCTCCCCTCGGAGGGGATTAGAGCTCCTCAAATTCATTCTTGAACCCATCATGGCCATTTGCATGGTCTTATCTTTCTTTGGTTTCTACAGCAGATGAAATTCTCTAGAATCACCTTAATGAACAAATTGTTAGTCTACAATGTTTGCCTTCCAGAGCAACCACTATGCATGCTGAAGCCCTGCTTCCTGGGAATTGTGTGAACATCGCTCCCTGATGGGAAGTAGAGAATAAACTTTTTTCTCTTTGCTTGTGCTCGCACAAACTTTTGCTTTTGCTTTAGTAAACTGCCTTATCTCAACCTACAAGTTGTTTTCCATCTTATTTTCTCTCCCCTGTCCTGCTGGGGAGTGATAGAGCAGCCTGGTGGGCACCTGGTGTCCAGTCAAGGTCAACCCACCATACCCTGACAGATGTGTTCCTCACGCACCAGGCAGAGACGTCTGGTCCAAATCTTTCAGCCAAAAGTGGAGGTTCAGACTAAATATTAGGAAGCATTTATTTACCAAAGAGGGTGGTCAAGCACTGGAACAGGCTGCTTAGATACATGGTCAATGCCCCAAGCATGTCAGTGTTTAAGAGGCATTTGGACAATGCCTTTGACTATTACTCTAAGTTCTGGCCAGCTCTGAAGTGGTTAGGTAGTTGAAGGATCATTGTAGGTACCTTCCAACTGAACTATTCTACTCTATTATTTAATATTCAAAAGACAAAGATCTTATAATATTTACAAAAGAGAACACTATTTTCTGAAGTGTGGCTTGGCACTTTGGGGAACAAGTGGTGAAGAGAGGGCAAGGGTAGAGATGAGAAGGGAAGGGAGTTTCCATTTTTCCCCAGCTACAAAAAGCCATTTAAGTTGACTTTGTACTGTCATTAGCAACACTTATTTAATGAATTAAGCAAGCTGCAGAGGTATTAAACACTTACCTAGACTAGTGGGTTTAATGAGCACATCAAGCACATCATAAAAAGGTAAGCTTTTCAGCTGAACATCAGGATGAACAGGCGGAATTGGAGGGGATGGCTGCTGCATCTCGAAGTGGGGCTTAGTGTCTTGGAGGAGCACGGAACTGACGGGCGAGGACGGAGACTGAGGCGTGACTGAAGTTGAAGGGAGTGGGTGAATGCCTGCAACAGCCAGGTCAGGCTCGACTGGAGAGGAACTGCTGTCCAAGTTGAAAACCGCAGGTTTTATAGCCGACAAATCCGACAGTCCTTCAATCGTCCTTGGGTACCGACGCCTATAGAGTTCTCGGATTTTGATCTGAACTGCTGGGCTGCAGCCGCTCTTCAGTAAGTGCAGTGCCCTCATCAGGAGGTCATGTTTGCGCCCACTTTTATTACGTCCAGCAAATCCCAGCAGCACTTGCAGTTCAGAAACACGAAAACTTGATACCATATTCTAGAAAGAAAAGAGAGGTAAGCACAGGTAATCCAACAGTACCCCAAGTAAGCACTTTTGAGGAGCATGGTAAAGCATGTTAAATCATTCTAGTTTCACACTTGTTATCTTAGATACTACCTGACACAAGAGTATAGTTAAAAACAAAGAAACAAAGCATCCAAGATGAAGATTGAGTTTGGTTGTATTATAATTTCAAAGACTTGTTTCCACACTCAAACAATAGCAACAACAAAACCTTGATGCAACTCATGCATTAAATAGGTTAAATGGGTCTCAAATTCACCGGCAGAAACACAAGTTCTAACACAAAGTATGTCTCACTTCATGAAATAAGCAAATAAACAAACAAAAATCCTGATGAATTAGTATTATCGCCTGTCTTCCAACACATTTTAAGCACTTCCTTATTTTATTTCTTAAGTTCTGCATAGTTTATTTTGAAACTTCCTTTATTTTGGACAGCATGTTAAAGGCATGCATGAACAGAGAAAGGCGCATCAGTTTTCACTCCTGAAAGGATGGCACAGCAAGGTGGACAGTTTTTAAAAGGCTACATTATATTATATTAACCAACTGCTTAACCAACATAACTGATTCTTCAAACTTTGCAGACAACTTCCTGTCCTTTTCATATAACATTCTGGTATGGTGAGTCACAAAGATCTCTTCAAAGGAAATAATACTATTCAGTTGGTTATCACAGTTAGTTGTGGGAGACTTTGAGGACTGAACTATGAAGCTCATAAGCAGAAAGACCCTCATTGAAAAGAAGTCCACTATGCAAAAGGAAACAATCTTCTCTCCCCATTACTACAAATGAGTAACTTAGCATAGGCACATCATTTCACATTTCTGTGAACAAGCTCTTACAACCACACAGTCAGCCACCAAAAAAAGTCCAAACTCCTCCTGGCTGCTTGGTCCTTATTCTCACCTTGAGAAATTTGTTTTGACAGTAAGACAGCCCAGGGAATTGAATCAGATGAAAACTGAACTTAGAATCATGGAATCATTCAGATTAGAAAATACCTCTAAGATCATTAAGTCCAACCATTCACCCAGCACTGCCAAGCCTGCCTTTAAACTGTGTCCCCAAGTGCCACATCTACATATCTTTTAAATCCCTCCAGGGATGGTTTCCTGGGTAACCCAAAATGTTATTGTATTCCATATCTATCTGTGCCCAAAATTGTTACTGTCTCTTTAAGATCCAGCAGCTGGAAATGGAACCACAGAGCCGGGGAGTGCCAGTCCTTTTTTAAGGTTGGGGTCGATCAGGCAGAAGGGCTCTTGCTCTTTCCCTTGAGGCAGTGGAAGGCATAAGCTCCCCTTTGTTTTCTTTTGTTTTTTCCCAGGGGGTTGCTTCAGGCAGGTCTCTGAGAAGCTGCATTTCACAATCCTAAACTGCTTCAAGGCAAATTCCACAAATACCTGTCTACAGTTGCACCATGCTGAGAAAAACCGAACAGCCCCGCTCCATAGTCACCTCAGCCGGCTGCCTGCTGCTTATGTGGGGAGAGGAAAAAAAAAACCACAAGTTCCAGCCGCTGACTGAGTCCAAGCCGCCTTTGTCAATGAACTGTCGTAGCCACAAAGAGGGGCATTTGGCTGGTTTTGGACTCCAGGTTTTCTTTTTGTTTTGTCCTTGTTCCCTGCTGGTTGTTATTTGGGGGGAGGGTTTGTCCACCATTTTCCTTTTGTCTCCTGGACCACGTGGTTCTGTGGAGGGTGCCATCTTGGGGGAGAGGTTTCTCCACCATTTTAGTTTCACTTTGTTGCTGGGGAGTCTGTGAGATTTAGCAACATTGTATCTAGTCATCATTTACTATTATTTTTTGCCTGTTGCTGTTTAATTTTTTTGTAATCTGTTATTTTTTCACTTATATCTACTTGCATTCATCTCTCCTTATTGGTGAAAATGGAGGGGTTAAAACTAAAAGCGGAGGTAACTCATTTTGGAGAGTCCGTCTCTTCAATTGTCTTAAGCCAAGACAAATGGTGACTCCATCAATGCCCTGGAGAGCCTGTTCCAATGCTTGACAGTGCTTTCAGTGAAGAAATTTTTTCCTAGTATCCAATCTAAACCTCCCCTGTGAATCGCCCCAAACCAGGCCAAGAGACACTTCAGAGACAGAGTCAGAAAAGTGGGTATTTGCTTTATTTGGTGCCGGGTGCGTGGGGGATCGCTCCTCCAAACACACACACCGGCACTTCCTACAACACAATATTATGGGTAAAATTCATGAATATTCATCACATTCCTTGGGATAGGAGTGGTTATGCAAATTAGTTCTCGGAAGTCATTAATATCATTAGCATATGTGTCACACATGCTTGGTGTGGCCTGGTGGTCTCACTGAGGAAGGCTCCTCTTCTTCCTTGGGGGTCTTTCTGATGAAGATCAGTAGTCTCCATCACAACGCACTTTTCACCTTTCTGGAGCATGCGTAGTCCTTTGTAGAATGATTCAGTGGTTTCTGTGTTGGTTTCAAGTAAATTCTTGTTCCTCTTGACAAGATTAAGGTGAATCCTGCTTCTTAGGTTTTGTGATCAACATTTGCTGTCTCCCAATACTTAACTATGCTTACATGAGTTAACTATTGATCAAACCCTTTCTCAATCCCCCCTTTTTCTTTGGTCATTTGTAATTCTTTACAAATCTCGCATGTCTTGAAAGTAAGTACCCTTCTCTATCTTGTTTCTAAGTTTGTGCTTTTGCCATTGTGCCGGTTTGGCCAAATTTAGAAATATATCCTCTGAGAGAAGGCAGGTTACAAACCACCCCTCCCCCCACCAGGTTCGGGAAAAAATAAATTTTCCTCGAAGGAAAGTGAAAGAGATAAAAACT
>NW_008237575.1:6340-6819 GCF_000691975.1 Corvus brachyrhynchos
TGTGTGACCTTGAACAAGCTGCAAACTGCTTTGAAAAAGTTTTGCTGTTTTTCCTTCCCCATCTCAGGCTCAGTTTAGAGGCATAGAAAGGCACAAAAATTAATTTCTGGGCATAGGCAGCGATATGGGATACACATCATAAGGTCCCCCCAAGACAGCCATTGAGCATAAGCATCATGATTCTAAGTACATAAAATCGTACAACAATAACTACTAATGCAAACAGTAAATAACAATGCAATAATACAAACAACTATTATGAACAATTGTTTAGGCCAGGATAAGTTGGGTAACCATGATGTAAGTTTGTCCCATACCTCTTTAAACCCCCAAGAAGTGTCATCCAAAGTGATCTGATGTAGTGTCCATGTTTTTTCCAGAATTGTCTGCAAATCTGTTTCTATTCGTTTGTCTAAATCAACATAAATACAACAGCTTGTATTTATAACTGTACATACTCCTCCTTCCTTGGCATACAG
>NW_008237575.1:7071-8262 GCF_000691975.1 Corvus brachyrhynchos
GGCAAAGCTGTGAAATCTAGTGGGCCTATCTATTAAGGGGTTTGATGTCCTTTTGGTCCTCCATATAAAAGTCCGGAGTAAGCCTTGTAGTTGAGAAACAACAGTAATGTGGGGAAATACCGGTCCTATGGCACAGCGGCCTTGCCATCCTAAGTGTAAAACTTTATAGGTGCTGTGACCACACATCCAGTACCAACCCCGCCCTGTGGGCACCGGCCAACCCTTGGGCTTTGGTCCTTGTCTTGTTTGATTCTTATTCCACATGTTAGCCCCCCCATACGTCCAGAATTCTGAGCAGTTGGGGTAGCTGCCTATAAATGTTAAGTTCCCGCATTTGGAGTCTCTCTTATTCCCTCCTGAGTTTTTAGGTACAGATTCTTCCCAGCACCTCTGCACACAGGATATTGGTGAGGACCCAAGTATTGGCTCTCCAACTTCCACTGAAGTTGATCTAGGGATATGTTGACATAATGTGAAAGCCTGTTAGTACTAAGTGCAGCATAGATTGTTGTTGTATTAGGGAATGTTGCCCCAACCAAAGGAAAGCCTCTAGCAGAATTCTCAGGCAGCTGGGAACATATCCAGCAATCAGTTAGATTAAAATTCTCAACAACACCTTTGAGCAATCAAAGGTATTTTGATCCCATGCGCCCGCCCCAGTTACCAATGCCACGAGTATGGTCCAAATCATGTTGTATTGATTTTTTGTGTTTGAAGGCACAGAGGTCCTGTTCTTCTTGCTTCCCACTCTGGTTTTGGTGCAGGTTTGGTCTTGTATAATGGCTCTAAGTCAGTTTTCCTTGTACTTTAATTGCTGTATGAGTGGTCAGCAGTGTCTGATAAGGTCCTTCCCATTTCTCCTGGAGTGGATCCCCTGAAAGAGACTTAACATAAACCCAATCTCCTGGATTCAAATTATGAAAGGGTTTATCAGGTGGTGGCGGTTGACAATTAACAACAGTAGTCTGTATTGATCGTAATTTTTGACCTAAATGCTTTACATAATCTATTAAGTAGCTTTGCCCTACGTTGGGGTTTCAGGAGCTCTCCTGGATTTTTTTTTTCTGTTAAAGGAATTTTCCCCATACGTATGGCTAGGGGGACAAATTACTGGGTACTTTAGAGAAAACAAAAGACCTAGCCATTGGGGCTGAGGCGCATCTGGCTACACCTTTGTTTCACCTGGGTGTG
>NW_008237575.1:16024-17967 GCF_000691975.1 Corvus brachyrhynchos
AGCGCCGGACCCACGGCCCAAAAAAAAACTGTCCTGGGGGCAGCCAGCCAGGTGCTTCCTCCCTCCCCTGACGCAGCTGGAAACAAATTGCTATCTGTGTGTGACCTTGAACAAGCTGCAAACTGCTTTGAAAAAGTTTTGCTCAGTTTTTTCCTTCCCCCTCTCAGGCTCAGTTTAGAGGCATAGAAAGGCACAAAAATTAATTTCTGGGCATAGGCAGTGATATGGGATACACATCATAAAGTCACCACAAGACACGGTTATCTGGTTCCCTGATCTTTTGCAATTTTCTGCGTATATCTGGCACTGATTGACCCATCAATAAGGATATTAACTGTTGCTGCCCGATTTCAGAAGCTGGATCCAGTGTAGTGTGTCTCCTCATATTATCCCTTAGCCTTTCTACAAATGAGCCTGGGGACTCAGTGGTTTCCTGGTGAATACTGAACAACAATGACCAATTAACTGTTTTAGGTATAGTGTTTAGCAGTCCCAGTGTATTAATTTCCTGTATCTAACCAAAACCAGATATGTTTGTGGATCATTTGGGTCCCAATCTGGATCTGCCGTGGGGAAAATGTTATCTACATTTCCATGCAATGTCTCAGCAGCTATCTGTCCCTGCACGTGTGTTCTTGCCATGGATATTACAGCAGCTTTTTCTGTCTCAGTTAATTCTGACAGCATGAGGTCTATATCTTCCCAATCAATCTCTTGATTTCTAACAACCAATTCAAACCTCTTTGCTACCTTTTCAGGGTCTTCTCTATACATTCTGGCTGCCTCCCTCCAGGTATCTAAATCCAAAGCTGTAAATGGTGTTTTAACTTTTGTTATTCCCCCGTCTGGCCCCACCACTTGTCTAAGTGGTGCTAGGAGCTTCTTCTCTACAGGGCTCTTGCTCCTAGTTCTGGGTGATATTCCTGAGCCAGCCTCGCTTGTTCCTTCATCCCCCCTATCCTCTGAGGCTTTTTGGGGCGCTGGGGACATTGTTCCCGATGTTAGGGTGCCACCACTGCACCCCATTAGCTCCTGGGTTTCCAAGGGATCCTGGTCCCTCTCAGCTTTGAGCTTTAAACATCTCTGCCCAATACTGCATGATGAGCAACACCTCTTCATGCAGTTTTTTCCTTTTGCCTCCTTTTCTAAAAGCAGGACCATTGAATCCTGGGGTGCCAAATTGATACCACACCGTTTCTGCCACTCTGGTTTATGTCTTAAAGTAAAAAAACAATCTGCATAGGAAATTTCATCCCATCTATTCTCCCTCCATAAAAATAACATTAATTGTAGTAAGGTGGTGTAGTTTAAAGTCCCATTTTCTGGCCACTTTTCACCAATATCTAATTTGTATAGTGGCCACTATTGGTTACAGTATTTAATTAGGATGCTCTTTTTCATAGTCCCTCTGGGGATTCCCTCCTAGTTCCTTCCAGTGTGCCAACACACATCCCAGCAGAGTCTTCTCGGTTATTTCCTTGCTTTCTGATGATCCCATTGCCTCCTTTGTCTATTCCTCTCTTTTTTCTCCCTCTCTTCTCTCTTCCACGCAAGCTTTCTTGCACGTCTCCTCTCACTTTTCTTTCCAAGCCTCCCAAATCCACACACTAAAGCCACAATAAACCGCTCACTATTCTCTGTCACTCTCCCCTTACTTTAACATTACCTACATGCTCATTTTGGACACCACCTACTTCTTCTACTATGATACCACTTTCTGTAGAGGGATTCCTTGTTGAACAGGGGCATATGATACCCCTGGAAAGATTGGACAACCCAGGGTTGCTGAGGAAGAACCCCTGAACTGGCCCCTGGCTGAAAGCAAGCCTGGATAACACCTGGCTGCAGACAGCCTTGAAAGTCCTTGGCAAAGTTATACACTGGATGACTCCCCGCGGATCAGGGGCCGCCTAGAGGGACTGGGTGTGAATCTTTGCAAAAGT
>NW_008237576.1:0-519 GCF_000691975.1 Corvus brachyrhynchos
AAACTAAGAAGGAGAATTGCATAAATTTTTTGGATATAACACCAAACACAGAGTTAGAGTGAAAAATTGTTCTTTGACTGTCTTGAAACAAGAGCTTTAGCAGACATTTTCAATCAGCTGCCTGCCCATTTAGATCGAATGAAAGCAGTCAATTTAGCTAGCATCTATGTTTTTACCTGGTGCTTTAGCAGCCAGGGCTTACGCTATTTTGCATAAATTTGCTTGCTGGGAGAGAGATAAGTTAAACATAACTTTGCAAATGCTTGATGAGTTAAGCATAGATGTTACTAGTGTTAGACATACAATATTACAAAATTAAGTAGCCATTGATTTTCTTACTATTAGCTCACAGCCACGGCTGTGAAGAGTTCTAAGGTATGTGCTGTATGAATCTTTCTGACCACTCTGTCCTGATTCACAAGCAGATAAGTGAGTGACAGCAATTAACCACACAATTACAGAAAGAAGATGGTCGCTGCTTAGAAGGATGGTTAAAGTTACTAGGTTTAAAATCATGGC
>NW_008237577.1:0-496 GCF_000691975.1 Corvus brachyrhynchos
AGTGAGGAGGGAGGATGAGGGGACACGGGGCCGCTGAGGTGACACGGGGACACGAGGAGCACGGAGGGAGTGAGGGGATGTGGGGACAAGGAGGGACACGAGCAGGAACACGGGTCTGACAGGGGACACTGAGAGGATGGGGTGGGACGCAGGGAACAGCGTCCTCCCCGCCGTGCCCTGTCCCCGTGCCAGCGCGTCCCTGCCCGGCGGGCATCCCCCCGTGTCCTGCTGTGTTCCCTCATGTCCCCGTGTCCCCAGCTGGAGGAGAACCTGTCCCTGAAGCCACGGGTGGCCCCGGAGGTGGCCAACAGCTCGGGCCCCTCCCCCGCTCACAAGGTCCAGCGCAGCGTCTCGGCCAACCCCAAACGGCGCGTCAGTGACCAGGGTGAGACCCCAAACGGGGACACGGGGGGCTGTGGGGTCAGTGACCAGGGTGAGACCCCAAACGGGGACACGGGGGGGCTGTGGGGTCAGTGACCAGGGTGAGACCCCAAAC
>NW_008237578.1:0-362 GCF_000691975.1 Corvus brachyrhynchos
CTTTGACCAGTATTGCCTCCTGAAGATGCCACCACCCAAATGGGGAACTGTTCCACCTGACCCAGCTGTCCCTCTTCCTTTCTCCAGGAATGAACCGAAAGATGGTGGCACATCCCACAGGAAACAATGGCTCTGTGCAAGCCCCTGCTGCAGGAAAGGAGGAGCTGCCAGCCACGGGCACAGGCCCAGCAGGTAATTGCTGTGCCGGGCTCAGCCGGGCTCAGCCCTCGGCGGGGCTGTGTGGCAGCAGCTCTTCCCCCAGGGCCGCCCTTGCAGGGCCCGGCAGCAGCCAAAGCTGGAGGCGCCTTGGCTTCGAGGCCTCTGGAGCTCATTCCGCAGCCCCTGGCAAACGGGACTCGCGC
>NW_008237578.1:4170-5318 GCF_000691975.1 Corvus brachyrhynchos
GCGTCTGCACCGGCCTCCCGGAGGCGGCTCGGGTGGCCCCGAGTGCTTCAGGAAAGATGCTGCTCTCGGAAAGTCAGTGTTAAAAACCCCTCCACCTCCTGACTGTGACCGAAGTTGCTCGTTCCTCCTCGGCATTAACTTTTTAGCAAAGTTTAGTTGCAGGGAAGCTTTAAGGAGAAACATATCTTCACCAGTGTGCCATTGTATGTAGCTATGGGACAGGCTGATGAGCACTCTGTTAAAAGTGTAGGGGAGTTCAGCGTAACAAACCCAAGTGTACAATGCTGCTGCTTCTATTGCACTTTCAGTCAGGATGTGCTGATACCATATACTGGATATGCACCACTGCAGGGTTTTTCCTGAAGTGGGAAAGAACTTCTGGAGTCTCACCTGTAGAAGCACGTACAGTGCCTCAGTCATAAGTGCCTCAGAAACCTTAGAAGTACATTTTCTTCCGAGCATGGTCACAAGATTTCAGAGTGGGAGCCAGTTCTGTGAGCAGGCTGATGAACAGTCTTGGGCTTCTCTGCAGAGCCCCATTAATTCTGGGGCTGGTTTCTGCTGGTTCTGCTGTACTGGCTCGAGTGAAACACATACACACTTAACAGCAGTTAAATTACTCTGGCATGAAATAGCATGGAACAGGCAGAGGAGTGAAGGGCAGCACGGACCAGTTGTTCTGGCAGGTCTGATCAGGTCTGATTTGATACTAACACAGGACTCACAGAACTGCTCCGTGTGTGACACTGCCACTTGCCTTAGCTGGCTGCTCCTCTTCACAACGTCCATAATGGCAGGTCAAAGCCACTTTTACCATTATCATCTGAAAACGGAAAGGAAATCTGAAGCAAACATGAAGCCATGAGTCTGAGGCCCCAGGAAGAATCAAAAGGACAAAGAGGAGAGCTCCAGAACACCCCCCAGCTGCTCCCTGCTCTCTTCTTCTGAACACAACTTCATGGGAAATATCTTTTTCAGCACACTACTTGACTTCTGAGTACAGACCACAGTAACGACATTAAAGCTATACAGAAACTTGTGCAATAACATAATAGCGAGTAGTTTGAAAACTAAATGTATAGCTAGGTATAAAAACTACTTTCCAGAGATTTTTTTCCTTGTCTCTGTGTTTGGCAAAGGTCAAGTAG
>NW_008237579.1:0-258 GCF_000691975.1 Corvus brachyrhynchos
AGCCGGATGGATTTAACTGTGTGGCAGTCCATGGCTTGTTTTAGTTGCCTAGGGCTCTGGGATAGTTCCCCCCCAGCGGCCCAGGGTCTTTCCCGCGGCATTGGGAAAAGTGGAGGGGGGTAGGGGCCCCAGCCTGGCCCGGCCCGGCAGAGCCCGGAGGCTCCGAGACCCCCTCCACCTTCCAGGAGGCGAGCTGGGACAAAAGGCATTTCCCGCCTTTCCGTGCGGGTTCAATATGTAAATTGTGAGAAGCATCAT
>NW_008237580.1:0-264 GCF_000691975.1 Corvus brachyrhynchos
GCTCGCATGAATGGGCGCTGATGTTTCCTGGCTCTGCTCCCTGCTGTGTTCAAACCACGGCACGAACAGGGAGGAAAACCTCCCAAAATTGTGTCTCCCCGGCCACAAAGCTCGGTGCCTTACGTAAACACTCCCGCACCGGTCCTGCTGAGTCCCTTCACTCGAATCCGCCCCCAGGCACCGATCCCGGTGTGGGGCGGCTTCGGCCCCACACGGCGGCGACCCCGGGGGGCTGCTGGGCCCGCTCCGTTCTGGCCCCCCGGG
>NW_008237581.1:0-201 GCF_000691975.1 Corvus brachyrhynchos
GTTTTTTTGGGGTCCCACCTGGGGTTTTTGGGGTTTTTTTGGGGGTTTTTTGGGCTCCCACCTGGGGGTTTGGGGGTTTTTTTGGGGTCCCACCTGGGGTTTTGGGCTCCCACCCGGGGTTTTGGGGTCTCACCCAGGGTTTTTGGGGTTTTTTTGGGGTCTCACCCGGGGTTTTTGGGGTTTTTTTGGGGTCTCACCTGG
>NW_008237582.1:0-558 GCF_000691975.1 Corvus brachyrhynchos
CCTGCTGCAGGGGGGAGACCCCCAAAATCCCGGGGGAGACCCCAAAAATCTGGGGAGAAATCCCAAAATTCCAGGGGAGACCCCAAAAATCCCGGGGAGATCCTGAAATCCTGGAGGAGATCCCAAAATCCCCGAGGGAAACCCCAAAAATCCTGAGGGAGATCCCAGAAATGCCGGGGGAGATCCCAAAAATCCCGGGGAGGTCCCAAAATCCCAAGGGAAATCTCAAAAATCCCGGGGGAAACCCCAAAATCCTGAGGGAGATCCCAAAAATCTGGGGGGAAATCCCAAAAATCCCGAGGGAAACCCCAAAAATCCAGGGGGAAATCCCAAAATCCCCAAGGGAAATCTCAAAATCCCCAAGGGAAACCCCAAAATCCTGCGGGAGATCCCAAAAATCTGGGGGGAAACCCCAAAAATCCCGAGGGGATCCCAAAAATCCGGGGGAGAAATCCCAAAATCTCCGAGGGAAATCCCAAAATCCCCGAGGGAAATCCCAAAATCCTGGGGGGGAAATCCCAAAATCCCAAGGGAAACCCCAAAATCCTGCGGGAGATC
>NW_008237583.1:0-1028 GCF_000691975.1 Corvus brachyrhynchos
TCAGCAGCTCCTGGAAAAGTTGGGGATGTTCCTGCTCCTCATCCCATCTGGATTTCCCGGGATTTGGGATCTGTGGTTCATCCGCTGTTCCCAGGGGTTTGGGATTCGGGGATTATCCCCTTTCCCCAGAGGAGAAGCCTGCAGGAATCCCAGTGGCAGCAGAGATTTGGGATCTGTGGTTTATCCTCTCTTCCCTGGGGAAAAAAACTCCTGGAATCCAAGGAAAAACCTGCAGGAATCCAGGGCAAAAACTCCTGGAATCCAAGGAAAACCTCCTGGAATCCCAGTGGCAGCTGAGCTTTGGGATCTGTGCTTTATCCCCCATTCCCAGAGCTTCGGGATCCCTTTGGTTCCGTTGTTTATTCCGGAATTCCGTGGCAAATGGGGAATCCCGGGGTTGGGAATTGGGGGCTCTGCCGCCTTCCTGGGGTGGCCTCAGCGAGCGGCTCCTGCGAGTTGGGGCTTTTCCCGAATTTCCCCAGCCCTGCTGCTCGCAGGGAAGGAGTTGGGAGCTTCCCCCTTTGGAATTTCGCTGCCTGGAGTGAGGAATTGGGAATTCCTGGGTCAGCCTGGAGTTTGTTTTCCTGAGGGGATCCCAGGCTGGAATTCCCTAAATTCCCTTTCCTGGAGCTCCTCTCTCTCACACCCGATCCAGGCCGTGTTCCCCTCCCCATTCCCAGATTTTTTTACCCTAAATCCACAGGGATTTTCCCTAAAATCGGGAATTTGGGAGCTCCTGTGTGAGAGTTCCCTCAGTAAATCCCAGACTAAAATTCCCAAACCAGCCCTTCCTGGATCTCCTCTCTCTCACACCCGATCCAGGCCATGTTCTCCACCCCATTCCCACATTTTTTACCCTAAACCCACGGAGATTTCCCCCCTCCCCATTCCCACATTTTTACCCTAAATCCACGGAGATTTTCCTTAAAATTTGGAATCCCGTAACAATTTCCTCAGTAAATCCCAGACTAAAACTCCCTAAATTCCAGGCTGTGTTCCCCACCCCATTCCCACATTTTTTACCCGAA
>NW_008237584.1:0-1219 GCF_000691975.1 Corvus brachyrhynchos
AAGAAAAGGCAAAAATCTTCATGGCATCACTTTTAGGACTCAAAGTCTGATTCAGGACTGAGAATTTGGCTCCAGTATCTACCAAAAATTCCACCTCCCGTTCCCCTAGCCTAGCTTTAACCAGCGGGTCTGCTAGGGAGGGACCTGCTGGTCCCTGTCACTGCTGATACAGTTGTGCTACAGTCACTGGTTCTGGTGGCACTGATGATTGTGTTGTCGGAATTGCGGCATGATTCATAGGACAATTCCGCTTCCAATGCCTGAGCTGGCCACATTATAAACATTGGTTACGGCCTGGGTGTTGCTGTCTTTACCCCCTAGGTGGAGGCCTCCTCCCACCCCTGGGGAATCTCGGTCCCCTAACCTGGGCAACTGCGACCATAAGGGGTTGTGCTCTGTTTTTATAAACTTCCCATGCCGCTGGGAAAAGTTTCTCTAAGTTCTGGTTATCTGGTTCCCGAATCTTTTGCAATTTTCTGCGTATATCTGGCACTGATTGACCCATCAATAAGGATATTAACTGTTGCTGCCTGATTTCAGAGGCTGGATCCAGTCCAGTGTAGTGTGTCTCCTCATATTATCCCTTAGCCTTTCTACAAATGAGTCTGGAGACTCAGTGGTTTCCTGGTGAATACTGAACAACAATGACCAATTAAACATTTTAGGTATAGTGTTTAGCAGTCCCAGTGTATTAATTTCCTGTATCTAACCAAAAACGGATATGTTTGTGGATCATTTGGGTCCCAATGTGGATCTTCCGTGGGGAAAATGTTACCTACATTACCGTGTAATATCCCAGTAGCTATTTGTCCCTGCACATGTGTTCTTGCCGTGGATATTACAGCTGCTTTTTCTGTTTCAGCTAGCTCTGATAGCATTAACATCCCAATCAACATCCTGATTTCTTACAACTAATTCAAACCTCTTTGCTACCTTTTCAGGGTCTTTTCTATACATTCTGGCTGCCTCCCTCCAGGTATCTAAATCCAGAGCTGTAAATGGTGCTTTAACTTCTGCTATTCCCCCATCTGGCCCTACCACTTGTCTGAGCAGTGCTATAAGCTTCTTCTCTACAGGGACCTTGCTCCTAGTTCTGGATGATATTCCTGAGCTAGCCTCACTTGTCCCTTTGTCCCCACTACCCTCCGGGGATGTTGGGGCGCTGGGGATATTATCCCTGATGTTTGGGTGTCACCACTGCATTTCATTAACTCCTGGG
>NW_008237585.1:0-1091 GCF_000691975.1 Corvus brachyrhynchos
CCCCCAAAATCCCACGGGAAACCCCCAAAATCCCATCAAATACCCCAAAACCCCACAGGAAACCCCAAAATCCCAGAAAATACCCCAAAATCCCCTCAAAATACCTCAAAATCCCACAAGAAAACCCCAAAATCCCATCAAATCCCCTCAAAATCCCACAGGAAACCACAAAATCCCATAAATACCCCAAAACCCCCCAAATCCCCCAGGAAACCCCAAAATCCCAGAAAATCCCCCAAAATCCCACAGGAAAACCCCAAAATCCCATCAAATACCCCCAAATCCCAGCGGAAAACCCCAAAATCCCAGAAAATACCCCAAAATCCCATAAATACCCCCAAATCCCCTTAAAATACCTCAAAATCCCACAGGAAAACCCCAAAATCCCATCAAATACCCCCAAATCCCAGCGGAAAACCCCAAAATCCCAGAAAATACCCCAAAATCCCATAAATACCCCCAAATCCCCTTAAAATACCTCAAAATCCCACAGGAAAACCCCAAAATCCCATCAAATACCCCCAAATCCCAGCGGAAAACCCCAAAATCCCAGAAAATACCCCAAAATCCCATAAATACCCCCAAATCCCCTTAAAATACCTCAAAATCCCACAGGAAAACCCCAAAATCCCATCAAATACCCCCAAATCCCAGCGGAAAACCCCAAAATCCCAGAAAATACCCCAAAATCCCATAAATACCCCCAAATCCCCTTAAAATACCTCAAAATCCCACAGGAAAACCCCAAAATCCCATCAAATACCCCAAAATACCCCAAATTCCACAGGAAAACCCCAAAATCCCATCAGGTCCCATAAAATCCCCACAGAAAAGACCCAAAATCCCCTCAAAATACCCCAAAATCCCCACAGAAAACCCCAAAATCTTCTCTAAAAACCCCAATCCCACAGAAAATCACAAAATCCCCTTGAGAAAGCTCAAAAATCCACCCAAAAACGGCCAAAATCCCCCCAAATCCCATTTTTTTCCCCCCAAGCCCCAAAATCCTGGTTTTTCACCCCAAATCCGGGACTTTCAGCAAATCAATTCCCAAAAATATCCCTTAAAAATCCCAAAAAAATCCCCAAAAA
>NW_008237586.1:0-460 GCF_000691975.1 Corvus brachyrhynchos
CCCCGCAAGCCTATCTTCAGCCTGAGGCCCCATCAGGGGTACTTCTGCAACAACCCTGGGATGCCCAAGCTCTCCTGGGGTATCATATGCCCCCATTCCACAAGGAATTCCTCTACAGCTGGTTAAATTTGGTTTGTTGTGCCTTAAAACTATGTAAACTAACAACCGACTAACGGCATAAAAAGGCCGGGTTTTTTGTAAATAAAAGTCCTCCTTTGCACCTGCCTGGGGACTCCTCTCTGCTCCCTAGCACTACAGCTATTGTTCAATCATCTCAGGCTTAGGGAAAAACAAACGAGGCTGAGGGAGAGGAAGAAAGTCACAAGAAAGCCAAAAGCAGCAGAGATTCTTCCCTAGCTGAGTTTGGGGTGGGGGAGACCACAGCCCACAGCAGCCAGGTTTACTCCCCCCAAAACGAGGGGAGGGTGAGGAGGTTTCAGGTGTAACCTCTGGTCAGAGG
>NW_008237587.1:0-869 GCF_000691975.1 Corvus brachyrhynchos
TTTCTGGGCATAGGCAGCGATATAGGATACGCATCATAAGGTCACCAGCAACTGATGCATTTTCCTGGTCTTAAAATCAAGAGTCATACACGGTTAGAAGGGGAAAAGGGATTCTACCTTGGTATTTATTTTTAGGGATCCTTAGGTGTACACGTCCAGGTCATATGCATCGAGATGCACCCTGCCGAGTATATACCCCAACATTGGGTATAACATTATAGGTTTTACTAATTAGCATATCTATCAATGATTCCCCAGTGAGAGGCTCAAGTGATCCCCCCTCCCCAAGGAACCTTCCCCTGGATGGTTCTATTTTGGTTTACAGAATGTGTTCTGAAGAGGACCTTGGGGTCTGGGGCACACTGATCCCTAGCTACGAAGCTTCTAAAATGTTTAGTCTCTTAGCTTGACAAACAAGTCCAAGAATGTAGGCAAAAAACACTAGGAATACAGAAGTTGTAAAAAGGTATAAGAGGGGTATAAAAGAAAAGGCAAAAATCTTCATGGCATCACTAGGACACCGAACAAGGCTGCCAATGAGACCGTGCGGGCTATGGCAGTGAATCTCCAAGCATATTCAGACTCCGTACGTGGCCCAACACATGCAAATATCGGAGCTGTGGAAACACGTGTGCAGAAAATGGAAGATAAGATGGAGAAGAGTCTCCAGGAGATTAAAGAGTGCCTCCTCCAAATCTTGACAGTACAGATCAGAGATTGTGATACCAAATGGGGATGTTCCCCAGAGAGAAGGAACCTCCCACGAAGTGAGCTGTGGAAATTCCTGTGTCACGGTGGGGAAGACACGAAGAAGTGGGGTGGACAACCCACCTCTCCTCTGGCAGCACGAGTGCGTGAACTGAAGGAGC
>NW_008237588.1:0-579 GCF_000691975.1 Corvus brachyrhynchos
GCCCCCGCCCGGAGCCGGGCTTTTTTCCAGCTTTTCCTTGGAATTTCGGCCGCCTCGGGCCGCTCGGAGCGCAGCATGGAGAGGCCATGAATCGCCGGCTTCGGAGGGGAGAGAATTCCAGGTTTTTTGGGTCGGTTTTCCAGCCTTTTTCCATCATCTTTTTTCATCTTTTTTCCATCTTTTCCCCATCCTTTTCCCATCTTTTTTTCCCATCTTTTTTCCATCTTTTTTCCCATCTTTTTTCCATCTTTTTCCCATCTTTTTCCCATCTTTTTTCCCATCCTTTTCCCATCTTTTTCCCGTCTTTTCCCATCCTTTTCCCATCTTTTTCCCATCCTTTTTCCAGCCCTTTTTCCCAGCCCTCTCCTCCTTCCCAAGCCCCGCTCGCCTTTGCCGCAGCGAATTCCCGGCCCTTCCCAAACCCCCCCAAATCCCGGGAATTTTCCCTCTCCAAACCCCCCAAATCCCGGGAATTTCAGCCTTTCCCAAACCCCCCAAATCCCAGGATTTCCCTCCTTTCCAAACCCCCAAAATCCCGGGATTTTGCCCTCTCCAAGGCCCCAAAATCCCGGGAATTTC
>NW_008237589.1:0-516 GCF_000691975.1 Corvus brachyrhynchos
TCAAAATGCCCCAAAATTGGTCCCAAACCTCCCCAAATCGTCCCCAAAATGTTCCCAAATCCCCTCAAAATGCCTCAAAATTAACCCCAAACCGCCCAAAATCGTCCCCAAACTGTCCCCAACCACCCCAAGGTGTCCCCAGACCCTTCCAGGTGTCCCCAAACCCCTCAAAATGCCCCAAATCCTCTTAAAATGCCCCAAAATTGGCCCCAAACCTCCCAAAATCGTCCCCAAACTGTCCCCAACCACCCCAAGGTGTCCCCAGACCCTTCCAGGTGTCCCCAAACCCCTCAAAATGTCCCCAAATCCCCTCAAAATGCCCCAAAATGTCCCAAAATGACCTTAAATCGACCCCAAACCTCCCCAAATCGTCCCCAAAGTGGCCCTGATGTCCCTAAGTGTCCCCAACCATCTCCAGGTGGCCCCAAAACTCTTTAAAATGTCCCAAAATCTCCTCAAAACGTCCCCAAATCCCCTCAAAATGTCCCAAAATGTCCCTAAATCAACCCCAAACCT
>NW_008237590.1:0-545 GCF_000691975.1 Corvus brachyrhynchos
TCTGACAACAGCTGCTAACTTGGCAATCTGTGGTGATCCTTCTACTATTTGGATATCCCATTTTTGAGTCTTGGGATGCCTCTAAGTCATGACAGACCAATGGGACGAGCCAGAGCCATTGGTAAAGACGGTCAGAGCTTTGAGAGGTTTTCTACTTTGGATTAATTTTGGAATCAATTTAAAGGCTGCATCACGATTGAAAAGTCTATGTTTTGGCATGTGGATGGAAATTTGGCCTGTGTAGCTATCTAGGGCAGGGTGACCTGGAGGCTCTCATTGGTCCGGAGCAAATGATCCAGATCCCCAGTGGTCAATGGCCAAGTATATGATGTGAACTCACACCCTGCAAGAGAGCGGAGGCGAGTTCTGGCCTTTTTTATTAAATGTGCCATTACTTCTTGGAAGGTGGTTATTGTCTTTGTAGGTTGATTGCTTGTGAAAACCCATTCAAGTATCAGCAAAGGGCCTCTGAGTTGAGGATCCCATTGGAAGATCAGTCCATGGAAACAGGAAGCGTTACCCAGGACTGCAAACTGGAGAGGCAG
>NW_008237591.1:0-263 GCF_000691975.1 Corvus brachyrhynchos
CGGATTGGGAGCGACTGGGAGGGGATTGGGGGGAACTGGGAGCGGATTGGGGGGAACTGGGAGAGACTGGGAGGGGATTGGGGAGGACTGGGACGGACTGGGAGGGACTGGGAGAGACTGGGAGCGGATTAAAGGGGACTGGGAGCGACTGGGACAAACTGGGAGAGACTGGGAGGGGATTGGGAGGGACTGGGAGGGGACTGGGCCTTACTGCGATGAACTGGGAGGGGACTGGACTGTACTGGGAGGAACTGGGAGGGGAT
>NW_008237592.1:0-578 GCF_000691975.1 Corvus brachyrhynchos
ACCCCAAAACCAGCCCAAACACCCCAAACCAGCCCAAACCAGCCCAAAACAGCCGAAATCCCAGAAAATCCCCAATATCCCAAATACCCCAAATACCCCGGAGTGACCCCAAACACCCCAAACTGGAGCTGGGTCACCGCGGTGTCCCCGATGTCCCCGTGTCACCCCGTGTCACCCCGTGTCACCCTGTGTCACCCACTGTCACCCTGTGTCACCCCGATGTCCCTGTGTCACCCCGTGTCACCCTGATGTCCCTGTGTCACCCTGTGTCACCCTGTGTCCCTGTGTCACCCCATGTCCCTGTGTCACCGCGTGTCACCCACTGTCACCCTGATGTCCCCGTGTCACCCTGTGTCCCTGTGTCACCCACTGTCACCCTGATGTCCCTGTGTCACCCCGTGTCACCCCGTGTCACCCTGATGTCCCTGTCACCCTGTGTCACCCCATGTCACCCCCCGTCTCCCCCGGTGTCCCCCCGTGTCACCCTGATGTCCCTGTCACCCTGTGTCACCCCATGTCACCCCGTGTCACCCCGTGTCACCCCAATGTCCCCGTGTCACCCCGTGTCACCCTGATGT
>NW_008237593.1:0-399 GCF_000691975.1 Corvus brachyrhynchos
CCCCTTTTGCCCAAAATCGCCCTTTTTCGCACCATTCCCACGTCCTCTCCTCGTTGCCGCCCTCGGGGGGCGGGGCCTCGTTGCCGATGACGTCATCGCGGCCGTCCTCGGGCGCCACCAGCGGCACCTGCACCCAGAACTGCCCAGTACGGACCAGTAAGGACCAGTACGGACCAGTACGGACCGGTACAGACCAGTACGGAGCAGTACAGACCAGTATAAACCAGTACGGACCAGTATGGACCAGTACGGACCGGTACAGACCAGTATAAACCAGTACAGACCAGTATGGACCAGTATGGACCAGTACGGACCGGTACGGATCAGTACAGACCAGTACAGACCAGTACAGACCAGTACAGACCAGTACGGACCAGTACAGACCGGTACAGACCGGTA
>NW_008237593.1:474-871 GCF_000691975.1 Corvus brachyrhynchos
ACCAGTACGGACCGGTATGGACCAGTCCGGATCCAGTACAGACCAGTACGGATCAGTACAGACCAGTAAGGACCAGTACGGACCAGTATGGGCTGGTATAAACCAGTATGGACTGGTATGCACCAGTACGGACCGGTATGGACCAGTATGAACCAGTATAAACGAGTATGGACTGGTATGGACCAGTATGGACGAGTATGGACCGGTATAAACCAGTATGGACTGGTATGGACCAGTATGGACGAGTATGGACCGGTATAAACCAGTATGGACTGGTATGCACCAGTACGGACCGGTATGGACCAGTATGAACCAGTATAAACGAGTATGGACTGGTATGGACCAGTATGGACGAGTATGGACCGGTATAAACCAGTATGGACTGGTATGGACCAGT
>NW_008237594.1:0-519 GCF_000691975.1 Corvus brachyrhynchos
CCTCAGAAAAAAAACCCGGGAATTTTGGGGTCCCAAAATGCCCTCAAATCCAGCCCGAACCCATTCTTGATCCACTGGGAAAAAAATGGGAATGTTGGGGTCCCAAAATCTCCCCCAAACCCATCCCAGATCCCCCAGAATTCCCCCAGTTCCCCTGGAAAAAATGGGAATTCTGGGATCCCAAAATCCCCCAAAATCCCCTGGAAAAAAAAGGGAATTCTGGGACCCCAAATTCCCCCCAAATCCACCCCAGATCTACTCAGATCCCCTGGAAAAAAAACGGGAATTTTTGGGAATTCTGGGAATCCCCAAATCCCCCAAAATCCCCTGGAAAAAAAATGGGAATTTTGGGATCCCAAAATCCCCTGGGAAAAATGGGAATTTGGGGATCCCCAAATCCCCCCAAAATCCCCTGGAAAAAAAAGGGAATTTTGGGATCCCAAAATTTCCCCCAAACCCATTCCAGGTCCCCCAAAATTCCCCCAGTTCCCTTGGAAAAAATGGGAATTCTGGGACCCC
>NW_008237595.1:0-521 GCF_000691975.1 Corvus brachyrhynchos
GGCCCGTAAATTCACCCTTGAGCAGCACATTGTTCTGCAGGTAGAAAAGTAGAGTAGAGACTAGACAAGATAGACTTTTGTTAGTCTCTAAAAGAAGGGAAATGATGCCATGAAGATTTTTGCCTTTTCTTTTTATACCCCTGTTATACCTTTTACAACTTCTGTATTCCTAGTGGTTTTTGCCTACATTCTTGGACTTGTTTGTCAAGCTAAAAGACTAAACATTTTAGAAGCTTCGTAGTTAGGGATGTGTGTGTGTGTGCCCCAGACCCCAAGGTCCTCTCCAGAACATATTCTGTAAACCAAGATAGAACCATCCAGGGGAAGGTTCCTTGGGGAGGGGGGGGCTCACTTGAGCCTCTCATTGGGGAATCTTGGATAGATATGCTAATTAGTAAAGCCTATAACGATATGTTGAGGGGAGACACAGAGACACAGAAAGACAGAGACACAGAGACACAGGGAAAGACTCGGTGGGGTACATTTCAATGCATATGACCTGGACGTGTACACCTAAAGAT
>NW_008237596.1:0-565 GCF_000691975.1 Corvus brachyrhynchos
GACCCCCAAAAATGCACTGGGGACCCCCAAAATCGGTCTGGGACCTCCCAAAAATGCACTGGGGACCCCCAAAATGCACTGGGGACCCCCAAAAATGCACTTGGGACACCCAAAATTGGTCAGGGACTCCCCCAAATGGCCCTGGGATCCCCCAAAATCGGTCTGGGACCTCCCAAAATCGGTCAGGGACTCCCTAAATCGGTCTGGGAGCCCCCAAAATCGGTCAGGGACTCCCCAAAATCGGTGTGGGACTCCCTAAAATCGGTCTGGGACCTCCCAAGGGACCCCCCCAAAAGGCCCTGGGACCCCCCAAAATCGGTCTGGGACTCCCCAAGATCAGTCTGGGACCCTCCAAAATCAGTCTCTGGGAGCCCAAAATCAGTCTGGAACTCCCCAAAATTGGTCAGGAAGTCCCCAAAATCGGTCAGGGACCTCCCAAAATGCACCCAGGACTCCCTAAAATCGGTGTGGAACCCCCCAAAATCCGTCTGGTAGCCCCCCCAAAGGCCCTGGTAGCCCCCCAAAATCAGTCAGAGACTCCCTAAAATAGGTCTGGGAGCCCCCA
>NW_008237597.1:0-275 GCF_000691975.1 Corvus brachyrhynchos
CACTTCTCGTGGAACAGCAGCGCCTCGTTGGTCAGGGCTGCACCTGGGAAAAATGGGGAAAAATGGGGTAAAATCCACGGGAATTGGGAAAAGTGGGGGGAAATGGGGGAGAGGGGAAAAAAAAACGGGGGGGAAAGGTGGAAAAATGGGGGAAATGGAGCAAAAAATGGGGGAAACGAGGGGAAAATGGGGGAAATGTGCCCAAAAATTAGGGAAAAAACCAGGGAAAAATGGGGAAAATACAGGAAAAAGTCAGGGAAGAAACAGCCAAAAAT
>NW_008237598.1:0-671 GCF_000691975.1 Corvus brachyrhynchos
ACAGTTTGATGGGTCAGTTCTATGGGTCAGGGGGTCAGTTCAGGTTTATGGGTCAGGGGGTCAGTTCTGTGGGTCAGAGCTATGGGTCTGTGAGATAGATCTATGGGTCAGGGAGTCAGTTCCAGGGGTCAAGGGTCACTCCCGGGGATCAGGGGTCATTTCTGGGGGTCACTCCCGGCTCTCACCTGCGCCAGGTGCAGGCACTGCCCCAGGTCTATGGGTCAGGGGGGTCAGGGTTATGGGTCTATGGGTCGCTCCCGGGGGTCTATGGGTCATTTCCGAGGGTCAGGGGTCATTCCTGGGGATCGCTCCCGGGGATCAGGGGTCACTCCCGGGGGTCATTCCCGCTCTCACCTGTGCCAGGTGCAGGCACTACCCCAGGTCTATGGGTCAGGGGGGTCAGGGTTATGGGTCTATGGGTCAGGGGGGTCAGGGTTATGGGTCTATGGGTCGCTCCCGGGGGTCTATGGGTCATTTCCGAGGGTCAGGGGTCATTCCTGGGGATCACTCCCGGGGATCAGGGGTCACTCCCGGGGGTCATTCCCGCTCTCACCTGTGCCAGGTGCAGGCACTACCCCAGGTCTATGGGTCAGGGGAGTCAGGGTTATGGGTCTATGGGTCAGGGGGGTCATTCCCGGGGGTCAGGGGTCATTCCTGGGGATCACTCCCGG
>NW_008237599.1:0-257 GCF_000691975.1 Corvus brachyrhynchos
TGCCGGCTGGGGGGGCACATCCAGATCCCCCCGCCCGCAGTGGTGCCGGTGCTGGGCAGGACTGGGATGGAGCCCTTGGGAGCTTCCATGTGCTGGGGAAAATGGAAATCGTGTTAAAATGGTCAAATTCCAGGGAAAGGCTCTGGCAGGAGCCGGGTTTGGTAATGAAGGTCCAGAGCAGCTGGGGCTGCCCCTGGATCCCTGGCAGTGGCCAAGGCCAGGCTGGGCATTGGGGGTGGGGGGGGCCGGGCCAGTGG
>NW_008237599.1:454-1455 GCF_000691975.1 Corvus brachyrhynchos
GCCCTCTGTGGGGGAAGCCGGGCAGGCAGTGCCCTTCCCAAGGAATTACTGGGGGGATCAGCTGAGCACGGTGCTGCCCATTCCCGGGGGATTCATTATCTGCCGGTACTTGGCTCGGTGCCCCCTCTCCGGGGCTGATGAGGAAATTGAGACATCCCAAAATATCCGCTCCTTCCACGGATCCCTGGTGGCTTTTTCCTTCCTCATTTCCCCACCGCAACATTGGAATTCGGTGCTCAACGAGCCCGACTTCCCTGGGAGCTCCAGGAGAGCTGCTCCCAGCGAGGCTGAGATCCCTGGAAAAGCTGTGCCAGCAGCCCCAGCACAGCCAGGAGCATCCCTGCTCCAGGCATCCAGGTTTTCCTGGATAATGGGAGACACGGCTCTGCTGCCGCAGGGTTCTTGTCCCAGCCACTGGAATTCATCCGGCCCCAGCCTGCGCATCCCCCTCAGGAACGAACTGCCCAAAAAAGGTGGAAATCACAGGAGTAAGTTGGATTTATGCTGAATATCCTTCAGATGTTGGGAGCAGACCCTCATCAGCAGGCACCTGGAACGAGGGTGCTGCATTCCAGGCACCCCAAACCGGGCCCTGGGAATCGGGGGATGCATCCCAACCCCCCGATGGTTGGGAGATGCTGGTTCCGGGCTACCCCCGACCAAATCTGGGTGGCTCCTGGCACATCCCGGAGTCCCTGCGATGTCCCCGAGCCCCCAGAGCTCCCAGCCAGACCTGCCCCATTCCCAGCTCCTAAGGCTCCAGCGGGGATTCCAGCACGGGAGGCTGAGCCGGGAATGCGGCTGGAGGAGCCTCGGGATGTGGCTCCGCGGGCACTGAGCGGAGTTTGGGAATCCAGCAGCGTTTTGGCTGCTCTGCTCCCATGGAGAGGGAAATTGGGGTCAGCGTTCCCAGAACAGGCATGATCCAGACCCGGGCCCGGCTGTGGGACACTGCGACACCGGGAGATACCTCTGCTCCCTAAAAGCGACACCGAGGGGCA
>NW_008237599.1:1473-2050 GCF_000691975.1 Corvus brachyrhynchos
GCCGGCACCCCCGCGCGAGCACCACCCATTCCAGCGCTCCGGGAGGATCCTGCGCACCTTCCCCGCTGTTATCCCGGATTTCAGAGGATAACTGCAAACCCCGAGGGATGCGGAGCGGGGCTGTCGCTCCAGGCCCTCCCTGCCCTGGATTTGGGGTCGCATGGGCGAGGACATGCTCTCGGCCCCTTCTGTCCCCGCTCCCAGCGGGTTTAATGTCCACGGATCCTCCCGCGGGCACCAGGACCCAGAGCGGGGTCAGGGCAGGAATTGGGAGCGCTGGAATGCGGGAGCAGCTCGGAGCCCGGCCCGGAGCCGGCCGGGAAGCTGCACTGAGCACTCCAAGCCCACCCGCACGTGACGGAGGAAAGGAGGAAAAGCAGCCGGAGAAAAGTAGGACAGCAGGGCTGGGAGCGAGGGAAGAGCTTTTAAGGATGGAGCTGCCTCCCCTGTGCGGGGCCTGGGACGGGGGACACCCCGAGCTGTCACTGTCACCATCGTCACCACTGCCACTGCCCCCCCTGCCCCGCTCACAGCACACCCCGAGACCCCCTCGCCAACCCTGGGGGCTGCGCCATGC
>NW_008237600.1:0-820 GCF_000691975.1 Corvus brachyrhynchos
TCAGAAGGAGAAATAATATATGTAGACGGTTCTCCTAGATGTGTACAAGGAAAAAGAATGTCAGGGTATGCTTTGGTTGATGGGGGGACTAATGCAAACCATTGAAAAAGGAAAATTACCCTCCAACTGGTCAGCTCAGACTTGCGAATTATATGCCCTAAAAAGGACACTGGAATATTTAGCACACAAGAAGGGAACTATATATACTGATTCAAGGTACGCTTTTGGCGTGGTGCACGCCTTTGGGAGGATCTGGGAAGAAAGGGGATTACTTGGTTCAGGGGGAAAGGGGTTGATGAATGGGGGACTTGTTTTGGAAGTTTTGGAGGCGTTGGAATTGCCTGAAGAGATAGCTGTAGAAGGACACCAGAGGGGAATGACCTCGGAAATGGGAGGAGATAATTTGACAGATCAGGAGGCTGGGGATGCTGCAGAAAATGGGATAAAAAGGGTTGGGTTAATTTTGACCTCAAAGAATGAAAAATTGGAGACTCCAAAATTCAGTGAAACAGAGGAGAAGGAATTAAGTAAGATGGCGGGGGAAGGCCAGACAAATGTGGAAAATGGAGGCTTCCGGATGGAAGGCAGTTGCTTAATAAATCACTCACCAGAGAAATATTGGAAGACGTGCATCAGAAAACTCATTGGGGTGCTGGGGCTTTGTGTGATCACTTTCTGAGGAGCTATATGTGCGTTGGAATTTATGGGTTGGCTAAACAAATAACTGAAGGATGTATGGTTTGCCAAAAAGTAAATAAAAAGGTGATGAGAAGAACAACTCCGGGAAGTCGTGAGTTAGCTCTCCGACCATTTCAAAGTA
>NW_008237601.1:0-328 GCF_000691975.1 Corvus brachyrhynchos
CCCCAATGTCCCCTGTGATGTCCCCAGCATCCCCAACACCCCAAACACCCCCAATGTTCCCAATGTCCCCAAATGTCCCCAACACCTCCCCGGTGTCCCCAATGTCCCCAACGTCCCCAAACACCCCCAATGTCCCTGATGTCCCCAACGTCCCCAATGGTGTCCCCTGTGGTGTCCCCGATGTCCCCAGTGTCCCCAGTGATGTCCACAATGTCCCCAATGATGTCCCCAATGTCCCTGATGGTGTCCCCAATCTCCCCAATGTCCCCTGCGGTGTCCCCAATGTCCCCTGCGGTGTCCCCAATGATGTCCCCAATGTCCCTGATGG
>NW_008237602.1:0-2526 GCF_000691975.1 Corvus brachyrhynchos
GTGGGAAAATTGGGAAAAGACCGGGAAAATGCCGCAAGAAAGCCCCGCAGCGACGTGGCCGCAGCAGAAGGAGCGGCTTTATTCCCTCGCGAGCTCATTCCAGAGGGAAGGAGAAGGCCAGCACGGCGCTGGCGCGCAGCAGAGCCGCCGCCTGCATTCCCAAGGGAGTCCGCAGCCGATCCACCTGGAACGCCACGGATTCGGCGGGCGCGGCGCCGAGCTCGGCGTCCAGCAGGAGCCCGCTCCAGAGGGCAAAGCGGGGGGAAAATGGGGGAAAAATGGGGGGAAAATGGGGAAACTGAGGCGAAAATGGGGAGAAATGGGGAGAAAATGAGGAAAAATGGGGAAAAAAATGAGGAAAAATGGGGGGAAATGGGGAGAAAAATGAGGAAAAATGGGGAGGGAAAATGGGGGAAAAAATGAGGAAAAATGGGGGGAAATGGGAAAAAATGGGGAGAAAAATGGGGGAAAAGGGGAAAAATGAGGGAAAAAGGCAGGAAAAATGGGGGAAAAATTGAGGAAAAATGCGGGAAGAAATGAGGAAAAATGGGGAAAAATGGGGGGAAAATGGGGGGAAAAGTGGGGAAGAATGGGGAGGGAAAAACGGGAAAAATGGGGAAAATGGGGAAAAAAGCCAGGAAAAACGGGAATCAAGCCAGGAAAAAGGGGAAAAAGTGGGAAAAGGCCGGGAAAAAGGCGGGAAAACGGGGAAAAGGAGGGAAAAGGCTGGAAAAAGTGGTAAAAAGTGGGAAAAGGCTGGGAAAAAGGCGGGAAAATGGGGAAAAGGCGGGAAAATCAGGAAAAAGTGGGAAAAGGCCGGGAAAAGGAGGGAAATGCCGGGAGAAGTGGTAAAAAGTGGGAAAAGGCTGGGAAAAAGGCGGGAAAATGGGGAAAAGGCGGGAAAATCAGGAAAAAGTGGGAAAAGGCCGGGAAAAGGAGGGAAATGCCGGGAGAAGTGGTAAAAAGTGGGAAAAGGCTGGGAAAAAGGCGGGAAAATGGGGAAAAGGCGGGAAAATCAGGAAAAAGTGGGAAAAGGCCGGGAAAAGGAGGGAAATGCCGGGAGAAGTGGTAAAAAGTGGGAAAAGGCTGGGAAAAAGGCGGGAAAATGGGGAAAAGGCGGGAAAATCAGGAAAAAGTGGGAAAAGGCCGGGAAAAGGAGGGAAATGCCGGGAGAAGTGGTAAAAAGTGGGAAAAGGCTGGGAAAAAGGCGGGAAAATGGGGAAAAGGCGGGAAAATCAGGAAAAAGTGGGAAAAGGCCGGGAAAAGGAGGGAAATGCCGGGAGAAGTGGTAAAAAGTGGGAAAAGGCTGGGAAAAAGGCGGGAAAATGGGGAAAAGGCGGGAAAATCAGGAAAAAGTGGGAAAAGGCCGGGAAAAGGAGGGAAATGCCGGGAGAAGTGGTAAAAAGTGGGAAAAGGCTGGGAAAAAGGCGGGAAAATGGGGAAAAGGCGGGAAAATCAGGAAAAAGTGGGAAAAGGCCGGGAAAAGGAGGGAAATGCCGGGAGAAGTGGTAAAAAGTGGGAAAAGGCTGGGAAAAAGGCGGGAAAATGGGGAAAAGGCGGGAAAATCAGGAAAAAGTGGGAAAAGGCCGGGAAAAGGAGGGAAATGCCGGGAGAAGTGGTAAAAAGTGGGAAAAGGCTGGGAAAAAGGCGGGAAAATGGGGAAAAGGCGGGAAAATCAGGAAAAAGTGGGAAAAGGCCGGGAAAAGGAGGGAAATGCCGGGAGAAGTGGTAAAAAGTGGGAAAAGGCTGGGAAAAAGGCGGGAAAATGGGGAAAAGGCGGGAAAATCAGGAAAAAGTGGGAAAAGGCCGGGAAAAGGAGGGAAATGCCGGGAGAAGTGGTAAAAAGTGGGAAAAGGCTGGGAAAAAGGCGGGAAAATGGGGAAAAGGCGGGAAAATCAGGAAAAAGTGGGAAAAGGCCGGGAAAAGGAGGGAAATGCCGGGAGAAGTGGTAAAAAGTGGGAAAAGGCTGGGAAAAAGGCGGGAAAATGGGGAAAAGGCGGGAAAATCAGGAAAAAGTGGGAAAAGGCCGGGAAAAGGAGGGAAATGCCGGGAGAAGTGGTAAAAAGTGGGAAAAGGCTGGGAAAAAGGCGGGAAAATGGGGAAAAGGCGGGAAAATCAGGAAAAAGTGGGAAAAGGCCGGGAAAAGGAGGGAAATGCCGGGAGAAGTGGTAAAAAGTGGGAAAAGGCTGGGAAAAAGGCGGGAAAATGGGGAAAAGGCGGGAAAATCAGGAAAAAGTGGGAAAAGGCCGGGAAAAGGAGGGAAATGCCGGGAGAAGTGGTAAAAAGTGGGAAAAGGCTGGGAAAAAGGCGGGAAAATGGGGAAAAGGCGGGAAAATCAGGAAAAAGTGGGAAAAGGCCGGGAAAAGGAGGGAAATGCCGGGAGAAGTGGTAAAAAGTGGGAAAAGGCTGGGAAAAAGGCGGGAAAATGGGGAAAAGGCGGGAAAATCAGGAAAAAGTGGGAAAAGGCCGGGAAAAGGAGGGAAATGCCGGGAGAAGTGGTAAAAAGTGGGAAAAGGCTGGGAAAAC
>NW_008237603.1:0-441 GCF_000691975.1 Corvus brachyrhynchos
GAGCAGGAGTAGATGAGATGCTCATGCGTGCTACCCGTGCAGAACAGTCGTCTCAAACAGCTGCATTTACCGCAACGCTGCAGAATGTCCTGCAAAAACAGGGACAAGTCATCGCCGCAGTGCTGACCGGAGGGGCGCAAAGAAAAAAAGGGGGCGAAGGCCGCTGACCCACCTCCTGGTCCCCAGATGGGCGGAGTAGCCTGTTTCCGGTGCGGGGAAGAGAGGCCTGCGTAACCTTCGGGAGACAGACGACCCTATTAGATATTAGCTTAAGAGTCTAGGTATCACCAGATAGCTGCGTACCTTGGTAGTAGAAAGCTGCTGATTGCTACTTGTAGTTATATTAGGCTTAATAGTATTTGGGTGCATTTTTTCTTGCATTAAAGCAGGGCTGCGAAAGATCATCGACCAGGCCTGGGTTGCCCAAAAAGAAAACGGGGG
>NW_008237603.1:2102-3288 GCF_000691975.1 Corvus brachyrhynchos
TCCTCCAGTGTTAATTAGAAACCCAGAAACAGGGCAGATTGAAGGTCCATTTCCTTTAATAACATGGGGCAAAGGGTTTGCTTGTGTTTCCACAGGCGGTCAACTCAGATGGCTTCCAGCGAAGAGCATGAAACCCTATCAAGCATGAAAAAATGCTGACAACCCCACAAATAAAGAAGCAGACACACAGACGTAAACTGAACAGAGATCGCAACCTCTGCCTGACATCTTGCATTCTATCTACAGAAGACTGTGAACTTTGGGTGTGGGAATCAGTAGTGTAGAATTTTTTGTTAGATGATAGTATAAGAAGAATATGGAATTTAATCGAAAATTATGCTTATGCTTTTTTGCTTTGCTTCCTTTTGGCTATGCAGATTTACCAGTTAACCAACCTAAAGCTAATGTTTGGGTCACTTTAGCTAATGCATCAGGTTTAGATACCATATAGACCCCTGAGAAACCATTTTCCACCTGTTTGCTTGGTGTGCCAATGGATGCTTGGCCAATTCCGAAAGGAATTAATGAAGCTATTCAAGGTCCCTTCTTTAAGACAAATGTGTGGAACTACTACAGTCCAGTAGATGCATGGGATTGGTGGGTTCCTCACCTTCTCAAGGCATCTTCTGAACCTCAGGAACTAGAAGTCCTTGGTTCTACATATATGACCTTTTGTGTCAAATTTAATTATACAAAGAAGAGTCGATCTTTAATTAAGGATGTTACTCCTTATCACAATTTATATAAAAATCAGACCTTATGGTGCAATTATACTTCTTTAGTTCATTCTGTATATGATACTCCATTTCAATTACTGCGTGGAATATTTTTCATTTGTGGAGATAGAGTTTGGCCTGCTATCCCAGCACACATCACTGGTGGACCATGTAGCGTGGGAAAACTTACTTTGCTAACACCTGTGGATACAAAAATGCTGCTAGCAAGAATTTTCTTGCTTCTTTCTAAGCCCGTGGGATACTTTTCTCTCTCATGAAGAGATTAGCAGAAGATCTGTAAACCATGAACACCTGCAACCTTGTAGAACTATGTTTATGGTACAGTAGAAAAATATTTTGACAATGGATGTTTAGGATTTCTAGCCAATCCACCCAAGGGGTGGCTGATCTTTTGTCCAATTAGACTACGAAGAAAAAAGTCTATAAAAGAGTTTGTAAAATAATTAAAT
>NW_008237604.1:0-620 GCF_000691975.1 Corvus brachyrhynchos
AGCTCGTGGGGTGTACCCTCTCTCTCTAGGTGGAGGACGATTGGCTCTTACTTGGGTACCTGTGACTCGCAGTGGTGCCACACTGACCTTCCTCATCTCCTCCCTCATCTCCTTCATCTCCTCTTTGAGGTCCTGGACCACAGCAGAGACATGAGCTTTCAGCGGACCATTGACCATACTGTCATTGTTCCTGAGCCTGTTGGCGACAGAGCCCACTGTTTCTCGGTTATTCTCATTATCAATCGTTGCAATGAAGGTGGTGTATTGCGCTGGCCGTAGCTTTGCCAGGCTCCACATCATCTGTCCTGTGCACCTGACCTTATCAGGGTCATTATCATGCTGTCCATCCTTCCCAAAGTGTACCTCTAATACTGCCACCTCTCTTAGCTGCTGGATCCCTTCCTTGAGTGTCTTCCACTGCATTCTGTGATGGTACTCCTGCATTCTGTCTTTGTGAATGAACCTTTCTCTCACACTCGTTAAGAGCCACTCCCAGAGAGAAAGGGGCCCTGGCTCCCTCACAAATATCTGGTCCACGCCTGGGTCCTGGGTCAACGATCCCAGATACTTTGCCTCACCACTATCCAGTTGCACACCTGTGCCCATAAGGTCCCAAACCC
>NW_008237604.1:2265-3043 GCF_000691975.1 Corvus brachyrhynchos
GCCAGCAGCAGGGCAGGGCGGCTACAGCTCGTCTCCAAGCAAAGCAGCCAAGGCGGGCTTTGGGATCCCGGGACTTCTCCGGCAGAAGGAAAAGCAGTCGAAGAAAGCAGCCTCCCTCTCTGTCCGAACGCCGGAGACCGAACTTACCACACACCCAGGTGAAACAAAAAAAGTAGCCGGCTCTTTTGTTTTTCTTAAATACCCAGCCATTTGTTCCCCTAGCAACATGTATGGGGGAAATTCCTTTAACAGAGAAAAACAAAAACAAAAACAAAAAAACCCCAGGAGAGCTCCTAAAACCCCAACAGCATCTATGACCCTCTTGATGAGCACTGTGTGAATTCAATTTCATGTGATCTCTATCCGGATTTTTGTGTTATTGTCTTGGTTTAGAGACAAGTTTAGAAGAACGCTCTGGAATGAGTGTTTCCTCTAACAAAATAGTCCCCTTCTTCAGCGATGCATTGGTTTGGTAGGTGCATGGGCATCATATAGAGATGTAATAATTGAGCCCGACAATAATCCGATCCAACCAATATTACTTCCAGTAGCTAACTCTCCTGTAACTAGGTTAATAGATTATTGTAGATACAAAAATTCTGCTAGCAAGGATTTTCTTGCTATTCTCTGTGAGAGACTTTTCTCTCTCACAGAAGAGGTAGCAGAGTAGGTAAACAACCAAGCCACCTGCAACCTTGAAAAGTCTTGTTTATGGTATAGTAGAAAAATATTTTGACAATGGATGTTTTAGGATTTTAGCCAATCACCCCAAGGGGTG
>NW_008237605.1:0-7310 GCF_000691975.1 Corvus brachyrhynchos
CATCCTGAAGGAAGGTGTCTCCCCCTCTTCTGATCATAGAGGGAGCTGAATCTCCAGTGTTAATTCTAAAACATTCAGGCTCCGACCCCCAGAAATTCTTTTGACCTCACTTCCCAGTTCAGACCTCACACGTCAAGGAAAAAAAGCAGTGAAGATAAAATAATTAATGCTCCTGGGTACTGTTTTCCCTCTAAACTACACACAATCCCAAAGGAACTAAACCCTTAAAGAAGATGGATTGCTCTTGCTAGCAGGAGAAATCTGACAGGGATATACTTCATCATTCTGCCAAGGCTTTGTCAAACACCTCAGCTCCTGCACTTCAGGAAATAAGAAGTGGCTTATAAGAAGTGACTTTTATGTCAGTGAGCATGTTATTATGGATTAATCTCGCACTGGAAAACAGTCTTCATACTCTACTGCATCACCCAAAGAATTTGGAGGCTGCTGCCTAGTGAGCTCCTGAGTTGTATCTTCCTTGTCAATCTTATCAGCCCCTTGTTTGATTGTAAAAACGTAAACAAAATGCAGCAAGCGTTGGCCCAACGGCTCAGGACTTGCATATCTCTTCCAAAGAGAGGGAGAAAAAAGAGTGTTTCTCCCAAATCACAGAGTTTAAAAGTTCATGTTATCTACATAAATTTTTAAAAGAAAAAGAGGAACAGTAAAATATCAGTTACTGTGCCAGTGGTGCTCCACTCTATTTCTGTTCTCTTCTTCCACTTGTAGCATCTCTAAGAATACTTTAAAACCAGCCAACTAACCAAAACAACAACAAAAAGCCAACGTTGAATTGAAGCTGAACAAGAAGCAATCTGGCTGCTGGCTTGTGAGCACTCCACTGCCCGAGTTCCAGTAAGGGAGTTTATCCTCTCCACAGTTTTGAGCCAGATCCCAAAGTACTGAGCATCAGCTTTTAGCTTTTTATAAAAATTTAACTGTAAGAAAAGCTGCTGGGGAGGGCCATGCTCCAGGCACATCCATGGGATTTCACCTGTGCAGTTCTCTAAGCTGAACTTGTGTCTTTTCCTCTACCTTGCTGGGCTTGGCTCATGCATTTCTTGAGGGGAAGGCCCTGCACTGATCAAAGCATGTACTGACCTCAGATAAACAGCTTCTTTGAGCAATGCTGCAGATACTCCCCAGCCCCTGTGAGATGCTCTCACCATCAGTCCTTGAGACTCCTTAAGAGACTCCCTGGAATCACGCCCTCGGCCACCTCCCTCCGGCAGCTCTTTGCAACAGGTGCGCCCAGGTGACCCACTGATCCCCCACCAGCAGCGTCTGCCCCCTCCTCATCCTCACTGGCGACACCTGAGGCCGCTGCACATCAGGAGGTGGAGACTCCCCTGAGGCAAGGGGGGAGGGAAGAGGGGGGAGCAGTGTGAGAGGGGGTGGGACCACAAACCCAGGGTTGGAGCCAGAGGTGAGGGGCGGGGCCAAATGGCTTCCTAGGATGTAGATGAGGGAAGAAAGTTTTGTAGAATGGAGAAAGATCCACAGTTTTTTGTATTTTACACACACATACACTCATGATAAAAGTCACATTTTTAATAGTTAAAATATCAGTTGAAGTTACTGGCTAGTTATGGCAGTGAGCTTCATACAGCATCCCACCCTTATGGATTTTTCAGAAGAAGCAGTTTCAGGTTCTTTCATCTCCTCCAAACACTTGGGAAAGCCATTGTCGTGGGGTGACTGTATGATGCTGTATTCTCTATTGTCTGCCCTATGCCAGATATGAATCCTGTGCCTTTCTGTACCTTTAAGGGAGAGGGGGGAGAGCCGGTGGACTTCCTTCGGCGCTGTGTTCAAAACACAGATAAGCTCCGCTTCTGTAGCAGGGAAGAGAGCTACATTCCTTTTACTTTTTAGCTAGTTTTTTGTCCTGGGACTTTGGCTTCTTAATCTCTTCTGGAACTGTTCAGAACACCAGAACATCAGAACTTCACTGGGAGGCCTTTCCACAGAGGCCCGGAGGGGCCCACGCCAAACCCCAGCTCCGCAGAGGAGAAATCCACACCCTCAAAGGACTTGGAAATCTAGCCAGATTCTCTGCACAGCGAGAGGTTTTATTATTTAGCATTATTCTTTTCCCGTGCATGCATGCATTGTGTTTGTTAAATAAATAGGTTTTTTTCCTTTCACTTTCCTCCGAGGAAAATTCTTTCTGAACCTGGTGGGGGAGGGCGGCTGTAACCTGCCTTCTATCAGAGGACATTTATTTTGGACGTTCCTCCAAATTTGTTTCAAACCGGGACACCCATTTTTAACCAAACTCCTTGGCAATTTTCTCATATAAATAAAAGCAAGCACTGGCAATGGCCAACAAGTGAAAAGGAAAGCAGAATACCACAGAGACATGGTGGGATAGCTCCCATGACTAGAGCACTGGAATGGAAGGGTTTAGGCTTTTTAGGAAAGACAGGCTAGAGAGATGAGGAGGGGATGTAGCCCCCTATGGATATGGAACTCTGCCTCAGGAAGTACGAGGAGCCTGCTGAGAGCTTGTGGGTGAAGATTAAGGGGAAGGCAGGGACAGGGATATTAAGGATAACAGGAAGGGCTTCTATAGATATGTTGCAAGCAAGAGAGTAGGGATAATGTGGGCCCTCTTCAGAAGGAAACAGGAGACCTGACTACCCTGCACAAAGAGAAGACTGAGGTTCTCAAGGACTTCCGTGCCTCAGTCTTCAATGGCAAGTACTCCAGCCACACCACCCAAGTCGAGAAAGGTAAATGCAGGGACTGGGAGAATGAACACCCTGAGCCCACTGTAGGAGAGGATCAGATTCAAGACCATCTAAGGAACCTGAATGTGCTCAAGTCCATGGGACCTGATGAGATACATCCCCAGGTCCTGCGGGAGCTGGCAGAAGAAGTTGCCAAGCCATTATCCATCATTTTTTGAAAAATTGTGGCAGTTAGGTAAAGTCCCTGATGACTGGAAAAAGGGAAATATAACCCCCATTTTTAAAAAGGGGAAAGCAGAAGACCTGGGGAACCACTTCTACCCCGAGCAATGGTGACGGTGCTGCACAGCCCCATGGAGCTGCTTCTCCTGTCTGGCTTTACAAGGTCCTCCACTTCCATCACCCTCCTCCTCACGGGTTCCATAGGACAGCTGCTGCCCAGCTCTGGAGATTGATGGACATTTCCCAGACATTTCATGGGCAAAGGAGTGGTGAGGATGTGTTGTGATGGTGTGGGACCTGAGCAGGACATACACAACATGTAATAATAAAGGGTGGAGAACTTGCTGAGTTGGGCAGGAAGAGTTTCATTTCTTCCAGTGGGCCCATGGTTTGGATTTGTGCTGAAAAGACTGTTGATTGATAACCCCAGGATGTTTCAATCAGTGCTGAGCATCAAGGCCTTTGCTGCTCCTCACACCACCCTGCCAGCTGTTGTGGCACAAGGAGTTGGGAGGAGACAAACTCTTCAGAAGGGCTCAGCAAAGAAGGAGAAGCAGTGGGGTAGCCCTGTATATGAGGGAATGTTCTGACTGTCTAGGAATTGACAGTGGTGATGAAAGGGTTGAGGGTTTATGGGTAAGAATCAGGGGAAGAGCAGATCTCAAAGTGGGAATCTTCCCAGACACAGAGGGAAGGCTGGTAGGCAGATTGGTAGTTCCCAGGGTCCTTCATTCTATCCTTAAAGCAGGGTGAAATGAAGTTTCCTGGATTGTCCACAGCTTTCCTTCTATGACAAAAGTGACCTGCTTGGTGGGAGAGGGAAAGGCTAGGGACAGTGTTTACCTGGGCTTTTGTTAAGCCTTTGACACCGCTCCCCAAAGCATTCTTGTGGAGAAACTGGCTGCTCATGGCTTGGACAGGTCCACTGTTCACTGTAAAAAAGGGTCTGGATGGCCAGGTCCAGAGAGTGGTAGGGGACAGTTTGATTCAGCTGGTACCCAGTCACCAGTGGGGCTCCCCTGGGCAGCACTGAGACCAGTCCTGTTTCTACTGATGACTTGGAGGAGGGGACCCTCAGCCAATTTGTAGAGGACAGCAGGCTGGGTGGGAATGTGTGTATGCCAGAGGACAGGAAGCTCTACAGAGGGATCTGGAGAGGCCCAAGAACTGTCCCAGGCAGTTCCTGAAACTCCCTACTCCCCTACCCCTCTCTGACTACTCATGATTACTACACCCTTTTTCTCTTCTGGGTCCAGCACCGCCACCACCACTGAGAACTTAAGGATAACAGGAAGGGCTTCTATAGATATGTTGCAAGCAAGAGAGTAGGGATAATGTGGGCCCTCTTCAGAAGGAAACAGGAGACCTGACTACCCTGCACAAAGAGAAGACTGAGGTTCTCAAGGACTTCCGTGCCTCAGTCTTCAATGGCAAGTACTCCAGCCACACCACCCAAGTCGAGAAAGGTAAATGCAGGGACTGGGAGAATGAACACCCTGAGCCCACTGTAGGAGAGGATCAGATTCAAGACCATCTAAGGAACCTGAATGTGCTCAAGTCCATGGGACCTGATGAGATACATCCCCAGGTCCTGCGGGAGCTGGCAGAAGAAGTTGCCAAGCCATTATCCATCATTTTTTGAAAAATTGTGGCAGTTAGGTAAAAGACCCTTTGCCCCCCAGCAGCCCCGGCTCTGCGGGCACCTCAGTCTGGGCCGCCCCGCAGCCCCTCTGCACCATTGGCCACTGGGCCAGCTGTGCCTCCAGCTCCTTGCGCAGAAGACCTGGGGAACCACTTCTACCCCGAGCAATGGTGACGGTGCTGCACAGCCCCATGGAGCTGCTTCTCCTGTCTGGCTTTACAAGGTCCTCCACTTCCATCACCCTCCTCCTCACGGGTTCCATAGGACAGCTGCTGCCCAGCTCTGGAGATTGATGGACATTTCCCAGACATTTCATGGGCAAAGGAGTGGTGAGGATGTGTTGTGATGGTGTGGGACCTGAGCAGGACATACACAACATGTAATAATAAAGGGTGGAGAACTTGCTGAGTTGGGCAGGAAGAGTTTCATTTCTTCCAGTGGGCCCATGGTTTGGATTTGTGCTGAAAAGACTGTTGATTGATAACCCCAGGATGTTTCAATCAGTGCTGAGCATCAAGGCCTTTGCTGCTCCTCACACCACCCTGCCAGCTGGTGTTGCACAAGGAGTTGGGAGGAGACAAACTCTTCAGAAGGGCTCAGCAAAGAAGGAGAAGCAGTGGGGTAGCCCTGTATATGAGGGAATGTTCTGACTGTCTAGGAATTGACAGTGGTGATGAAAGGGTTGAGGGTTTATGGGTAAGAATCAGGGGAAGAGCAGATCTCAAAGTGGGAATCTTCCCAGACACAGAGGGAAGGCTGGTAGGCAGATTGGTAGTTCCCAGGGTCCTTCATTCTATCCTTAAAGCAGGGTGAAATGAAGTTTCCTGGATTGTCCACAGCTTTCCTTCTATGACAAAAGTGACCTGCTTGGTGGGAGAGGGAAAGGCTAGGGACAGTGTTTACCTGGGCTTTTGTTAAGCCTTTGACACCGCTCCCCAAAGCATTCTTGTGGAGAAACTGGCTGCTCATGGCTTGGACAGGTCCACTGTTCACTGTAAAAAAGGGTCTGGATGGCCAGGTCCAGAGAGTGGTAGGGGACAGTTTGATTCAGCTGGTACCCAGTCACCAGTGGGGCTCCCCTGGGCAGCACTGAGACCAGTCCTGTTTCTACTGATGACTTGGAGGAGGGGACCCTCAGCCAATTTGTAGAGGACAGCAGGCTGGGTGGGAATGTGTGTATGCCAGAGGACAGGAAGCTCTACAGAGGGATCTGGAGAGGCCCAAGAACTGTCCCAGGCAGTTCCTGAAACTCCCTACTCCCCTACCCCTCTCTGACTACTCATGATTACTACACCCTTTTTCTCTTCTGGGTCCAGCACCGCCACCACCACTGAGACTTCAAGCGGATGGAGAAGCACCGGCGGCGCTGAACATAGCGTGTCTGCAAGGCTTCCAGGTGTCTCTGAAGCCGGGCAGTAAGCTGCCCCAGGAACCTTCCAGCAGCAGTGCTGGTGCTGTATTCCAGCTCCATTGAGCTGCTGCTGCTGCTGCTTTCCAATACAATGGGATTCATGATCACCACTAGTCTAGGGAGCAACCTGGCTATTGCCACAGATCTTCTGCGTTGCAGCATCATGGAGCTGTTGCTGCTACATTGTCTTATGTTCTTATGTTTGTCCTTTTCTATCACCTTGTTCATGTCTGGCCTCACCAACTCCACTCCAAGGCACTGGGGAGGCTCTCTGGCCCCCAGCAGCCTTGGCTTCCCCTGCACATCAGCATGGACCACCCTGGTGCTCCCCCTGCCCCATCGCCACTGGGCCAGCTGTGCCTCCAGCTCCTTGCGGTGCTCCTCGAAGAGCGCCTGGGAGTCCCGAGAGCTTCGGATGAACCTTGGGAAATGCCTCCTGGAGCTCATGGAACTGCGTGGGGTACTGCCATGGGACAGCTCAGTGTCTGCTGATCTCTGTGCCCTGTCCACGTTGCTCTGCCCCTCCAGCCGGCCTCTCGCTGTGCTTGGATGCTCTGAGTTCTGACGGATCCTCTGCAAGAACCACAGAGGGGTGAGACAAGAGGAGCTCCCCAGGATGCTTCACACTGTCCTGCCACGCATGCCACACCAACCCCAAACCCACATGGCCCAGCCCAGCCCAACCCACACAGCAGATCAGAGGCCGCCTACCCACAGACACTTGTCCCGTAGCATGGCAGTGACCAGGATGAGCTGCAGCACCACCATCGTGATTGCCACCAGCTCACCCATGGTGAAGATGTTGAGGAACCCCATGGCACCGTCCCTGGCAGTTCAGGTCACCAGCACAGGCTGGTGAAGATGTTCCCCAGTGACCTGGGGGGCCCCAGTGAAGGGGCCCCAGTGAAGGGGCCCCAAACCTACTGGGCTGGCAGAGGCTATGGTGATGCCAGTCTGCGGTGTCACAGTGTCCCATGGCCCCTTTTATACCCCAGCCGGGGGGCAGAGCCCCCTTTGTGACAGTGTGGGACAGCGAGGGCCCCCTGTGTGACATCACGGGACAGACAGAGCCCCTGTGTGACATCTGAGTGCCACTTGACAAAGGGGACATGCCTGCGTGCCAGGATATGGAAGTGGAGCCCCCAGGAGCACACAGCGGGGCCCCCAGGAGCACACAGCGGGTGCTGGGCAGCTGCAGCTCCCCATGGCAGCGCCCCACGCAGTTCCATGAGCTCCAGGAGGCGTTTCCCAAGCTTTATCTGGAGCTGCCAGGACTCCCAGGTGCTCTTCAAGGAGCACAGCAAGGAGCTGGAGGCCCAGCTGGCCCAGTGGCCAATGGTGC
>NW_008237606.1:0-23050 GCF_000691975.1 Corvus brachyrhynchos
GGGCTGGGACCGATTGCCATGGGGACCCTTGCACCCCGTTAAGAGAAGGGCCCCCAGCCCCCAGGACTCTCCCCAGCCCTGCAAGAGACCAATGCACCGGCAGCTCTAGAAGGGCTCTTGCAACTCTTTACTGAAGGAAAAGGAAATAAATTGTTCTTTCCCTCACACAGTCTCTGGGCGGTGCTTTCTCCCTGCAGGGCAGCAGATGCCAAAGGCAGAGTGGGCAGCAGAGGCAGCTGGTCTCCACACAGGACCATGCCCTCAGCCTGCCTCCAGTGCTCCTCTCTGCCCATCTTCAGCTCTGCTCTGGTTTCTCTGTGCTGCATGATGCCAACCAGGACAGCCTGGCAACCTGCAGAGATTAAATTTACTGGCAGACAAGCAAGGTCTAGTGCAAACTTGATCCTGAATCATAATTTTATCTCTATGTCCCAATCAAGTAAAATTGTTTCAGCACAGATTTAGTGTTATTGATAATATTATTGAAGTAGAAAGTAATAAGTCTGACTCCAACCATTGTTAAATCTTGGAAAAATACTTTATAAGCAATACTCTTCATTTCCTATTAATAAAAAAGCTGGAGTTTCCCAGCTTCAGGGAATTTACTGAAATTATATGTCAAGTATATACACTATCCCAGGAGAGTAGAATAAAAATGACTTGTTGGAAAAGAAACCAGTATAATAGTGCTGAATGAGAATCATATATCTCATGGATAACAGATGACCAAGATTAATGGGGACCCAGAGATTTAACAGCAGAGAGATCTATTTTATGGTTCAATTATATGAGAGGAAAGCCACATTGCCTTGTAATAAGAGATAAACAAATCTCCTTTTCAAGAAGGAGGAAAAAAAGTTATTTTCCAAATCTTATTCTTTTAAAACATTTTAAAGTAAAAGAAGACCAGCAACTATTTTAATTCAGTAAAGAAAAATTGACCAGAAGATGGACAATGGACAACTTCATTGCCATATATTATTTTTTTTTTCTCTTTTTCAGTTCTTTCAGCCTGTCTCCATAGCAGACCCACATCATTTTTGTGGTGAGGACCCCAGAGCTGGATGCAGCTCTACAGGCAGAGGTTCATAAGAGCAGAGGGGGAGAACTACCTCTCTCGACCTGCTGGACAGCCTTCTTTTTATACAGCCCAGGATATAATTGGCTTTCCAGGCTTCCTGAACGTGTTGTACCTCTACCTGGAGAAGGACTGGGAGTATGCTCTGCCTTCCTAAAGGGTTTAGAAACCAGCTTTCAACCAGGCCAACAGATATAAATTTCAAACAGAAATAAACCGGAAGAAAGTCCTACAAAATAAATAATAATAAAAATATCAAAATTCCTGGGAGACATAAACAGACACAAGAATGGCTGGAAAAGCATTGTACAACAGACCTTGGTGACATACTCTGCACAATATCAGGGGACAGGTTTATCTGGGGTTAATTTTAAACAACTGCCAAAGTCAGACACTTTAAGCAGATAAGTGATAGGCTTTCAAATGCAAAGCTGTTTTAAGAGTAGGCTGGTGGTTTTGAAGTTCTGCTAAGTCTCCAGTTCTAGACTTCAGATTTTCGTTCTCTGTATGCATCTTAGGAACACTGTGGCAATGTTATCAGGTTTTTTTCCACTGCCTCCCACTGGGTACCATTCTCTCAATCTCATTGGCCTTGGCTTCCTTTCTAGACTCTTTTTCAGAACAGCCTTCAGCCCTGTCAGAGGCTCAGGAAGCTGCTAAAGAAGGCTTTGGCAAAGCTCTTCTTTGTTCATCACTCAGTTACTGTGAGTGAATATTGTTCTACCTGGACAGACTTTAAGCAAGATTGCATCCCAGCTGCCACCATGGAGACAGCTGGATGAACCTATTAATGTTCAGCTTAGTGCTTTCTTTCACATTCTCTTTCACATTCAGATCACCAGTGTTAGATATGTTATTTTCTTGAGGCCGACTGCATCTCTCAGGGAATAACTAGGTTGTTATAGGCTCCAGGGTACAACATTTTTAGATAGTACTACCTATATAAAAAATTGTATTGAGATATTTTCATTGTACCCCTGAGAGATCACTGGACTCCTTGTGAACTGGTCTTGATGAATGGGCATCAGGTATTGCTCTTAGAGTCCATTTTTCCAAACTGGTTAATCCTTAGTTCACATTTACATTTTGGCACAGGACAGCAGATGGTGTCATCTATCCGTTATGGATGGCTGCCACTGCTGAGTACCACAATATTACTAACAACAGTGAAAAAGAAAGGGCCTAATTGAAAAATACTAGCTAGCAACAGAGTTACAACTAAATCTAAGTTTCTTAGAAAACTTCCTTTTCCCTTATGTATTTTAAATTGTTCTAAAGAACTAGAAATAAAACACATGCCCTAAAACTAAACATGAAATCCCATTGCTGGAATATGTCTTTTCCCTACTTCTAAGACATAAAGCAGTGACCTCAGAATCTCAGAGATCTGTGACAACTGTCTACTCTGTATTTTCCCACATTTTCCTTCTGCAGAGATGTTAATGTTTGTTGTTTGATTAATCTGGAATCTTTAATACCTTTTTTACCCAAGTACCAATGAGGTATAATACAGTTTTAATGAAAGGCTTGTAAATATATCACACAATCATAGAATAATTTAAATTGGAAAGAACTTCCAGACATTTGTAATCCAGATGCTCTCCTTTGTTCTGCACGTTGGCTGACTACTGCAAGAACAACCTCTCTCCACATTAGTGGTTACCCTGGACTTGCCATAGGAAAGAAGGACAGAGAGAGAAAAGGGTTTTATTGGCAGGGTATAAAGGGATATTTGGACATTTCCAGAGTTGCTGGGGAACTGGAGAAATCAACTGGAGCAGTGTAAGACAATTGTGGTATGAAGGCAATTAATTCAGTGATAATTCAGAGTTACAAATCACCAATTGTTATTTTCCATTTAAATTCTGTGAGGGGGTAGGTCTCTGGGATATTAATCCAAATCCAGTATTCAGCAATGGATATTTGCTGAATCAAATCAGAAACTCATAATTAATACATGGGCTTTTCTGTTTGGTGTAACATGCTTATTTTCTCTAAAGAAATGAACAAAGACATGCACATACACACACAAAACCTCAGAGCAAGGCAGAGTTTTTCTGTGCGGAGCTCAAGGTTAAACTTTGATTTTAGAATATCTGAGTGATTTCACCTTACTAGACATGTTTGAGTGCAGTGAAATCACTTCCACACAAAAGAAGGAACTCCAGGGAAGGAAAATGCACATTTTTCTAAAATGGAAATTTTAGTTTAAAAAAATACTTAAAAACCACCACTGAAAAAGTTAAAATTACAATTTAAAAAGCTGTGCTGCTTCTGGATTTTATTTTTTCTTATTTTCTTTTCTGCAGAGTACTGCTTATATATTTATTTGACTGGTATTTCTCCAAATTCAATTAGCATTTTAAATGAATTGTCATATTTACTGAACACCACTGATGTTGTTCTTACAAAATTTCAGTCAAACTGATAAGTTTAAATTCATATTCTTCTTGCATGTGAAGCATGTAGGGTTTTAAGACACAATTACTTTGAAATACTCAGAAAACCTTCATCAGCTTCTTAATGAGATAATAGCAATTTAATTTCCTTTCACAAGAGAGAATTAACATTTTAATTCCCAATCGAGGATTTTATGAAACTGATCAAAATGATTCAGTGATATTCAAAACAATTCAGTGGTATTTTCTATATAAGTAACTGACTACTTTCAAAGGGTTTTTTTCACAGAATCACAGAATCACCAGGTTGGAAGAGACCTTCAAGATCACCGAGTCCAACCCATGCCCTAAGACCCCCTCAACTAAACCATGGCACTGAGTGCCACATCCAGTCTTTTTTTAAACACATCCAGGGATGGTGACTTGACCACCTCCCCAGGCAGACAATTCCAGAACTTTATCACTCTTTCAGTAAAAAACTTTTTCCTAACATCCAACCTAAATTTCCCTTGGTGCAGTTTAAGACCATGTCCTCTTGTCCTGTCAGTAGTTGCCAGGGAGGAAAGACCAACCCCCACCTGACACCTTTCAGGTAGTTGTAGAGAGTGATAAGGTCACCTCTGAGTCTTCTTTTCTCCAGGCTAAACAACCTCAGTCGTTCCTCACAGGGCTTGTGTTCCAAGCCCTTCACCAGCCTTGTTGCCCTCCTTTGGACGCCTTCAAGCGTTGTCTCAACGTCCCTCCTGAACTGACGGGCCCAGAACTGGACACGGTACTCGAGGTGCGGCCTCACCAGTGCCAAGTACAGAGAAGAATGACTTCCCTGTTCTGCTGGCCACACTATTCCTGATACAGGCCAGGATGTCGTTGGCCGCCTTGGCCACCTGGACACACTGCTGGCTCATGTTCAGCCAGCTGTCAACCAGTACCCCCAGGTCCCTTTCTGCCTGGGCGCTGTCCAGCCACACGGTCCCCAGCCTATAGCCATGCAGGGGGTTATTGTGGCCAAAAATCAGGAACACAAGCTCCCAGTTTAGTGTCATCTGCAAATTTACTCAGAGTAGACTCAAATACCCTCATCCATGTCATCAAAAAAAAATATTACACAAAACTGGCCCCAGCACAGATCCCTGAGTGACACCACCAGTGACTGGCCACCAACTGGATGCAGCACTGTTCACCAGCACTCTCTGGGCGTGGCCATTCAGCCAGTTCTTAACCCAGCAAAGAGTGCCCCTGTCCAAGCCATGGGCTGCCAGCTTTTCCAGGAGTTTACTGTGGGGGACAGTGTTTCAAAGTTTTCAAAGATGTTGTCTCAAAACAACACAACCGAAGCCAACTGAAGTAAACAAAATTGAAAACCCAGAAAAAAAGTCATTGAACCCTCACCTTAAAAGAAAAAAGGGGGAACTGTGCTCTCACAGAAGTGAGATAGAGCTATCATAAAATAATTGAAATATTTCTTCTGCAGTATTTCAATTCCTTGTAGAAATAGATGGGCAAAATTCAAACACAGTATATAGATTTCTCTTTTTTAAAACTTAAATTTAAAATTATTTTTTAATTTTAAAATTTATAATCAAATTTTTAACATTTGGTGTTAATTTTTGATAGGTTTGCCTGAACTGCACAAATAAATAACTTAAAAGAGAGAAAAAAAAATAACATTACTAAGCATGATACAGTTCCAGCACCGTACACAGCACTGTCTGTGATGAGAGAGGGAGCATTTTCAGGATGCATATTTCTCTACTGAAAAATCTCACTCTGAATAGTTATTAATACTTAAGGAATGAGGGACTCTGTAGCCCAGATTCCTCATTTTCCCACAAGAATATTTAGCTGCTCTCTGCCACACTAGTTGATGCTAAACCAAGCAAGTTTCAATTTATTGCTAAACAAGCCCAGGTAGTTCACTTATTTTGCTCTCAGACACAAGCACTGAGAGAATATAAAATCAACTGCCTTGAGAATCTCATACAGTCAAGTGGCCTGATTTTAGAGTAGCTAAAATACATTTCTTCCCAAGTGTTTTTCCATAAAACTTGCCTTTTTTTTTGGTTATATTAAGCTGTAACAGTGGTAATGTCAGCTATACAAATTCTTATCTCCCAAATTTCTATTATCCTACTAGTGGAATCATGAAGTTGCTTATATTTTCACAGTCTGTTGGTTTTCCACCTGTCAGTTTTGAAGTTATGCTTGACTACTGTTTCTCCATCTCTCTGGATGGAGAATAGAGGATAGAAACATAAATCCAACAGCTTGAAAAGAGTGCAGTGTTTTACGAACTGCCCTGGTTGATACAACCCTTATTTTTCAAGCTGAGGTTACACATACACAAAAATCCAGCCATTTGTCGGTGCATTTTACTTTATCAAACTTATTTTTAGTTGGTGATTTTTTTCTGTTCTGCTTAACCATACCACAGCCAGCAGTAAGCTGCTTATAGTAATCTCTCTTCAAGCACAGTTATCATTTATGACAAAGCCCAAATTCCTCCTATGAAGGTAGTTTTCTCAGACGCCTTCTGCAGATAATGGCAATTCAGAAGCACTAAACTGAGTTCCTGAAGTGCCTAAAAAATACCTATTTCTTGTTACAGGCTGCAGTGAGTTTCTAAATAAAAAACAGCGAATAATCATAACAACAATTGAAAAATCAGTCACTTTTGTCTAGTCACTTTCATTTGCCTCCAGTCAGACCTTTCACCTGTTTTGTACCCTCACAAAGGGTGGACTTTGTTCTTCTCAGGCTGAAGAGGGGGGTGAGAGTTTCAGAACTGCTTCTATATCCTGTAGCTGAAATCCCATCCACTCCAGAGAAGCTGCAGTCAGACTTCCTTTGTTGGAAGAATGCTCCCTTTGCAATGAGGAGCGTGTCTTTTTTTCTCAAAACAGCAGAATTCATATCTCATGGTTTCGTCGTGCCTCACATTGATCCACTCTCTTGCCTAAGAACTCTGAGATCACTGTATTGAATATTGTTTTAATGTATTGTGATTTTTAAGATACATCCTTTCAGAAAGTCTGCACAAAGCCTTTTGAACTTCTCCTTGCTCTAAGAGTTTCAGGCACAGCAGTTCCTTACTTTCTGAGGTAGTACAAAACATTTCCATTTCATCTCCTGCTACAATTTTACCAAATCTTCCTGAGGGAAGAAAATAGAGAGCTTTTTAATATTCTCATTGAAACATTCAGCTTGTAAATCACGTCTTCTTTCCAATAAATAGTTTTGAAAACTACCTCCCAAATAAAGTGAATCTTTCTCCAAGCAGATGGTTTGGCAAAACCCATGTACAATCAAGTGATAAGACAGTTTGTACTCTCACAAATTTGTTTTTCCTCCTAACATCTCTGAAAAACCCATATTTTTTCTGATTTTATTTATTTAGAATCTTGAACAGAAGACAGGAATATTTTTGCCTGTTGGAAAAATGCCATAGCAATGTGCTGTTGATTAGGTGCTCTCTTGTCCTTACCATAAAGCAGAGACACCGAACTACCCGAAACATCAGGGGTTTTGTAGGAGGAGGTAGGAAACACAAAATCTGTTTAATTCTTTAAGCTCTCTTGAATAATTCTGCAAGCTTACAAAGTGCACACAGATGTAGTTACTGGAATAAGGCCATTACTTACATCTAGCATCCCCTAATCTTGGCTTCGTAGTTTTCATATAGTTTGTAAGTGAGGGATAAATCCAAGGTTGATCTAATTAGTAAGAGTAAAGATACACTTTTCTGGGGCTTGATGTCTGGGGATCCCTGCAGTCGCAGAAGGGACATTGACACCAATTTCTTTGGTTTCATTCCCTCACAGCACAAAATTAAAGAAAAAAAATTAGCCACAAAACACACGAACACACTTGTTAAAGCCATTTGTTATAGTGAGTAAAAAGTCATCTGACATTTACATTGCCATTTCTGTAGATACTTCAGGCAGAATAGTCACTGTACATATGTACTGTGGCTCTTGTAAGTTATGCTTTCTATGAATTTAAAATGATACTAATATATGAGGTAAAAGCATCTGAATTTTGTTCAGCTAGTTGGCTGGACCCCATGCATGATCCACTAACGTTCTCATTCCAAGAGTGAGATAAAAGTTACTATAATTAAAGCAGCAAGCTGATGGTCACAACTGCCATGCTGGCCCATACGCTAGGACTTGCAAGTCGTGGGTGTAGCCATGTAAAATGGAAAGCTACCAGACAACAAAAGCATTTGCAGTGCCAAGATTTACTGTTCTAGCAAGTGTGGAAAAAACCCCAGAACCAGTCAGCCTGATTTCTTGCAAGAAACAGATGGTAAGAGAACTCGACAGAATTAGCGTGCAAACACAGATAGATTGCTGCAAATGCCACCAGCCTTTCTTGCACCAGAGCACACGTGTGGGACGATGAGCAGTTCATCAAGGACCTTATTTCAGATTTCCCAGCAGAGAAGTGTAATTTCAGAGAAATTCATCTTTCTCTACATAAGAAGTACCAGTTTTGTTCCAATGGCTGAAACAAAACCTCTCTGAAGGAGTACGTAAGAAAAAAAGTGGTTTTTCTCATCCAATACCAGAGGAAATTCAACATCTACAACCATATTACATAATAATTTAAAGCAATATAAATTGGCAAGGGAAGCTGTCTAGGTCATACTCATTTGCAATCAAATTGATTCCTTTTGTGAAGGGGGTCATAACATCAGTTTTGATTCCTTGTAAAAAATACAAAGTTTACTTAATTTGTTATTTCTAATCCTGTCAATGCATCTGCTGCTGAGCAAGGTGAGAATGAAAAGTGACAGTAAGAATGGTTCTACATTGGTCCCATTGGATGTTAAATGCTTAAGGTTAGGTATCCAAGTACCATTTATGAAACCCTACCAACACTATGTTTGGATTATTAAATCAAAAAACAGAAAGGTTCAAATATTATCCACTGCAAAGAGAGGGATTTCAAAGCTTCACAGGGGTGTAGCATCAGGATTTTCACTCCGTTACCTAGAAGCATTCACTAGAACAATATATGATGAATTTTAGCACTTGTTCAATAGGATTTCTCTAAAACCATCTGAACACTAGAGGTGAAGGAGACCTTTTTTAAAGGTTAGCAAGGTTTAAAGGTTTTTTCCCCAAACAAAAACTTTCCAAAAAGGGACAAAAAAATTAATTTAGGTTTCTTGTCTCTAAACATAATGAAGTGATGGGATCCAACTGCTTCCATAGATTTAGAGTTCAGGTAGAACGTCCCTTGAGGTGTCTGTAGGGAAGATGCCAGTTCAGCATAATATTCAAAACATTATCATTTACAGCCTATATTTCTATTGCAGTTTTCCTCATAATTCCAATTTTTTTTAGATACATTTTTCTCTCTCCCTTCTTTTCTTAAAACCACTTCCGTTTTTATGGATACCCATTGAATTTAGGTAACATCATTCATCAAATTTTTGATTGGCAGGTCAATGTAACATTAAATTAATAAACTGACTGGGCTGTTAAAACATTTTGATTACTGTTTTACCTCAGGAAAAATGATGATCAGTGCCTGGTAAATACTATCACTAGTTATAGTACATATTTATAGATCTTTATCTGGATGATGAAATACCTCCACTTTAATACCAAATAGCTCAAAAAGCAGAACATTTTTAGTTTGGGAAAGAAAGGATATGATGTATAAAAGGAAAACGAGGACAAATGGAAATAAATTATATGAACTTATTAAAATATCGAAGCATTCTTTCCCAAGTTTTTCCCCATTAAGATGAGCTGTTTCTAATCTGTCTTTAAAGAAAATGAATCCTGAGTATTTTAAAAAGTCTGAGTGCCAATGCTCATGTCACAGATCATACATCAGCCAGCATAAATCATTATTTTTCCAGAATACTTGTTTACTTTTCTCTCCAGTTCCAAGGAAGAATGGATAAATACATACTGATTGTGATTTTCTTATACCAACAATAAGTATCATTACATATAAATTTGTGAGGCATCTTTCAGATATACTAAAAAAAAAAAATTGTACACCAAGAACTGAACATCTGAAGCATTTGAAAACATTATGCAAGCTGAGATCTTTTGCAAAGAGAAAAAACTACATCCATATGGTAAGTATGGGATCACTTTAATGGAGTTAACACATCAAATACTTACATTTAACAGTAAATTCCAGCCTGTACCTTAATTTCTTAATGTCTTTAATGCTGCAACATCAGTGTGCAATAATTTGAGACAAGACCAGCTATATTGCAAACTATATATTGAATATATATATTGAATGTAAGTCAAATTATGAATGTGTTAATAAAGGCATTACAGGGACGTGTGTTGATGTGGAAGCTGTAGCTATATCCTATCATATCATCCATTTCTAAAGAACACAATTTCATTTTAAACCTTGTTAATTACAGAAATGGATTTGAATAAGTTGCTTACAGCAATGATAATATCATTTCATACACAATCGTTAGATATTCCTCACTGATGTGAAAGCTGTTTAAAAAAAACAAAAACAAAACAAACATCTATTTTAATTTTCCCCAGGCTTTCAAAATGTGGAGGAAATGCATCACATAATAACACTATTTCACATCCCAGTCTTTTTTAGGAGTAATTCTTGCACATGATGTCAAATGCAGTTGTGGTTTGCAGGTAAGGCCATCTACTAGAAAATAAATTGAGATTAATAGCTAATTTCTTAAAGATGGCACAAATAGCTCATTCTTAAGAATGCCACCTGGCTTAAAGCTCATTTAAGTATCTCTTACTATGCTGTGTTCCTGTAAGCTCCTCCATTGAGAGAGATTAGAATTTACTATGTGAAAAATGTGAGAAGAGAACATCAGGATACTGTCATCATCCTACTCTCTTCAGGAAGAAAAATATCAGTGAAGTATTTTATGTTCTCATTTTTTTCCTCTGGAGGCAAAATCAGGATTTGAAGTTTCTTGCTACTTATGTTAGAAGTACCCCCTTTCTCTTTCTCAAGACAGTATAAAGCCACTTTTTATGAAATTGGAAAAGTTAAGTCTGCATAACAAATCACTTAATTAGAGCCATGTAATTGGCTTGCCTTGAGAGAGCCCAGTAAAAGCAGCATGCTTTCAGTAATTAGTCCCCATAACAGTGAGAGGAGAATAAAAGACAGAAAATCACTAAAATCTTGGTATAGCAATGCAGTCTACTTTCCTTCTTCTGGTCAAGTTAATAAATGCCACAATGGTATGGATCTAATACTTCAAGATAGATTTAAGATTCTATCAGTAAAGAAATAGGGCAGCTAAACTCTGTGAAAACAAATGAATCTGCAAAAAATAAGTTCCTTTTAAATTTTAAAATTTTTCAGTGAAATCATGTAGCCATTTCCAGAGGAGCAGTCACTTCCATTAAAGGTTTCACTGCTTGAGCTTTCTTTTTTCCATTTGCAACTTATTTTTGCAAAAAATTCAGCTACTCCTCCAGCTTGTTAAGGCCCACATCACCTTTTCATAGGAGGTGCAGACATGTTTCTTCGTGGCTGTAAATTCTACACTGTGGCTCCATTACAGACTGCCTGTAATGCCTCCAGCACCCCATATGTTCATCCTTTTTAATATCATCCTGTTCTTTTTCTTCACAGTTGCAGTAAGTTTGTGATGCCAACAATGACATAAACTAAATCCTAATTTACCTGTCCTCTTGATAAGTATCATTACTAGAAATTAATCTTCTGAGTCAAAACACTGTAGGTACAAAAATGCTGTTAGTGAGGACTTCCTGTTATTTTCTAAGTCTGTGAGAGACTTTTCTCTCTCACAGAAGAGGTAGCAGGGAATGTAAACAACCAAGCCACCTGCAACCTTGGAAAGTCTTGTTTATGGTATAGTAGAGAATATTTTGATAATGGATGTTTTAGGATTTTTGCCACTCATCCCCAAGGGGTGGCTGATCCTTGTCCAATTAGACTATGAAGAAAAATGTCTATAAAAGAGTTTGTAAAATAATTAAATAGATCAATCTTGCTGCACAATTCCTGCCTGCTGGAGCTTCTCCTCCTCCTCCTCCTCCCTATGGCTGCGGGACACGGTGATATACCCTAGGGCCCAGGCCTGCGGTAATAAAACACTAATCAAATATTCAGGTGTTCATAGGTAGGTGTGTATAATGAACATAAAAATAGCTGTGAAAATTATGTGTAAAATAGTAAAAGGCAATAGAAAAAATACAAATCCCCTCTATTTATATCCACTGAGGGAGGAGAGGAGGAAAGACAGACTGTCGACAGGTTTCACAAGGTCTAGCCAAAGGAAAATAAACCAGTAGAAAAACATCACTGCATTTAGTTTGGTTCAGTTGGCCATATGGCAGGAAAATGAGTCTATAATGATTAGTCTCCATCACAACTGGAGCCACTAAACTTGGATACCTGAGAGTTTCTCTGAAAAAAAAAAAAAAAATCAAAACCAGAAACAACCACAAGAGTTTCCTTCTTGTAAGATAAAAAAAATCACACATCAGTATTTTCTCTCTACTGAGGCATATTATGAACCAACTCACCTTTTACTTTACTTGGAATTTACAGAATCAACTCCTCTAGGTATTTTGGATGGCTAGGCACAGTTTTCTAGCATAATATCCAAACATTTTTAAGCATTGCTCTCTGCTCAAATAATTAATCTTTTCCAGTGATAAAGTGGAAGAAAATGACGTGGTGATGAACTGGTGATTCGTGACTAGTTCAAGACATATTGTCAGGATCCTGGGCTGTAATTTAAAGATTGAAGAGAACTCTTTAAGAAACACTTATTCTCAGGCCTCATGCATTCTATCCAGCTGTTAAGTACTCCCACTTCCAGCTTACCAGTTATAGGAGATCATTATAATAATGGTGTCCAACTGCTAGTTAGACTCAGATATAAAATGACTGACATAATACACCATTAAAATTCATAGAATTTGGATGATATTAAATTAGTAGCATTTCCACTCTCATTCATAAGGCTGCAATAGAAGTTAAAATTCATTATTTGGAGGGATTTTAATTGTTAAATCCAGTCTTATTCATATCACACTCTCAGCAATTTTTTATTTCAGAAATGGATTTCACTGTGAATTATATGATGCAGGAAGGGAATAAATACACCACCTCTCCAGCTATAAATTGACAATTCAGCACTCAATAGACTAAGGGAGAAATGAAAACAGAAAGTGTAATGGTCTTGTCAGACAACTGAGGTGCTAAATGAAAATAATTTTTCATATTGATTTTTCATTCTTCCTTCCCCCATTTTGTCTGCATCAAATTCAGAGAATACTGTTTCTTCCTCAGTTTCAACAAGAGTTGAGAGATACCAAATTTCATAGAAACCAAACAATCCAAGGGACACACAAATTGACCAGTGCCAGGGACATTAACACATCCTAGTCCGTGCTTTTTCTGTACCTCAGGCAAAAGAGACACTTAAAAAGGCCAGCTCAGAGTACAAGAAGTTACCAGCTGAACGAGTGGTCTAGAAGCATGGGAATGACATCATCTCAGTGGAATACCAATTAACTGTAGAGATTGTTACAATCCGGATTAAACCCAGGAAAGCAAAGCAAACTAAGTCTCTGAGCATAAACCAGAAAGAAGGTTCTAAATATTCCCAGAAACAAGATTAAAACCAAACGAGATTAAATACTGTTGCCAAAAAATGGATGTATTTTATTTAATAGTGAAAGAGGCAAAGAGAAGGGAAGAGGAAAGAGGAAAAGAAATAGAAAAAGAAGTGTGTGGGGGGGAGTGGAGGGACAGGGAGAGGTGACAGGGGTTAGGTGGAAGCAGATCACCCCTCCGAGGGTCCCAATGATGTCTCGTTGCTCCCCTCCATCTGGTCTGCTCGTGGTGAGGGTACCTGTTGCCGCTGTGGCCACGCCGCTACATGCTGCCACACCACACGCCGCCACACGCCAAAGAGTGCAGAACTCCGTGGATTAATACACACTTCGGGCCAGGTGGGAACGCCCATGTGATTCTCTTGCAGGGGCTGGCTTTGAACTGGCCCCTTCAACAGTGAGGACCCCTCAGCTGGGCTCCTTTGCACCGTTGGAGGACGGGCAGTCACTGCACCTCTGACCAGAGGCTTTTCCAAGATACCCAGAGCCTCTCGTCCCCCCGCCCTTTGGTGTGAGGGTCTGTTCAATCCTGGCAGCTGATAGCCCTGGGGCGCTGGTCTCTCCAGTTTGGAGGCGGGTAAGCCTGTGCTCCGTGAACGTCCCCAGCCCTGAGCTGTTACTTTATCTTATCTTCATCAGGGAGTGGTGTTAAGGCCTCACTCAGGGCCCCATTCAGGGTGTGGTAATCTTCTCTGCAGCTTTTGTAATACAGTTTTAAAAGTCCTTTAAGAAAATGTTTAAGTCATAAAATATAATATTTCAGTCTCTGACAGAAACAACAAAAACTTGTGGCTGTCTAGAGCATCATTCCATTCTGGGCCCATAAAGACTTTGAAATATAATGCTACTGAGGCCATTTGCCAGTCCTTTCCCCATGTGATGTGATGAAATCAAAAGAGAAGGGGCATAACACATTGCTTCAATAAAGCTATCAGGTTTCATACAATATTTATGATTTTGTGTTGCATGCACAGGGATAATGTGGAATGAGCAATGCAGAAATCAAAGCCTTTTTTTTATTTTTTGGCCCCAGAGCTCTATAGTCCCTATAAAGCATATAAAATACAGGAAAGCATTTATAAGCAATCTATACATCATCCTAGTAAGCAGACTTTTAAAAACAGTGACATGAAAAAAGAAAGAACTTTGTAGAAAATATATGTTGAAGGTTTCATAGAATGAAATTTCACGTAAAATTCATCTCACAGATGCTTTCCCAAAGAAAAATATTAGAAGAGGTCAGTTCTATGTTTGAAGAATATCTTCCATACCTCACTATATTGACTTGTACGTAAAGACAGAATCCTTTAAAATCACTCTAAACATAGAGAGAGATGACATTCTTTCTTTGACATTGTTATAGCAGGCAACTCCACAGTACTTTATTGACAGACATAAAATCAAAAGGAGGATGGCTGCCAGTTGATACATGAGTGTCTCTAATAACATCACATCTGTCTAGCTGGGTCACGTGAGACTGCACAAAAGGAAAATAATAGCAGGAGGACTCTAGCACTGTGACAAGTGCAGATAAGCCAGTTCCAAAGGTTTTCCTTTATTCTTAATATTCTGTGAAGGAATTTATTAGTGGTGATTCTCTACCAGCAGGCTTCCTGCCTGTTTAACACACACTAACAGTCAGTGAGTTTCTCAGTACAGTGTTCCAGTGAATCCAGTTAGGAACAGCCCACATCTACAGAGATACTAATATCTGAGACTGAGATTCTGACCCTGACTGCAAGGATCAAAAGAAAAAGTATCTGTGTCAAACCAGGAAAGGCTTGAAAAGAGTTTCAAATCAAGGGCAAGTACTTCCAGATTAGGTATCTCTGAAGAAGGAACAGTAGGTTAGTGAAAGGGCAGTAGAGCTGTTACAGAACAAAGTCCTGACCCATGCAGTGGCAGATCAGCTAAATGCCTGAGGAATCTCTCTGTCTACACCTATTTAAAGACCAGTCTATACCACCCACGGAGGGAAAAAGGAATCTGGCTGTAAGAAGAAGACGCAGAACTAAAATAATGAGAAATTTAGTTCTGTGATTGATGAAATGCACTGCCATTTCCTCAAGCAATCCCTGTCTACAGTGCTGGTGTAACCATTATTAAGTCCTACAAAAAGTTACCTCATGAGCCTCAGTCCAGGAGGTGTGGTTATCTCTCTGTCCCTACTCACACTTAGCACAACAGAAAGACCGATAACCCCCAGTCAAAAACCCTACACATAATTGGGTTGGCCATTAACACTTCCTGTGCATTACACACCTTATGATGCATCTGTCACCTTCAACAGTTTAATTTTAAAGTGGGAAGTTCATTGCTGTGTGTTCAGTTTCGTATCCTGCTGCATCTTCAGGTGAGTCTCCAGAAAGCGCTCACAGATCCGACATTGGAAATGAGCAATTCTTTACCCTCTGAGACAATGTAGGAAGATGAAAAGCATCCTCTGTAGTGTGCTGGAGATAACCTGATCATCAGAGACAAGCCCACACCAGGTATGTCAACTGTGAGCCAGTTAAACAGTGAAAGTCATTGAAAGTGCTGTGAGGAAAAGTTGTAGGCATTTTATGTGCTACTCTTGGACCAACAAGAATATTAATTTCCCAAGGTGAAGGGGTTTTTTTGGTGGTGGTTTTGTATACTCCTAAAACATGATTGCAAGGCTTGGTTCAGAGGAGGAAAGATCAGTGAAAGCAAGAGGTCTCCAAAGACTCTATATACCACTGTATTTGTATAAAAGGAGCAAGGCTTGTCATCAGCAGTGAGGGATCTCTTGCACTGCTTTAGTTGCAGTGAAGTGTCAGTCTTTAGAGTAAGAAGGAAAGTAAAAAAAAGACTCCACAGGAATGAGTTAAAGCTAAATACCCGGGAAAAAGCCCCATTTCTTTCCGGTGTTCATTTCAGCAATTTCTGGTCCTAGAAAGGCACAGCAGGAAGCAACAAGGCACATGACATTTGAGGAAATAATGTCCTCTCCTGTAGAAATGAAATTTCCTAAAACACAGCCTATTTATGCAGTGTAGCATTCTGACAACTTAAGTATACTGTGTGCAACATTCATAATAAAGGAGCAGAAATTATGTGGAAAAATGTTCTGTATGTAAGTGAAAACACATTTACTTTCCCTTTTTTTCCCAAGAGGAAGTGGAGAAGCTGCTTTTTCTTTTCTGTATCTGTCATCCATTCTCAAAATTGTTTACAAGCTGTTGCAAATGAATGGTTTAGGTCACTCAAAGAATCACCAGCAAAGGTATTTGTTGTAAGGTATTTGAACCTTGACAGTGTGCCCCAGCCAAACCATTTTTGGTTATTTTTACCAGACCACTCAGTGGGACCAGGCTGGAATTACCCTTGCTGGCTTCACCTGGCCTTCCACCTTCAGCTGCAGCAGATCAGCCCCTGGAGGGTTTTTAAGCTCCAGTCTGAAGGCTCGAGGGGGAGGTGGGATAGGTTTATACCTACTCTCTGTCCTTTGCTGTCTTGTTGTTTGGATCTCCTGGACTAACTTGGCTGCTGATCACTGGATAGATTTTGTTCCTGTCATCATCTCAATGCTGCTTGCCTGGATCAGGAGCCCCACCTGTTAGAGCCCTCAGGAATTCATCAAGGACTGAAAGGTAAACTGTGCTGAATTGGAAAAGAATTGGGAAAGAAGAAGCTGAAAAACTAAATACCAAAACAGCAAGGAATAGGTAAAAAAGGACTGTGCTGCACTGGGTTAGAACCAATCATATTTTCTGAAAAGTGCATGCAGAGCTCATGGACAAAATAGAGGGACCAATCAAGCAATGTGTGATCTCATGCACAGCAGTTGCAAAATGTATATGTACTGTATTAGGGATAAGTTGTAAAAGGTATGAGTAGTATGTAAAAGTAGATAGAATGTATAAGTAAAATGTATAAGTAGGTAAAATGTATGAGCAAAATGCATAAGTACTGTGTTATGTATAAGTTGTAAAAAGTATAAGTAAGAAAATGTATAATTAGAGTGATATGTATATGTGTAAGTAGTGTAAGATAAGCAAGTGAAATGTATAAGTAGGTAGAATGTGTAAGTAAGCAAAGTGTATAAGAAGGGTATTATGTCAAAGTTGTGAGATGTGTGAACACAGGGGTATTTTAAACAGTAAGACACTTCTGTGTAATCTTATTGATTCATTGATCAGAAGGCATGAGTTCCTGCAGGTATTGGCAAAAGAAGGATTAATATAAAAGTAAAAACAATCACAAAGTTCATTGATAAGGTTCACCCTTATACTTACTGGATGGTTAAAGCATACAGAGAAAAATAGGACTAAAAATATAAAATCAATCAGATTGAAAATCTAAAATCAACCAAAATTTATCTAGGTGGAGGTTGGGGATGGGAAAAAAGTAAGAATGTAAAAAGGTAAGGATAGAAACAATGAAGGGATCCTCTTGAGTCATAAGGTTCAGAGTGGAGCTCCTTGCCAAACCTAGCCCTGGACCTGATGAATGGTTTAGGCCTAAAGGTTTTGACAGCACTGAATTGACAGCCTAATTTAAGCAATTTAGCAGTAGATTCTATGTAGTTTGCTGTAAGCATGACAGTAACTCACGTACAGAACTAACTTGACTACACATCTAACAAGAACCTAGGATTCACACTTGCATGCACACAGACATAAAGAGTCTGTGCAAGTTATACCTGTGAAAAGTCCCCCTCAAATTCGGTGAAATACTTCAGATGCCTTTGCATATTCTCAGTGGGTAAAGGGCTGGGCCTCAAGGAGTGGAGGGTATCGGGCCAGGATCCATTTTCATTTGCTGGTCCCCCACATATAGCAAACTGAAGAGTTCGCTGGCTCTGAGGGTTCCACTTAAGAGTAAAGAAGAAACTGTTTCTTCCCCCCACCCAGCTGGTGTCATTTTAAGGTTTTGTATCAGTCTCTGATAATTTTAAACAAAAACCATCATAATTTCATTCTATGGAGCCTTATTGAAATGTTATCAGTACAAAGTGCTATTCCCTTCAATTCAAACTCCAGTGACTGAATCTGTCAAGGGCCCAGCTCTCATTCTCTAGTGCTTTGATGTCTGTCATCAGTGAGACCCAAACTGCTCAACACATTTCAATTCCAGAACAGGCTTTTCTGCCTCTCCTCATATTTTCTTCCATCTTTTCACAAACAACTTTCTTATGTATTAATCTGTTTTTCAGTCTCAGAGTAAGCTTTCCCCATAAAGAAGGCAAACTCTTTCTCTCATCAGTGAGCTTACAGACACTGAAACACAAGCATCATACAGTCCTTGGCATCAGAAAAAATGCTGTATTATCCAAACCCACAGCCAGCTTTTAAAGTATGCTCAATTTTAATGTTCATTCTAAAGGCAGTGATGGCATGTGACGTAACTACCAACTTTGCAAGTTACATTTCCAGCACATTCAGGAGTTAACATATTTTCTGACTGACTGATATTCAGAGGCCTAGCTTGGCTGGAGTTTAGGAGAAATAATTAATAGATTTCCTGACTGACCAATTTAATGGTTTTAATTGAAGGAGAAAATTAAGCTCAGGCATGAGTAATCATGGATAGCACCTTACAGCACAGTTATGTAAGGGAGGGAGTTATCTGAAAAAAGCTCAAAGCGTAGTAATGGCAAGGAATAAGCAAAGTATTCAGGTGATAATTTATGGAATGCAAAAGAGATTGGCATTTTTGACAGCAAGACTGGCCTTGGAGGATAACAGTGTGAAAGAGCGACTGAACAGACATACGAGGCCGCAGAAGAGCTGCAGTTCAAGAATATTCAGCGAAAAGAAAGCAAAAATGTTGTTTGAACACATTATTTGAAAGCCTAGCAGTGGACTCTAAAAGGTTACGGTACTGTAGGTATCAAAATATAAGTGTCAAAACAGAGAAATAAAAGGCACAGGAAATGTGACCTAATGAGGGATTTAACAGCAAATTAAGGGCTGAAGGGCATTGGACAGATTTCCAGTAGTAAAGCAGATGTCCATTATTATATGGATGTTTGAGACGGGGAATTCTGAGTTTCTTACAGAGACAGGAAAAATTTAAAAGTGTGGAAAGGGTAATGATGCCTTACTCAAAATTACAGTACTCAGACCTCTGAGTGGGCAGAGAGACATGATTCCCTCACAAAACTCATCAGCCCGGATAGCTGTGAGGACTGAAGCTGTCACAAATCCCATCAGATCAGTGGGTGTTCAGTTGTGCCTCCCAGTCAAAATATATCTTCACCAAAGTATGCTTCAGAGGGCTGTAGAACTTATGAATCTGGGACAAATTTTCAGAAATTTTCTCTCAGCTTTGCCTACCAAAGAAAGAACAAATTCAAGTTTTCATAATCTTTCCTCATCATGAGAACATGTAGATCTGAAACATCTTTGTCTGAGAGTGTTTTTGCAGCCTTTCCTGAACACCACCAAAAAATAAAGATGAAAAAACATCATCTTAGATTGTGTTATCTTGCACCATTAAGCCTCACTGGGATTGTAGTGGAGCTTGCTGTTCCAGTGTTCTTTTGTGAATAAAACTATCACAAACCATGTTTCAGATACAGGGAATGAAAGCGTATGGATTAAAAATGCATGGTTCAGCTTCTAGCTTGTCCGTTGCCTGTCCAAAGTCGTCTTCAACTGTGGAAAACTATTAAGTCTTAATATTTATATGGCATTTTTATGTTCAGTTGTGTCCGTAGAAATGTTAGCTACAACTTGCTGCTTTCTACAGAATTTTCCTTAGTCAAAAACCAAACCAGAAAAAGGCAGAAAAACTCCAAAACACCACAACCCAAATAAGAGCATTTTGCTCTCAATGGACTAAGTTAATTTAATACAAGGTAGATATAGTTCAAGCATTTCAGTATTTTCTCATAAATACAGCTGATTCCATTCCTGAGCCACTTCAGTCTAATACCAACATCATTTCTTGGCACATAAAGTTATCCCGAAGCTTTCCAAAGGGTAAGAGTCAGAAGTGAAGGAGCCCTATACATTTTTTGGCAAAATGTACATACCTTTTTCAGCTCCACAATTTCTCCCTTGGCTCCTGGCCCCACTTCAAGAAGACTTCTCTCCCTGAGAGGTGTCAGGGAAGGGGCTGGCAGCTGCATGAGGGCAGGAGAGCCAGGAGCCCTGTTTTGGCTGACATGAGCAGTGACAAGTCAGGATGAAGAGTGGCAATCCCAGGTCAGGCTTGGGGCCAGAGAGAGTGACCAGGGCCAGGCACAGACCAGTAAAAAGGCAGTAAAAGGTCAAGCCAATAGGTCTTGGTCAGGATGAGAATTTTGTGCCCACACCTCTACTGACACAGCTGTGATGTAGCAGAGGCAGGGATCTGTCTTAAGGTTAAGAAAAGCTTCCAGGTCTAGCATTCCTAAAGGCATAAGAACAAGATCAGGAAAGAAAGTCAGTTTCCTTTGCACAAATCTAAAAAAAAAGAAAGTTTTTACTTAAAATCTTAGTTAAAAAGTTACTTTTTTGTACATTTTCTAAAATAATTTATTTTAAACATAGGGAAACTGTAGGAGACAGTCACAATCTTAACTTTTTTGTTGCAGTAGCTTAAGCCATCATGATCTTCATGGGTACTGAATAAAGACAATACTCCTGCAGAGATGCAGCTAATCCAGTCTTAACCAGGCTCTAACAGATGTTCATGGGAGGTTGTAATAACTGGGAAGAACTGGAGATGATGCTTCCAGTTGAAGGTTTTGAGTCCTAAGGAACCTGGCTAGCCAAATCCCTATGTACTTCAAGAATTTCTGCCCCTCATCTTTACTGGGTCACAACTGTAGTTCCATTTGTGCTGCCTCACAGCCACCAGTAATTTATGTGGATGCAGTGAACAGCAATGGCATAGCACTGCTTGGAAGCTCTGCCAGCTCTATTATTTCTACTCTCATTTCTGAAAGCAGTAATAAAAAAAGTAGACTCTGATTTAGAAGCACTGCAATGCTTCATGTTTTGCAAATGGGTCTAGAGGAGAAGGGAAATATGCAAATTAATTTTTATCTCTAGAGTTGAAATTAAGTTTTTTCAATTAGACAAAGTTGCCAACTAAGGACCCTCCTCATTATCATAAAATCCCTAAGATGTGATCCTGACTATGTTGAAATATCTTTTTAATTTAGCTTTGGCTACATTGTGAAGAACGAGTCACTGAATTAATACCAAGATCTGGCTGTTTGCTTGCAATTGATTTCTACCCTGATAAATGTCTCTGTACTTCAGTGGTTTGTAGCAAAAATCATTTCTACCATTCACTTTTCTTACACTGGTCTATGCAAGAATGCATGGTTGTACTTTCACAGGTATTTTCAAACAGATAGGTTTTGTGCTGAGTTTTCAAAAAGTGTCTTTCCTGGTGCAGACAAAACACCCCTGTCTGATGGCAATTAGCAGCCTTCTGAGAGCAACCAAAGCCCTGAAGACTAAACAGCAAGTGAAGCCTTTTAACACCTTCCATTTGTATTTCTAGAAGGTTGGTTTTAAGGCTGACATGAGAATCATAAGACTACAAGGAGAATAAACATTCAATTTCTTTACAATTAAAAGCAATGGGAAATTATTTGGGAACCACAGATTGCTGTGGGAAAGCACTCAGGATACTTCTCCCTCTTATCTTTGTTCAAAAGACATTTGCTCTTTGTGTACAGCAAGGTGGAAAACCTTTTTACTGGTGCAACCAGGACAGAAGCAGACCAGTCACACACCACCAGCATGTTCCAAGAGCAGTCCCATCTGAACCATAGCTGTGTGGACACCAGTCCCAAGGGGACATGAGGATTATTGGGTTGTGTCCTTCTGTGGAGAGGATCCTGAGGAGATGAAGGAAAGGGAGGTTGCTCATCAGCTCCATGTGTAGCTGGTTTATCTTCCTCAGCTGAATACATGCCCATGACAACTTTTCCATTCATACTGAAGTGCTTCCAAATTGTTTTGATTCACTGGGCCTTAGTGTAATTTTAGACCCTGTTTTTTGCTCTCCATGCAGTTACAGTGGCTCACTGTAATAGAGATCAGGTACTCCAGCAAGATTTAGCAGCATGAAAACTAGGAAGTCCCAACACTACATGGACACCAGCTTTCAATCTCCGAGTATGAAATTAAAAAAAACATTACTATGTCCAATCAATTTAGATTCCTTATTGTACTCAATTTTAAGGGCATTCACACTCAAAAAGGTATTAATGCTTTAGTTTTATGAGCATGATATGTCAGCTTTTTAGTCTTTTCTTATCTGCATTTTCCTATCGATCAAGAAATCTGAGTGTAGAGTAGATAGATTCATGAATGATAGGCCTCAGTGCCACTGGCCTTGCATTTCAATTTCATTTCTGTCTTTCTGTGCCAAATTTATATAACCTCTGAAATCAAGGTGAGCTTTAGCTTTCACATATTTATGGCTTCCAGACTGTGTGCCTAGTGGCCAGCCCTGTGTTTATGTGAGTAGTTTACTTTACCCAATTAGTAGTAGTAGTAAAAGCAAAATTATTAATTCCCTAAACATACTCTAGTTTGACATTTTCCCACCTAATGATAGAAAATTATGTGAGTTAAAAATAGAATTTAAAACACTATTAAGAATGAGGACCCGCTTCTTATAAAGAAATAAAATCATGTCAATAACTCATGTCCTTATACCTGCTCTCTATTTCTTCATGCTCCCAAGTCTAGTACATTATTTTCCTCACCCCACAAAGCTGTAATATTCTCATAGTCTTTCTGTACAAGTCTCAGTCTGTAGGGTATCCCCAGCCACTGCCCTGGAGAGATGCCTGCTGAGATTGCATAATCGCCCAGCAGGACTCCCTGGAAAGGCAATCACTTCTTTAGTCACGGCGAGAAAAGTCAGACCCAGAATCCTCCAGGAGACCCTATGTAGATCCCTTGTAACCCATTGGCCCTTACCCCCTGGCACCCATCCCCTGTATCCCTATAAAAGCAAGGCCTCTGCCCCTG
>NW_008237606.1:23077-32052 GCF_000691975.1 Corvus brachyrhynchos
CTGGTCTGGCCTGGAGGCTGCCCTGCAGAGCTGAGCTGGAATCACGAGCTGATAATCACTAAAGAGCTGACAGCCTCTGCAAGGGCCCTCCTGCCAGCAGCTGAGGGAAGACACCGGACCTCGGGAAGGCGATTCCTTTCGGGACCATCTCCCTGGACCGGTCACCTCTTCCTGGGTGGGAGCCACTGACCCCATCCCCAGCTGTAATATCAGTCCTCCTGCTAGTTGTCAGTAAACATAGATTTTGCCTTCTCTCATCTTCTTTCCAATATTTTATCTATCTGGTTTCCCTTACCGTAGCACCAAAAAAAGACACAAAAAAACAAACCAAACAAACAAAAACCGAAACAACAGCAAAAAAATCCACCAAACCAAAATCCAAAACAATGGAATATGTCATGGCTTTTCCCATACATGCCACATAAAATTCAGACTTCTTCTGTCAGTTTCTTTCTTTGCACAGATCTCCTTTCTTTCAGCAGCATACACTGGTCTTGCTGTCTCCCTTTTTATTACAACAGTCTACAAAATATACCTTTGCCCCTGTTTTCCCATTCCATATCCTTTGAAGCATCCACTACAAACAGCAGAGAGTTTCAGGAGTTCTTCAGATACTTCACCTGCATTATTTCAAGCTTCTATAGGAATCATTTTGACTTTGCAACAAAACTAGAATAAAATAACAACTATTTTTTATTAATATGTGTATTTCATCACAACTGACGTGCTGATTCATGCAAAGATGTTTTAACTGCTTTTTCATAACTTTTCAATTATGTCATCTGACCTTCCCAGATTATGTTGTCCTAGGTAATAAAGCAGATGCTACCTAGCACAACAAATAGTCTCAGTACAGGCAGGTAACATGACACATCTCCATTTCAGGTTGAAGCAGTTTGACAGTGCCTGGTCACTAAAGGCCATTAAACTATTGTGCAGGTCTCAGCATGATCATGGAGGCAGTCCAGCAGGATCTAGACATTCAATATTCAATTAAAATAGGAAGAGAAAACTGGGAAACCAGGGGTTTGCTCGTGTGCCTCTTTGCATAGTTTACATCTGGGAAATTTTGGTTGTGACAACAGTTTATTTTTCTGTGTTACATGGGAACCAGGATTATCAGACACCCAAAGTTTATATAATCACTTGGAAAAAAGTTCTCAAAATGCAACATACTTAGCCAGATGTAGGGGAACAGAATTTTATTTTCCAAGTGTTGCAGTGCCCTCAGGGAAGTGAAGACAGATGCTTTCTTATCTTGGTGCATTGCTTACATAGAAAGTGAATAACTACAATAGTATCAAAACATCACCATCTTAAAGACACTTGAAAAGCTGTTCAAGATTTAATTTTTTTACCCTCATCCATCTGAAAACCACACATTCCCAAACCCACAAAATTATTACTTTGCCTGTCATTGGAGAAAAATCAGATAAAACACATTCCCAGCACTTGCATTTGTAGAGAAGCCCTCATGATCATGATGCATTTAGTTTCCAGAGTCAGCAGGCAAATTAAATTGTTTGACTTTAATATCAGTCTCATGATTTTTTATTTTTCTAATCAGCCTGAGTTGGCAAAAGTGCTGATGGAAGCCAGAACCTGCAAGCTTCACCTCTGTTAGTAAGTGCTTAGCACGCTAAAGAAATGAAGCATACACTGGAAGATGCCCAACATTGTCTTAACTGTGAGGCAATTTAGTAGGAACAAAACCAGATCCAAACCCCAGATTCTGACAAGAAGGATGCTTGTGGCTGAGTGTCTGTTGGCTCTCAGCCCTACAGATATATTTTTTACTGTAATTGTTAATTGCTTGGGAAACACATATGGGTAGCAGGTAAACAGCTGCTGTTTACCAGATGGTTGCTGTTTTCAGAGACAAAGCCCAAGCACAGCTGTATTTGGCAGCAGAGGAACTGGATGAACTCAGAGAAGAACTTTTGATAGATTATTGTTCAAGAATTTGCAGAAAAGGATGCACAGTCTGTAAGAACTTTCTGCAAACAATATATTGAATTAAAGCAACGGGATTTTTTGAAAAGCCTGTGCCTTCTAACCCCACATTGACTTGAATCATACTCACCCCTGATGCTTCCCTATCATTTCACTTTGACTTTAACTGCACCAGAAAGTACCTTCATACTTCCCAAAAATAAACTCAGATCAGACCAACTTGCACCAGACTGCAAATTTAAGTCCCTGCTCATGTAAGCACAGTGCTTACATGTCATCTTAAATCATCTAGTGCAATATACACATCAACATATTACAAATGTATGTGCCTAAAAGTTAAAAATTCATGGAGCTATGTTGCTAAAGACTGGGCCCACAAAATTAAAGAATTAGCCTCCAGAGAGATGCATACTGGAAGATGATGCCTATTTCTTTACAAAAATAATTCTTGGTTCTTTCTCTCCCATCCTTGTTCAGATAAAAAAGGAAAAAAGTCCTCATGTTAGTTTGAAGCTGTTTTTAAAGAATTCCCTCCATGTCTAATATTATTTTTCAAATCACCCAATACAGTGCAATAATTCTTAAGAACTATGCAGCTAAAAAACTGCAACTCTTTCATAAACAGGAAGGGAAAAAAAACCCAAGAGGTTGAGATCATTAATAACAGCTCTGGGACCATGATACTTGGTTGAACATTTAAAGAGAAATTACAGTAATTATGTGGGCCTAGAGGGTTTCTGCACAGTACCTTATTTACCTAGGTCAATGGTGCCTATCCAAGCTCCCCATTTGTGAGCCATTTACTAGTAGTTTCATTAGGGCATACGACCCAGCTGAGGGTGGTTAATGATTTGTTATTATTCAGGAACACAACATCATTGAGGCTGCTGGTTATGGCAAAAAAACCATCCCATCAGTGCTTCTGTTCTAGCATGCCTGAGCAGAAAATGTATTTTAGAGCCTCAAAGATGATGGAGAGATGGGGGATCTCATCCAAGTGTGCCGATACCTGATGGAGGATATTAAGGAAGATGGAGTGAGATGTTTCTCAGTGTCATCCAGGGACAGCACCAGGGTCAATGGCCACAAATGAAAGTACAAGAAATTCCACAGGAACCATATTTCTTTCACTGAGAGAATCACTGAGTATTAAAACAGGATGCTACCTGCATGGGCAACCTGCTCTAACTGTGTCTGAACAGGTGGGTCAGTACCTGTCAGCCTCAGGCATGCTGTGACTCTGTGAAAATAATTTAATTTCTGGTTATTGCCAAGGAGACAGAACAGGGGGGAAGAAAGAAAGAAAACACAGAAAGGGAGTAAGGGAATAAAAGAGAAAAGGAGGGAGGGAGGGAGGGTGGGGGAAAAAAACCCAATGAAAAATTAAAACAGGGCACAGCACCACTCAAATTGGAAAACATATTTGTATGACCATCCCATAAGGATGGTGTGGTTTCATGTCTTAGGTACTTTTTCAGCAGCTCTGTATCGAATTCTACAATCCATGGTTGCAGCCAAAACATTTAAAAGTGAGAGAGCAAACAACAAAGTGACTGTTGCCGTTTAAGGCCTTCCCACAGATTCATGAGTGATCCATAAGAGGATTAGGACCAGAGAGATCTCCTCTCCACTGGGGTATTTGAATGTTTGTTCTTGAAGCTTTGACAAAAGGTGAGCAGTTTTAGTAAGAAGCTTGTGGTTATGCTCTCTCAACAGATGGGGTTGCTAAGTGCACAAGAAAACATAGTGGATTTCAAAGCCTTTTTTAAGGCTTATTCCCCAAATTCTGGTAACATTCAGTCAATAGCCAGTACCTACAGGTGTTACCTGTCATAGTGTATATTTTTCTCAGGAGACAAAGGAAAAATTTTCCCCTCTGGAATGCTTGGGTCAGAAAATTCTGCAGCAAAAGCAACACTGGTGAAAATTAATTGATCTTGCAGAACTATTCATTTCATCTCTTGGCAACTTATAAATGTCACCCTTGTAATATGATTAGAACAGGGGAATTCATAATCCTAACTTATTATGTTATTGTGAGAGCTGAACAGGGAATTTAGTACATCTGGTCTTATTCTGAGCTCATAGTTATTGAACAGAACAAACAGTTTTCATTCCCCTAAAGGCTTTGTATTGGCCTAATTACTAAAGCAACCTGTTTAGCTTTTCCAGCTGCACTAAAACCAGAGCTCTCAGACAGTGTGGGTCCAGTGTTCCCGAGTTCCTCCAAAGCCAGAATAAGACCCAGTTACTCTGTAAAGAAGCCCAGTGATAGTCTGAAGGCACCATTTCACTTGATAGAGGTGGATCAGAAAATGGGCTGGATTTAGTACACAGGACTACATACCGTCTGGGCACACAGAGTTTACCTCTAATCGCAGGCAAACAGTTGAGCATGTCAGGGTGTCAAGCAAGCACCACAAACGGTCATCAGTAGCCAAGCCAAACAGGTAATCAGGAAAAGTCAACTCATTTATGCTCAAATGCAATACAATCCCACCTCTGTGCAGTGATATTTACAGGATGGAGACTACAGATGTCAGGGCTTAAATCTATAAAGGCACTTTGCTCTTTCTACTGGCAGATTAGTAAATTAACCCATATTTTAATAAGCCTTCCAAGTTATCTGACATCCCTGAAGTTCCTGGTCCCAGAGCTCTTACGAGAATTTCTAATCTGGTGTGATTTATTCCCATAATGATGCTGCCTTCCATGAACACAAAGAAGTCCTTCTTCTTTGTAAGTAGGTGTACATTTCTACAGCATTGCATTGCTCCTGTCTGGAAATGCTATGGCTGTATGGATTTTTCTATGCTTTTTCTTTTGCTGAAAAAGTTTACTGTTAAAAATCAATATATATGAAAACTCACCACTGTCATATGAGGACAGATCCCCAGCAGAGAATTGTTCAGTTCCTCTACACACACCAAGACAAGACCTGATCTCCTCACAGCTTTCTAGAAGAATTGCTGGAGATCTCAGACAAATCACTGAGAAAATATCCTGAGAGCTTAACAGCTATGTTTGAACTGTCTTGTAGTTTCAACATTACTGCACAAATCCCTGCCTTCTTTTTCCTTTCCTTTTGCAAATAATAAATTCATCTTTTCCTGCTACATTTTTTACTGTTTTTCCTGAAAATAGAAATCATGGGTTTGATCTTTTCTATGGTGGTATATAACACAGATACTCATGCTCAGGATCCAGTATCTTCACTGGAATTGGGAATTTTTCTACATCAGAAACTTAAAAAATTAAGGGAGAAAACCAAATAAACCAATTAAAGCTCCATCAACACTGGAATAGAGATTTGCGATGTCAAATGGAATTGGCACTACATAACTGCTTTGAGAAATCTTAGGGATTTAGAAGGATAACCCAGAATGTACAAACTCTCAACCACCAAGGTGAGGGATCCCAGCCTCAAGGAGTTACCTTGGGTAGTGTCCTGTCCAGTGGTTTAACTCCAGTGGTTTAATTCCTTCTGAGAGCAAAAAGGCAAGAATATGCTTCATTTCCTGCCTGCATTTGCTAAGTTTCAGTTACTACCCATGGATTTTGCAGTAACCTTTTACTACTCCAGCAGATCTGCAAATGTATTCAAGCCTCTTCAAGATTTTAAGCCTTTTTTTTTAATCAGAGAAAATGAACATGTATTCAGCTTCCAGTGTAGTCAGAAGGATATCTCCAAGTGTCTCAAGGACAAGCATCTCCACAGAATACTTTTGTAAATTCACAGTGCTGCATATTTGAAATGTCATAAGTAACATTTATCGTTGTCAATCTACCAAAGGTCTTTGCACAGCAGATCTGATCCTTCATCTGTCATCAAGTTCTTTCCACCCTCTTTTCATTTATGCTGCCATATGTAATCATAGGACAAGCTGATCCAAATTTTACTCAATCTTTTTCAATAGAAATATAATACTTGGATTAATACAAAAGAGAGTCAATTTGCTGATCACAAAGTTTTTTCAGCCCAATGAAAAATTGAAACAGAGGAGCAAACAACCAGAATTCTGAATGCTTTTAAAACCCTTCTGAACATTTTAGACACATCAGATGATGAGCATACTAATATTAGCATTGTTTAGATTGAAAGTCAGTCAAAGAGAAATCAAATGCATTTTAATTTGGGTCTAAATTATGATTCATTTTTATGCTGACATGTCCTCTCAGACTTATCCAGTGGGCAAGTAAGATAATAAAACTGATAGGCATTCTTAGGTTGCGTGCTTCCAGTAAACCAGTTTACATACTGTACCATCAATTTCTCAGAGGTTTCTCACTGTTTTCTGTGTGTAATTTGGAACTTTGTGGAACCTCTTAGATGCAGCCTTGCCTTCAGTGTCAACTTTGCAAACCAGGGTCACACAGGTTTTAAACAGTTTCCCTGTGTTGTGCAGATTGATGATGCTTACATAATGAAAACCCAGTGGAGAGAGAAACGGTTTGGCTTCCATTTGTTTCTTCCCCATTCGCTGGGACTGTAGATACCACTGCAAACACAGTGATAATCCCAGTCCCAAATTGCAAGCATGATGGTAGAAAATTAAATCACAGCTCAAGCACTTTAACTCGCAAAGAGAGAAACAGTTGCATAGCAATGTGTTGTAGCAATTACCTGTGTAAAATGGGACAGAGTTGTAACAGAAAGGTCCTGGGGATATTGTCAAGTGTGAGTTAATCTGAGCTGTATGACCATAAAAAGAACAATCTTCTGAAAGAAACTGAAAAATCCAATTTCATCACCAAAAAGCTATTTCTATTCTGTCTCCAGAGAAAGGCATAAACTCAGAGAGAGGTGTCATTTATATACGCAGGTAAGGATTTCTCTGCAGGTGTGGTTTTCAACAACATCAGAATGATTCCATTCATTTTATAACTGTGAATGCAGGGAAGCGGCCACCCCTCACAATATGAATAATAATATTGAAGTAGCCAAAAGCTGAAATCATTTCTGATGGAAACATGCCTAGAAGCCATTCTCCCTTAGAGATGTAAAATAGTGACTTTGAATTGAAATGGTCCAGAGACCATTACACAGAGATACACAGGTATTACACAGAGACCTGAAACCATCAGAAACCAATAAATATCTCTTAAGTACATGAACAGCACAGATAATTATGGAGGATGTGTTTTTGCATAGGCTTTAGCTTACCTATGACAACAGGATAGAAGAAAAGGACATGAGAGGCAGCAGTGCCATGCAACCACCTCTCAGAGAAAGAATAATCAGCCTTATCAACTGGAGCTTACAATCATCACTAAGCAGGAAGGAAGGTGAGTATTTTATTCAAATAATTCAAATAATAAATCCAGAAAATCATAATTTTTTCCTTAGCTTTTTACCATGCTATGGCTGTTTTGTAACCCCACTTCCTAATTTCTGTGTTTTCTCTGTAACAGCTCCTACAGCATTATAGACCCCAAGGCACCTTATTTCCTCAGCTGAGCTTTCTCAGAACTGAGTCATGCTGGAAACTGTATTTTATATACACTTTCCTACACTGCTTGGGAAGCTAAAACTATATAATTAACTTTAGTAATTAGAATTCGAATATTGCAATAACTCTCCTCCCAGAACTACATTTACCATGAAGTTATTAATCTTTGGAGCCTATTCTTGCAGGAGCCAATTAATACATTGACAACATTGTGATGCCTCATAAATAGTCTTAAAAAATGAAGCCCCAGAACACTGCAGTCTCAAGGATTAATGAACAACAACCTGGGCATTAGGTTTTAATAATGGCAGACATTGCATTTGAAATTTTTATATGAATACTAATGAGTTAAGGGCCAGCTTCAGTACTCAGTGGTAATTAGAGGGAAAACCTGGCAGTAAAGCTTTTATTACTTGCAGTCATATACTCTTGGTTCTCAGCACATTCACAACATAGGAGATCATGGTATGTTCTCACAGCACGATTTCCACCACCTCAAGGGTTTGCATGTGAGCAGCCCAGTGCTGATTCCCATCGATTCCAACAATAATCTGTACTAGTTTGAAAACAAACCAGTGGGAGGCACCAAGTCAGAATAACAATTTAATGGGGAAGTTAAAAAAAGAAAAGAAAAAAACTAAAAGAAAACACTGGTTCAAACTGACAGAGTCAAGATACAACCTGACACCCTGTTAGGCAGGGTGGTGGTAGCAGTCTGATAGAATGGTGGCTGCAGTCCTCTGAAGTGGTGATCCTGTAGAAAAAGGGTTTGCTCTTCCTCAGAAGGTCCAGTGGTGGCTGTGTAGCTCCTGTCCTCTGGAAATCCAGTGGGAAGCCGGTGTTGTCTCTGGTGTTCAGCCTCAGATTATATCCACGATGGGATGCCTGGTTCCTCCCTCTGGGTGGAGCATCTCACAATGGGGTAACGAGTCATGAGGCCAAGTGTTGATTAGGCTCATTAACAGAAGATAGTCCGGAGGGAGTTATCCCTGAGTCAGGCGGCAGGACAATGATGAACCATTAACAGAAAGATAGTGTGGGGGGAGGAGGCAAGGAAACACTGCCCCACCTGATTTCAACAGCTCACGAGGATGGTAATAGAATACACTGCAACCCAGGACATAATCCCACACTGCAGTGGTGAGGAAAGGCTGCCCAGAAAGCCCCTGGAAGGACCCAAGCCAAGCTGCACTGGTGACAATGCGATTGTCATACTGGACTGCAGGAGAAACAAAGCAAAGCCAGGGCTGAGGGGTCTCAGAAGCTTCTATGGGGATCACACAGATATGTTTGCCTTAGTTGTTTCAAAATTTAAACTGGGCTGCAATTTTGAGTAGAAGTCCATGTTTTCTTAAAAATTTTAGGTTTTACCAGAACTTCCAAGATTCAGATCAGCCAGCTGTAGACACATCCAGACAGCACAGTAGCCAGACTTTGAACATACTCCAAACAGCCACCACACTTCCACTCTGTGACATCTCTTTTTTTGTGTTTGATCTTCCTTTTTCTGTCTTTTCCAAAGAAATTTTCATTTTCCTCCCTGGAATCAAGCTGCCGCAGTCCACAGGAAAC
>NW_008237606.1:32346-43790 GCF_000691975.1 Corvus brachyrhynchos
GAGAAACTGCAAGTGATCCTCTCAAGCATTCAAACAGCAACCTACAAACTTCTCTTTAGGTTTCAAGGTGGAAATGGCATCCAGATTTTGAGTGGGAAGTTTGAGAAACAGGAAAATAACTCCAATTTAATGGCACCTTTAGAAGAAGCACTACAGATTTTGTCTGCATAATTAAATCAGTTGTAATTCTTCTGCACGTTCTCAGGAAAAAGTTTCCATTAATTTAATAAAGTTGGTTTAAATTAGAGGAGTTAAAATTAGTGGACCACCTTTATTCAGACAGCCTGGTCTTAATGCTAAACCCACTCTTTAAAGAGAAAAATATAATATTAAAGGCCAAAACTTCCTATAGGATTTGGAAAAATTCCAACATGAGACATGTCTTGAAAGGATTAAAACTTCACAGGAAAAAGACCCAAGTGCAAAGTCCTGACAGCATAATGTTTCTCTTGAAAATGCATATAATTGGAAAGAAAACCATTAGCAGGTTCTATATTTCACTTCTATATTTAAGAAAGGAAGCAGCATTTTTCAGGTTGATAACGATTTTCTAAGCTGCCTTTAATACTTAGAAAAAAAGTGCTAGGTAGTCAAAAGAGAATTCTAATGTTTCAATTTTCTCAATTTTCTTTTTATCAGTGTTTCATTTCCTTAACTGAAAACCTACACTTGGATAGAAGCACACACACATACCTGTACGTACAGTGCCTATTTTAAGAAAGTTCTGATATTTTAATTTTGGGGGGGACTTTACTCCCATTAGTGACATGTCATGCTAAAGTCACCCTTCAGGCAGTGTATAATGTTGCCTTTTAATTAAATTTAGGCTTTCCCTGCCATCACCCTCCTTAGATATCTGTCATAAATGATTGTCACTTTTAATACAGCCTCTGGAACAAATGCATATACTGGCTTCTGTTATTATATTTTTTGCCTTTTTAATATGATGGAAGAGACATCACCAAGAATTTTTTTAATTTATTTAAAAATAGATTATTTAAACATAAACTTCTGGGAAGGAAAACTTACATGTTATTTTGAAAGTAAAAGTATTTCTAACAAAAATATTTCCACTAAACATACCGCTTCATTTTGTTCCCTTAGAAATCAGTTTTCTCAAAACAGCATAAAATCCATGAAAGCTAGAAAGCATTCCCAAATTTACTAATAGCCTCAAACATGTATGTTTTTGAAGATGAAGATTCATCCCTGAAACTCCTCCCAGTCTCAAGAAATGCCATCATATATACACCATTTCTGAAATCAGCAGTTGTCTTGAGGTGACTTTATGATGTGTATCCCCTATCACTCTTCTATGCCCAGAAATTAATTTTGTGCCTTTCTATGCCTTTAAACTGAGCCTGAGAGGGGGGAGAGGAAAAAACTGAGCAGAACTTTCGAAGCAGTGTTTCAAGGACACACAGAGATAGAGACGGCTTTTCTTCTGCGGTGGCGAGAGAGAGAGGAGAGGAAGGAAGCCCTGCTTGGTTTTTTTTAGCCAGCCAGCTTTGGGCTTTCTTTTTCTCTGGAGAGAGACAGAGAGTTGAACTTTTGTTTTCCTGGGACTTGTCTTTTTCCCTTTTTCCCTGCTGGACTGTTTCAACATCAGAATACATCGGGAGGACTTTCCACCAAGGCCTTGGCCCTGGAGGTGGGCCCATCACCCCATCCCAGCTCCAAGGAGGGGGAAAGAGAGATCTACGGAAGGACTCTGAAATTTCCCAGGTTTCTCTCAGCAGAGTGGGAGGTTTTATCATTTAGCATTATTATCCCTTTTCCTGTATATTTGTTAAATAAATAGTTTTTATCTCTTTCACTTTCCTTTGAGGAAAATTCATATTTTCCCGAACCTGGTGGGGGAGGGGTGGTTGTAACCTGCCTTCTTCCAGGGGATGTATTTCCAAATTTGCCCAAACCAGCACAGCAGTGCCAAGCCTCATTCACCTACACCATGAAATAGCCCATCAAGTACAAAAAACCCCACAAAATCTGGAGTGGAAGGGGCAGTGCCTTAAATGGTTCAAGTGAAATTTTGTCTGTTTGTGTGAGAGTGATATGAAATCAATCATCCTTTCACTGCTAGCATAGGTTTTCAAGTGACAAGCCTTAAAGGGTAACCAGAAGCCAAGGGATTGTAGCAGCCTCATGACTTGCAGTCCAGTCTGCAATTTTTTCGGTCAGATTTCTGTAGACAGTTGAGGTTAATTTGAACTGAGTCTGAAAGCCTCAATTTTCCACCCAAGTGACAACATTATTCTGGTGGCACAGAACCAAGAGCAATTTCACATACACTAAGCCTCTTTAGAAACTACTAATTATGTATCACATTAGCAAGAGAATTGCCCAAAACTTGACATAAGACATGGTTCTTTTGCTTTCTTTAATTATTTTTCCAATTCCTGTCAAGCTTGCTTAAAACAGACATTTCAGATAAAGTGATACCCTCTCCTCCACATTTAGTACCAGAAGTTGGCTGTCAAAAGAAAGTTATCAGTTTCACCAAGCAGCTACAGAGAACTGCCATAATGCAGTGTTGGATTGCATATGCTACAAATCACCTTTTTTTCTTTTTTTTGGTCTAAATTTGGTTCCACTAAAAAGTTCCTGATAAGCTCCTGTTATTGGCTGATAACAAGAGATAAAATTTTAGGTAGATAAAGATATTAGTGCTCCCCCACAGCACAGTAATAGTCAGCCTCATCATACCATGTGAGAAAAATCTTATTTCCAGTCTACACAGTTTGGTGGCTTTAGGAAATAATAGGCACATTCAGAGAATTCTGTTTTCAGGACATCTAACATTACAAACAAACAAAACAAAACAAAAAACCACAACCAAATACCAAACCAAAACCAAACTAACCTCCCACATAATATCTGAGTTGTAATGGACGGTTTAGGACACATGGAATTACTCCTCGTTTAATACTTTGGGAAATAGAGGTTTTCCTTGTTGAGCTGCTGATGCTTCTGGATACTTAAAACCTTGTTTCTTGTGGAGTTTGGTTTTTTCAAGAGTGCAAGAACACAGAGATTAGACTTCTATGTGATGATTTTTCAAAACCTGCATGTAGGATTGACATGGGCAACAGCTGTGTGCAGCCTGTGGGCACAAGCTGTGGGAGTTGACAGCCTGACACTGAAAAAAGCTGTCATATATAGAGGCCGTTGAGATTCTTGGCCACAAAAAAGGGGAAAAAAGTGCAGGGAGAGAAAGCAAAAATAAGAACTTCCAAGATATTTCTTACGGAGGTGCTGTATCTACTGTTTAAAATGACAGTGAAGTTGTTCAGTAGGAAATTCATGCTCGCTCTCCACTCTGGTCTTCCAAAAATTGCACATTCCAGTGACAGGTAGGGGGTTATCCAAATCTGAAGCAGTAAAACCACACTGATTATTCACACTGTAGATACCTCCCAAAGATAAGCACAGATGTTCCATTTCTTTAATTAATAGTAATTAATTATCTGGCTCTTTCAGGCAGCTTGGCTGCCTCATCCTAAGCTAAGGGCAAGGAAAGGAATAGAAAGGAACTGCATCAAAATAAATATGTTCAAAAGAATCCAAATTCACTCTGATATTCTCCTTATATGCCTTAAATCCAAAGGCAGACTGCAGAGTCTACGTAAAGACTCAAACTCTAGGGTCTCCTTGCATGCAAATTTTTAAGCCGTGACAAGGGATGACTTGCAATGAATCACAGCAAATCACAGCTGAAATCCTGCAGAAAGGCTGTTGCAAAGCTGTAGCCACCACTTTGCTCTCACATTTTCAGTTCTGAATAACCTGATCTGTGGAAAGTCTCGCTTTTGCAGAAAAATTTTGGGCAAAGCCACATACAACCTAAGTCACAGACAGTGTTCTCCAGGTCAGAGCAGGGGTCTGTGCTGCCCTTCCAAGCTGATTTCAGTGATTCTGGCAGAAATCTGTGTCTCTGCTTGGGGGGAAAAAAAAATTTAGAAAGAGACTGCCTGAAGGCAGAGTTCTCCTCACATGTTCTGCATGTTTTCCCTTCCTGCACACAGACACAGGCTGGTGGCTTGGACATGTCTCTGGCCTTTCACTGTGGTTGACCTGCCACTGTTACACCACAGCCTGGAGATACACTGGTGACAGCATCTGGTGACAGTGTGTGGGGATATTAGAAAGGCAGACAATCACATGAAAAATGGATGTGCAACCACTAGCAGAGACTAAAATAAAGCTAATGAAGGCCAGGAGCTTCTGAGAAATATGCTTAGGACCATTTAAGGTCTAAATTCCTACAAATGTAAAAAAATGTAAGACACTATTCCTTAAAATACCAAACAAAAACAGCAGTATCAGATTCCTCTCTGGCAGAAAGCTACTGAGATGCTACCTAGAAATAACAGGTAAAATAGTTCCCTGGAAACAGGAACATTGCTAGCCAGAGCATAAGTTCCCTTGGGATCAATATCCCACCTGGCAGACCAAGGTCAATTGCATGTAAATTCATAAGGAACAGACATAATCCAGGCTTCTTGGACTCAGGGCGATAAATATCCTGATGATGTGTGGATCATCAGCCTAGAACTGGGATATTTTCCCATTCCTCCAAGATATTCCAGTATTATAAAACCAGATTCAAAGTGCAGGATTACTGATACTCATTTTGTCCTCATCCTCACTGATGAGAAATATATGTACATATACAAGCTTATATATAAATATATATATATATACGCCTACACAGATGCAAACACATAGTTGCAAAAACACACTACACACTCCCATGTTAAAATATGGACCCAGATCTTACAGCACTGCCATACAGAACTGAGTTCCAGAAATGTTTGAACAATGCTCACAGGCACAAGTTTTGTTTTTTGGGGTGTCCTGCACAGGGCCAGGAGTTGGACTCGATGATCCTGATGACTCCCTTCCAACCCAGCATGATTCTGTGATTCTATGATTCATGCAGCAGAGAAGGATTTTGCCAAGAGCTTTTTGATAGAAATGTAAATTCACGCTTAATAACAGCAACAAAAATGCCTCTCCTCAAATAACAACAAGCACTAAAGAAACATAAGCGTTTGTTTTTATTTTCTTCACAATCAGGACAATTTGAAAAAGACATGAGGGCTTCACTTTTGTTGCCCAGTTCTTACAACAATTCCTCACATTTTTGTTCTTCATCAATGTAGAGATACCAGGCAGCAAAGGGTCAATGGTATTTTTGCCTAAAAGAGCATTCCCAAGATTAAAACTGCTCGTGAAGTTCAGCACTTGACAGCCTAAAGGTCAGCTTCTGAAACTGCAGAAAGAAAGAAAGAGCAACCTTTCAAGCATCCTTGAAAGCAGAAGGTAATACCAAGGAACAATCTTTGTGACTGACAGAAAGCTTGCAAGGGTTTCAGTTATTCATAAATTGGCTTTAAAGATCTTGTCTCTTAGTACATGTTACTGTGTGCTGGTAGAAATATCATTAAAGGAACTCAGGTCTGAAACAAAGTTATAGAGAAAGAAATAACCTTTTCAACACATACTTTACTGAAGTCTTGCGACAGTGATTTATTCTTTATGTTGTGAGATACTTTAATATTCATGGTTACTTAAAATGTTTTAAGAGTTTTGACTATTTAGCCTTGCTGCAGAGGTTTCAAGCATTGGAAACATGGATTTTAACTGAAAATTAACAGGCAAAACCTGATAAATTAAAAGGGGGAAAAAACCCTAAGCAAACAAAGTGAGCACTAAGATTCCTGAGCTGGTTTGGAAGTCACTGCTATCATATCAACAGTAATCAAAGGCAGAATTAAAAGCTTATAAAGAAGAAATCTTAGGACAATAACTGAAGTAAGTAAATGCAGTACCATGCAAAAGCCATCCCTAATCAGATGCAGAATCTGGACAGGCTTTCTCTGTTGGAGATGTGTCTGAAGCCTTTCACTAGTGCTGTAGGGCAGAGAAACTCTCATATTTTCATAACTCTATAACAGTCTTAGTCATCATCACAAATCAGAAACTGTGAATTTCCACTTAATTTTGCTTGTGCTGATAAATGAAAAGTAGCTGCCAACAGGACTTTTTAGAATATATTCTCTGTAAAAATTTCCCCATACTTCATGACATTAGGAATATCTTAAAAGGAACAGTTCTCACAGAGAGAAGACAGCTCACTGAGAAGCCTGGGGAATATCTTGGGAGGTAAGTATTACAGGCCTTTTTATTACAGCAGCTTAGGCTGATGATACATGGAGTTTTTAAGAAAAGAATCAGAATTCATATAAGCAGAATATAGGGAAATATATGAAGGACTGATGCTATACTTCTAAAAAAAACAAAGACAAGATTAAAACATTAAAACAACGGTGGTAAATGCTTCTTAAAACAGAGTAAAATTGGTCTGCATCACGCTGCAGAGTACAGATAAGGTACTGAAGACATGATTTTGCCAAAATGGCTCAAATGGGCCATCTTTCTTCCTTAAAAAATTAAGTCTTAAAGTAAGTGGTAATACAACAAAACCAAACATACTTGCAATCCTATTCCCAAATCTTCCAACAAGGAGCAGCAGGCATCCTTAGCACAATAATTTTTGCTTGGAATTACCTCCCAGCATTTTTTCAAGGTTTTCAGGCAAAAGTCTAGCTAGCTGAGGTGTTCCCATTGCACTGAAAATTATTTTTCTCAGTCTTTTTTCTGGCTTCTTGGCACTGTTTAAAGAAACCAAACATGTGAGTTCATATTAGATGTAAAAAGTCAAGTTTCAAAAGAATATATATAAATAACACCAGTGGTAACATATCATCCATTAAATGCTGGCAGAGATGTAAGTCCAATTCCTGACACAAAGGAAAAAAATAAGCAGTGTAGTAATGTAGTTTTCTCTCCTCATTCCTTAGACAAAAACTTAGTGGACATGAGAAGTAATTTTTGAACACACACATGAGAGTGTCACACACACACTTCCTCAATCTTAATTACAGCTTGGGAAAAAAAAAATCCAAGCAGATGACTCATAATTCTTCAGGACATAAGAACTGCTGAAAGGGGACATTTTGCTAAAAAATACAACATATTTGATCAATCACATCTACAGGGAACATTTCCCAGTGGAAAAAGATCTTTAAGGTCCTTTCCACCCCACACTTGTGATTCTATGATCTACCTTGCCTATCCCACTCAGGATTAAATACAAGCCTGGAAAAAAGCTGCTTACAACTCCTTCAAAAATTCAGATACAATAGGCATAAGGAAGTGGAAATGGAGGAGTTTTGAGTCAAAAAGTATGGTATCTGTAGATCTGTAAGGTATAAAACATCAGTGGGGGAGGAACAAGAATTTTCCTTATAGTACTGTATGACTCACATACTTAAGAGCACCATCTTACAGTGGACAGCAGCTCATTGCTCAGAATTCATTAGACATGGTAAACTGGTTGCTACATCCCTTTTTTGCTGCTCTCTCCCTTTCAGTGTTTTAGCTGTGCAACACTTTGCACTGACCATTGACAGGTTGCACATCTCACATTTTAAAATGTTGAATATGAGACTCTTTCTTTCTCCAGAAGAGGTTTGGCTATTCTGAAAAGCACCCTGTTGTGATCAGGAGAAGATATAATGCAGTCAGCAAAGGAAAGGTGATAATTTTGTCTTTTTTTTTTCCTTTGTTCACAAAGTAAGAGAAACTCAAGACTGAAAGCACCTCCCTTGTTATTTCAGAAGCAATATTATGAAAATGGATCCCCTTTCTACAAGCATTAACTGACTTTCAGTGAATGATTTCCAGCAATAACTGTAAATACATGCATAAATGCTTGTGGCAACGGTGGACTTCTACTTTTTAGATTCCCAACTGTAAATATGTTGCCATAATGCACATTATGCTGCTGCCAGATGTTAAATGACATTGCTTTTGTTATTACATTCACTCCCCTGTTTGTTTCCTCTGGTTTGGAAAGATACAGACTTTTGGAAAATCCCATTTTCATGTAATCCAAGTCTCCTTGTACTCACAGTATGGCTTCTTTGTCCTCACAAACTGCTTCATAAATATGCACTGACAAAAGCAATAAACCTGCTTAAAAATTATTTAGAGGCTTGTTTTTTAGGTATTCTCATAAAACAGCTTCACTTACACAAATGCTCTGAACCAAGGGCTTAGCTGTTAATTGCAAGAACTGCATGCAAGAACGATAGACAGATTCAAAGAGACAAATTAAAAGAGAAATGCTACATGATGAACTATTCTAAGTCCTGTCACAAATCACGACCTCAACCTTTCTGAAAAATTTATTGCCAACATGGGACTGAATAAAAATATTTTACAATGCCCATGAATCTGAACTTCAAAATTAATTATGGTTATCCAGAATTTCTTGAAGTATTTTTTTTTCAATTCAGAAGTAGCAGCAAATTTTGGATGAGAATATGGAAAAAACCTGTTCTCTATCCAGGAGAGAGATAATAACACTGGATTCCCTGCACATGTGAATATCTTCGTCCCTCTTCCATAAAGGGAGAAATGTCAATCCTGATCCCTTTAGAGCACAGTATAAAAATTCAGGCCCAAAACTCAGGAAACAGAGCACCAGGGACTTCTCTTTCCCCACCACAGGCTACAGCTGCTGCACACAGTTCACTTTGCTGCTTTGAAGCTTTGGGCAAAAATGAGCATTGAAAGCACGAGTGGCATATGAAGAGGTAACAGTTTTTTAAACTCTGAGAAACCATTAATTTACCAAATCAATACATTCAATGACTTATAGGTGCACTTTCTTACCCATTGAAATAAGATTAACATTGTTTGCAAAACTGAAATATTTGAACTGCTCAAGCCAGGAATTTCACACAGCTCACCAAATTGGTACTCAGGAATGTGGGTAAGAACAGTTCACTTGCGCATCTGAGAGAGAGCAGCTTTCAGCTGGAACAGATGTTTGGGGATATAATCTCTTCACTGAAACAGGATTTCTGACTCCATCTTAAACATAACTTTAGTGGGAGATGAAGCAGAAAGAGTTCTATCACACTACCTCCAAACTGATATTTCTCCTGACTCCTCAGTAGAAAACTCTCAGCTTGTCTGGACCATCTCTCTGTCCTCAATTCTGTCACTCAAGCCTCACAGGGAAAAGGAAAAAAAAAAAAAAAAAAAAAAAAAAAAAGAGAGAAAAGGAATTTAAGTTCACAACAAATGGAAACTACAGTTTAAGGCAGAATTATCCCTCATCTGTTACTAGAAGGCACTAATTAATAAAACAAATTCTTTTTATTCTTATACACAGAAGTGCGTACAAGTAGTCAGATAAATAATTTCTGCCAATTTCTGTAGTAAGATGGAACTAAAAAAGCAGGATAACTCCTCTGATTTACTGACAGCACATAACTCAATATGAGCAGGAGAAGGCAGGAAATGCCACTACTAAATATCTCTGTGGAAGTCTAGAAACGTTCAGCTAGAATAAACTCTCACAATAATCCTAAATAGAGATTTGTTCCCAGAGTTTTTATTCCCCAGTGAACATGTGTGTGTGTGTGTGTTTGTGAGGAAAGGCCATGCATTTCTTCAGCAATAGATAAGTTAGAATGTAGTTGTTTGAAATGTCTGCAAAATAGGATACTGAACAAAATCATGGTCACATAAGAGGCAAAGGACTTGCAGAAAGGACTTTAGTATTTACAAGTGCCTACTGTAATTTTTCCAGTAATTTTTTATTCATTTTGTAACTTTCTTTACCTCTAAAAGGTGTTTTCTACAGAGGACCAGACTCTATACTGTTTTAAGACATATTACATATGGCCAGAATCTGACTGATTTGTTTATGCTACTTTTGTTGTCAACAAGGAGATAAGGGGACTCTCTCTGGAAATCTACATAGCAATGAAGTCAATTCATCATAATTTTGAGGCTAAGCATTCGTGGAATAGATTTGTTGATGTTCTTTATGAGTACATTTAATCCTTCTTAATGATTCATTTCTTACTCTGTTAACAGCTTCTCTAAGTCAAATGTTTTAATCAAACTCCATGTCTACTGTTAGATGGGTAGAAGACTAAAAGCTTTGGGTTTTAATTTTTTTTCATGCTAGGGCATATTTATTTTTGAGAGTACATCATCTAACTGGCTTTTATTTCTTTTACTTAGCAATTTATGCAAAAGAGGAAGTAATAATATCTCCAAACTGCATCCAAGAAAGGTTAGTCACTCACCCTCTATTAATGTTGTGTTAATCATAACAGATTTCTGACACCTTCAAAAACTCCTCCCTGGGATGTCACAAAAAGTTTTTCTCTCCTTTTCTTTACCCAGGGTTTTTAGCCCTGGTGAGAGGCAGCTGCAGGTTCTTCAAGTCAGTTTCAGAGCACAAATATGAGTGCTAGTGTTTTATGTCTTGCTGAGGACTCCGAACTTCTGGTTGTTGGATGTGACTTAGAAAAACTGACTGATCACAGCAGGTTAAAACTAGTTTGCAAAGACTTGACTAAACTGCTTTATTCATTTGACTCTAGGACAACCAACATAGCTGTCATTTTCCTGAGAAGAGAGATACCTTCATCCGGATTAGAGCTAAGCACTTAAGCTCTGAGTGACATGGACCTGGAAATTCAACATACTTAGGAGGAGGAGACTTCCACTCCTGCTTTAATAAGCCCATTCAAAGTCAGTCTTCTTTCTTTGCGTGTTTGAGATTGCTTTTCCAGACCACTGCTGAGGCTCAGTGCTGGACTGCCTCGTTCTAAATCCCCTTTGTGGTATAATTGGATTTTCTGTGCTTGGATACTGCTCCAATGAAAATCATTAGAAGCTGGTTCTCATTTTTAACCAGCTGTTCTCATTATCAACTACCCAGTTAGGCTTTTGATAACCCTATTTGACATCTTATTGCATGCTTGAACAGCTAATTTTCTTTAAACTTAGGCTGTTTACAGTAATTTTCTTGATGTTTTGTCTTAAGCAACAAGTAAGCATGAAGATCAAGAGAGATCAGAAACAATCAAGGCTTCTTCCCTGTATTAACAACCTTGCTCAGTTTGTTACCTCATACAACTCTTGTTTCAGTGCTTCATCACTATTCAAGAATTTCTGTGTAAATGACATTAATTATATTGCCGTCTTCTCTGTATTGTTCTGACCTCATATCACATTAAGGCTAACCATAAAATCATGGACTCGCTAAGGCTGGAAAGGAAAGGTTATCAAGTTCGGCCATTAACCCCGCACTGCCAAGTCCACTACTAAACCATGTCCCTCAGTGCCACATCTACATGTTGTTTAAATCTCTTCAGGAAAGGTGACTCTACCACTGCCCTGGGCAGCCTGTGCCAGAGCTTAACAACCCTCTGGGGGAAGAAATTTCTCCTAATATCCAACCTAAACCACCTCCCCTAGCACAACTTGTGTCCATTTCCTCTTGTCCTATCACTTACTGCTTTGGACAAGAAATGAACACCCACGTAATTGCAACCTCCTGTCAGGGA
>NW_008237606.1:44361-45212 GCF_000691975.1 Corvus brachyrhynchos
CCCCCCGGTCTCTCTCTCATCTCCCCAGCCACTTTTCCCCAGTCTGGAGTTGCAGGGGGCTGAAGGGACCCAAAGGCTGGACTCAGCACTTCCCCTGGTTGTACCTCACCCCACTGGCCTCATCCCATGGATCCAGCCTGTCCAGATCCCTCTGCAGAGCCCTCCTGCCCTCCAGCAGATCCACACTCCCACCTAGCTTGGTGCAGTCAGACACTGACTGAGAGGGCCCTTGATCCCCTCCTCCAGGCCTCTCATGAAGATGTTAAACAGGCCTGGCCCCAGTGCTGATCCCATGGGAACCCCACCAGTGCCCAGCCCTAGCTGGATGTCCCTCCATTCCCCCCCACTCCCTGGCCCTGCCATCAGCCAGTTCTTCCCCTCAGAGAACAGGGCCCTGTCCATGAGCACCCAGTTTCACAAAAAGGGTTCAAAAGTTTTTTAAAACCCGGGGTAGCCACATCCCCAGCCCTTCCCTCATCCACTGAGCAGGTTACCTGGTCACAGGAGGGATCAGGTTGGTCAGGCAGGACCTGCCTCTCCTAAACCCAGGCTGGCTGGGCCTGATCCCCTGGTTGTCCTGTACCTGTTGCTGGTGGCACTCAAGGTGATCTGCTCCAGGGCCTCCCTGGCACTGAGGGCGGGTGACAGGCCTGTAATTCCCTGCATCCTTTTTGCAGTACTACTTGTAGATTGTCATCATGTTTGCCAGCCTCCAGTTAACTGAAAGCTCCCTGGTTAACCAGGACTGATTAAAAAGAATCGAAACTTGCTTGGTGAGCTCTTCTGCCAGCTCCCTCAGAACCCTTATGGGGATCCTATCCAGCCCCATATGGTCGCTATGATACATAGTA
>NW_008237606.1:45384-46647 GCF_000691975.1 Corvus brachyrhynchos
AGCCGGGGTCTCTGGTGTTCCGCCTCAGATTATATCCACGATGGGATGCTTGGTTCCTCCCTCTGGGTGGAGCATCTCACAATGGGGTGATGAGTCATGAGGCAAAGTGTTGATTAGGCTCATTAACAGAAGATAGTCCGGAGGGAGTTATCTCTGAGTCAGGCGGCAGGACAATGATGGGCAATTAACAGAAAGATAGTCTGGGGGGAGGAGGCAAGGAAACACTGCCCCCACCTGGTTTAACAGCTCATGAGGATGGTAATAGAATACACTGCAACCCAGGACATTATCCACCCCTTATTCTATTACCATCTACATTATCCCAAATCAATACCTTCTTAAGCTCTAAAACACACATATATATATATATACACACAGTGAAACGTACACACCGTTCTCACCTAAGATTAGGTCTCCTTGTGGTACACAACGGGTTTCCCCATCTTTCTGCATTACCCACCAAGTGCAACCAGGTCCTTGAGCAAAGACAATCCCACGGATGGGTTTGCCTTTGCCTGAGGTGGGATTAATCCAAACAGTCTTTCCTAAAATACCTCTCAGGTGTACCACAGGGACTCTATCTCCATCCACTGTGTGCAAGGGTTCAGACTCGGCAGGACCAGCTCGATTGATGGACCCTCGGGTATTGACTATCCAGGTGGCTTTTGCTAAGTTCACTTCCCAATTTTTGAAGGTCCCCCCACCAAGTGCCTTTAGGGTAGTTTTAAGTAGTCCATTGCAGCGTTCAACTTTTCCAGCAGCTGGTGCATGATAAGGAATATGATATATCCATTCGATACCGTGTTCTCTGGCCCAGGTGTTGATGAGGCTGTTCTTAAAATGAGTCCCGTTGTCTGACTCGATCCTATCAGGGGTGCCATGTCTCCACAGGACTTGCTTTTCCAGGCCCAGGATGGTGTTCCGGGCTGTAGCATGAGGCACAGGGTAGGTCTCCAGCCATCCAGTGGTTGCTTCAACCATGGTCAACACGTAGTGCTTGCCTTGGCGGGTTTGGGGAAGGGTGATGTAGTCAACTTGCCAGGCTTCACCATACCTGTACTTTGACCATCGTCCACCATACCACAGAGGCTTCACCCGCTTGGCCTGTTTGATTGCAGCACAGGTCTCACAACTGTGGATGACCTGTGAGATGCTGTCCATGGAAAGGTCCACCCCTCGGTCACGGGCCCATCGGTATGTTGCATCTCCCCCCTGATGACCAGAGGCATCATGGGCCCAACGAGCTAGGAATAATTCTCCCTT
>NW_008237606.1:51327-53948 GCF_000691975.1 Corvus brachyrhynchos
CGGAGGCGGTGATCCTGTATTAAAACAGTCTGCTCTTCCTCAGGAAGTCCAGTGGTGGCTGTGTAGCTCCTGTCCTCTGGAAATCCAGGGGGAAGCCGGTGTCTCTGGTGTTCAGCCTCAGATTATATCAGATGGGATGCTTGGTTCCTCCCTCTGGGTGGAGCATCTCACAATGGGGTAACGAGTCATGAGGCCAAGTGTTAATTAGGCTCATTAACAGAAGATAGTCCAGAGGGAGTTATCTCTGAGTCAGGCGGCAGGACAATGATGGGCAATTAACAGAAAGATAGTCTGGGGGGAGGAGGCAAGGAAACACTGCCCCACCTGATTTCAACAGCTGATGGGGATGGTAATAGAATACACTGCAACCCAGGACAATATTGCATCACAGGCTAAAAAACCAAAAAAACCAGCTTTCAAGTTTGTCAAAAAGATTAGTTCTTAGGATACTTCCTAAACCTTTCAAAAACTGACTCAAGACCACAAATAAAAAACTGTAGGGTTTTCCAGACTCAAAATAACAAAAAGCCAGTTTATTAACAACCCATTGTGTGGACTTTCCAGATGGGTTTTCTCCATGGTAATTTCTCTTTCCACTGACACATTGAATGAAGGTTCAGCTGTAAGGGACATTTTGTTTTACCACCTGAAGCATCATGTACAAGTCCCTAGTGGAGGTTCAACAGAGAAGTCCTTGCTTAAACATCAATCTCAGTGATACTTGCTCTGATATCTGTCCTTGTGTATCTCCCTAATTTTTCCCTCTGCCAAAACCAACTGAACTAACTAAGAAAGATAAAAAGACGTTACCAATTGAACCAACAAGTTCCAAGTATGACCTATAAGTATGACCTCAAAGCTTTTAATCAAGCAGAACAGAACAAAATCCTGTGACCTTCAAAGTGAAGCTCCTCTCTGTTATTCGTATTACTGAAGTCTCTGGTGAGAAAGGAATCTGCAGTGTAGCTCCAGCTAAGGCACAATATTAAGATCGATTTCTGATTATAGAAGGTATATTATATATGAAGCTGGAATCCCTCTGGATTTCTAGTAAATACATTTTCATATATACTTAGAGAGACCATCAGCATTACATTTAATTTCACATATATATTTACATAATAATTTTCATTTTCTGAGTAAATAATGAAAATCACTCCTCCCATGATCCAAATGTATCTGTACTTCTTGCAGGAAAAAGGAAAGTGACTGTTTAGGGTTCTTCATAGCAATCCCTCCTCACAGCCCATTTTCATTCTTTTGCTGCATAAATTGTAGGCAAAAGTTTCAAAAATTGTTACCTATTAGCTGATATATTCCTGACATTTATTCTGGTTTGCTGTAATCAGCAAATCAAACAGATGGAGAAAATATATTTTGAGACACATGTCAAATTAAAATAACCATAACTTTCATGGCTCAGCACAAGTTAAATTCACAATAGAAAAGACTCTTAATTTCTCTAGGATCTTTCTGAAGTAGTTAGATATTTAGACTCGAAGCAAAACAATCTGTTCACCAGAAGAACATATTACAGTCTAAAAGGGAGTTGATTTGGGAAAGACATAATTCAGAAGCTCTTTTACTCCTCATGATGGGGTTGTATCACTTGAAGGAGTTGTATTGTCCTGTTGTTTTTGATCTGTTTTTCCATCAACTGACATACACTGATGTTTCTAATCTGGCTTTAGTTTCACCAAAAAAGTTAAAAAGATTCCTGCTAATTGCAGCTCTGTGTGAGAGTAAGCATCTGTCACTAAACTTTAAACTCAGCACTGCAAGTTCCTGTTTAAAAATAATTTAAGGAAATTGGAAAAGCCATCTGAGTTACTTTGTGCACATCTGGGTTGCACTTGCTTAGCTTCTTTTTTTAACTGAAGACATTAACAACACAGAAACTTCACATTTTTGTCATTTGAAATTCAATAAGCAATAATCCTAGAAGATGTGACTTTAGAAAACCATTATCAGGGTCACAATACAGTCATGAGAAGTGGCAGCACTGAAACTGTAGGTGTGGGTGCTCCCAAGACGAAAGAACTGGGAAGAACAGAGTTTCAAAGGCAGGCAGTGATGAAACAGGGTGTTGCATCCTCAGTGGTGTTAAAAACAAAGCAACAAAACAAATTCTGACCAGCTTTCTTCTATAAGGTTTTCTACTCCAGAAGAATTCACTCAATTAACTACCTCATGACTGATAAAATTAAAAATAAAGATTCAAAAACCAAAAAACATCAGTAATATGAATAACATGAATTCAGAGACATTTTTAATGATGCCACTTAGTGGGCAAAAAATATTCCAATGCATTTTCAATACGCAGTTGAGAAATTCTGGTAAAAATTAAAACCTTTGCAGCATTCATAAACTGAAAGCCATGAACACATATGACATGCATAAGAAGGGGGTGGCTTTTTAACTGGAGCCAGCCTGAAACAACATTTCAGAGAGGCAAAAGGAACCATTTCCTACAGAGATTAAGATCACAGAAACTAAATCTCAACCCTGATCTGTAAGCCCTCATTTAAGAAGTAATCAGCAAGTTTTCTGTTTCAGTGAAACATTTCCATTCTATTTCTCTTTTGCTGTTTTTCATGGCCCTGCTGCCCTTTGTGACTGTA
>NW_008237606.1:54116-79300 GCF_000691975.1 Corvus brachyrhynchos
GAAGTCCTGGTGGTCTTCCGCCAATAGATTCGTCTTCTTTCCGTGGGGAGATCTCAGACTCGGTTATTTCAGAAAGTCCCTTTATAGTCCTTTTCAGAAGCGAGGGGCAACTGGCCAAGAGGTGGGGAAATCTACAGCCGTTGTTATGGGGTCCGTTGCTTTGGGAAGCAGGTACAGGACAGGTGTACAGGACAGGTCATTCCTTTCCGCTTCGGCGCAGTCCTTCCCGCCTGGGCAGCAAGAACGGTGCAGTCCATTGTGACCTGCACTGTTTTCCTCAGGAATGCGTACCAGTTCCCAGTGGGCACACCCGCAGGCAACACTTGGCAGACAATCCCACCTCAGCCAGGCCAGGACTCCTGTGTTCAGTTTCTGTCCTCGGCGATGATCATGAGGCAGATGAGGGATCTTCGGACCGTCTCTTACACTGGCACACAAAGTATTCACATTTCAAATGAACTGTTACAAATAAGTGTTTGATTTTAATAAAGCATTTAATAAAGGTTAATTGCTAGCTGGTAAAAGTACTTGCTTTGGTCAGTGGAAAAGAAATATGAACCTAGTCAATCTACTCTTATCTATGAGTTAAACATGCAATAAAACCTTCAAGTCCTTTTAATATGTTTAATTTTTTTTTATTTAATGCTAACACTTGGAAATAAAAGAATAATCTTTAATTCTTTGCATAGGCCTCACAACAATGCTCACTGAGATTATATCATATGACCTTAATACAGACATGGCACAGAACAGGCCCAGCAGAAAACTCATTGAAAGTTGAGAAAAATCTCTAAAATAAGCACAGAAGTTGACTTTTGTTCTCTCTGAGATGTGTGAAAGACCACAATTCATCAAAGGTAAAATACTATACCCATATTCATTTTTTCTCCCAGTGCCAGAAGGGACAGAAATGTTTACATTTTCCTAATGAAATTAGCAACTATGAATAACTGACTCTTGTGATTTTGTCACTGAAAAGTATTAATTTCACAGTTCCTATATAAAGTACATCCGGGAATGCCTGTGCAGCTACTCAAGACAGACTCTAACACCCAGAAGTAGCAGCAGAGTCCCCGAAAATTTATTTTCTTTCTCTTGTTCCCCTAGTACCTTCTTTTCTGCAGAAAATGTTTTTCTAGTAAATAGGAAAAAATTAAAGAAAAAAGAAAAAGAAAAAAAAAAGCTGTTCTCAGTATCCCAAAAACACACGTTACTTTGTAATTTTGTCCCCTTCTCTTTCTCACAGGCTTTCCTGAAATCCCAATGAAGGCAACCTGGTCTTTTATGACAGACTCAAGCACAGGCTCCAAACTGGGTTGTTCCTGAAGCCACCTGAGTCTGTATTCATATGAAGCAACTCTTTAAATTCTCTTGTGTGACAAATTCACCACCAGAAGATTTCAATTTGAAATCTTATAGGTGTCCTGATTTAAGATGGAAGGCAACGATATGATCCTAAACTTTTTAAGTGGACCTGAGCATTGATTCTTCACTATCGCAGTGTCCCACAGTGGTAGGAAGGAGAAGAGAGACCCAGCAGGCAGGAATTGTGCAGCAAGATCGATCATTTTAATTATTTTACAACTATTTTATAGACTTTTTTCTTCATAGTCTAATTGGTCAAAGGATCAGCCACCCCTTGGGGTGATTGGCTAAAATCCTAAAACATCCATTGTCAAAATATTTTCCTACTGTACTATAAACAAGGCTTTGCAAGGTTGCAGGTGTTCACAGCTTATAGAGCTCTACAAATATCTTCTGTGAGAGAGAAAAATACCTCATGGGACTGGAAAGAAGCAAGAAGAATTCTTGCTAACAGCGTATTTGTATCCACACTTCACCATTTGCAGGTTCTTGAAAGATTCATTCCCTGCAGGGAAGGGAGGAAGAATAAAATGAGTATTCTCCTTCTTGCAGGAAGATGGAGCACCTTAAGTAGTTCACCCTTCACATAATTAAATATTGAATGAAAATCTGGCAAAATTTATGTACTCGTGCAAATTGTGACTATTATAACAAAGCAAAAAAGGTTGAAAAAGTGATGCAAGTGCCAGTCATCCTACATGGCAGCACAGGGTGACATTCTCTGTGTGATTAACCAAAGAGACACAACAGCCACACAGAAATGTGAGCTCAGATTTGCAACAAGTTATTTTGTGACAGTGGCTGGGGTCTTGATTAAAGAAAACCACTGAAATATTCCTGTAGAAGCCTTCTGCTTGGACATTTTGCACCCACATTCCTAAAGGATGCAGAGGTCTCCTCAAGAGGATGGTTACTTGCCAAGGGCATGTTTCCTACTGGTAGAAGGGCTGGTGCATCACCAGCTGCCCCAACAATTCTTTGGTTTCTATGTTGTTAGATCCTCTGGTGATATTATCAATGGGATCTTCAGACATGCTTGAAAGGTTTGGTTCTTTTGTTCGACCAACAAAGATGGTAAAGTTAGCCTTATAATGGGGTTATTTGTAGAGTGTGGATAGCTGAAATCAGTTGGTCCTACTGGGACTACTCAATGTTCATGCTCAAGTATTAAACCTACATTAACTTATATTAACATCTTTCTGAAAGCCAAACCCTGTGAAAGCTTCTTGGTTTTGGAATTTTTACAACAAGGCACTTTAAATTGTTAGGCTCTTCTGAAAGTCTGAACTTCGTGCTGAATAAAGTAAATCAGAATGAGATACCTGGAAATTCAAAGAGGGTGAAAAGGAAAAATGATGAAGATGTGTATCACTGGAATTTTCTCTATTAAATATCCTGGACACTTACCTTACAAGCAGAAAAATTCAACACTCCCCACAAAAAGGAGGAGCATACAAAAGAACTCTTCTTGTATTTTGAGTATTATTAATTCCTTCTTCTTTCAAAGATGGAGGGAAAAAAGGGATCTTTCCAGAGGTCTTAGAGCCTCCTTTTTCATTTAATAAGGTCAGCCTCTCACCAGCTAAATAACTTTGTGTTTTGCAAACCACAGGAGCTACTGGAAGCACTGACTGAGACCTACTCTAGCTGTGATTCATGTTTTGACGAAACAGAGGTCACCGATGGCCACCTGCAAGAAAGAGCATTAAGCAGCCAATGACTAAAACCCCAGTGCATGTTTCCATCTGTATTCCATTCAGCACCCAGTCCTTATTACTTATTCCCTTTAATGTCCTTCTCCCCTGCTTCTGCTACAAAGCTGCTTCTTTGCATCATGTCTTGCCCTCCTGTTCCTGCAATTAACAGCCACTGCTAATTGTGCTCAGCTGCAGGTCATTTTGCTCCTGTCCCTTGAAGGGAGCTGGCTAAGACCCTTCTGTCAGTCAGATTTCTCCTACACTCATCCTTTAGCCTTTATACATGGGGGCAGGGGCGGAGGGGGGGAAAATAAAAAGAGTACTTGCTTCTTAACTACTAAATGAAAAGGAAAACATTTCTCAAGGAAAAGGTTGTATTTCCAAAATACCTCACTTGCCTCCAAATTCTCTACTACCAATCCAAATTTTCTAATTTTCAAACTGTCAAGAACAGAGTATTTTTAAAAAGTAGCAACAGCTAGTCTGCCTATTAAAAGTATCACAATGAACAGTATCATAAGGACAGATTGCATTTAATTAGCAAAAAAAAAATTGAAATAAATTAATCTGTGTTAAAATTTTATTCTGAAGGAAATAAAACCACCAATTCTTTTGAAATAAACTCACTCCTAGCCTCCCATTTAAAAAAATCACAAAACTCTAGTATGTATAACAATGTATTAGTAATTTGACAAGGGGGGATAAATGATAAAACAAGGGGGAACAGTTTTAAACCACAGGTTCTTAAATTTGATTACTTTAAAAGAAGGACTTCCTGGCAATTTCATGATCCTTCTTTCTGGTCACACTAAGAATAAGAATGAATTCTGTTAAGCTGTAAGGTTTGGGGTTAGGCCTTTTTCAGTACAGGATCAGGTGTGGAGAGTTCAGCCAAAAAGCATGGAGAAAGCATAGCAGTAAATTAAAAATTAAATAGAAATTCACTTCTTACACCTATTCTACAAATGCAAGTTTTCTGAATCATTAGGATTAGCATTCATTCATAAAGCTTGACAATGAAATAATAACTTAAACATTTTCTATATTTTATTATTTAGATCAGTTTAAATATTTCTGTTGAACTCTAACGTCATGACAGGCCTTACAACCAATCTCTTTTTTAAAAGATTTTAAAGGTGATTAAGAGCTAAAGGTCATGGAGGACAACTGACTGTGAAAGCCTGAAATGCATACTTCTAATATTCCCTAGCCTATGATAATAACTTAGACACGAAACATGAGCCACAAATTTTGTTAAAAGACCATTCAGCGGTCAGACACCACCACTCTTGAGGGAGGCATGCTGTTCTTTCCACAGGTAAAAGCATCCAGACAGATTGAAACAAACCAGTCTTAACCCTGTCTTTCATACTCCTGTTCAATAAAACAGGAGAACAAGTGGTAACCACGTTAATCGTAATCGCGAGGCCATACGTGTCAGAGGTCAACCTAAATGATTCTGTAAACTTGGGTTTCTTCCCTTCTAGTCTCCCCCTCCTTCCTGTTACTCTGCTCTAGGATTGTTTTCTTCCCGAAGCACATCTCCTTCTCTCCTCCTCCCTTGCTCAAGCCCTCATGCTGTGCTCTGGACTGACAGATCTTCTCTTGTCTCTTTGGCACAGAAAGAAAAGTTTTGTTGCTGGCACTGCCAGACTGTGCAGCTTTTGGCAGTGTTGTTTCCCAGCCCAAACCTTGTGCAGCTCTCTGGGGACTGAAGGTGGAGCAAGAAAAGGCTGTGCTTGGCTTTGGTCACAGAGTGGGGATGACTTATTCTTTCCACACCTAGACATGACCTCGTGCCCTATTTCAGGAGCAAAAGAAGACTGTGCAGTTTTCATGATTCATACAAAGAAAAGATCCAAGGTTTTTCTCAGAGGAAAATTTGGTTGCACTGATCCTGCTGCAAAGAAACCACCGCTCTCTATAATCCATTTTCTTTTAGCTGGCTGGAAGGCACTTAGACTAAAGGCAGGCAGTGAAAGGAAAGATTCAGTTTTGGATTCTTCTTGGGCTCCAACTCATCAGCTGGTGCTCTTTTAAACCATTTATCAAAATGAAACAACCCCCCATACCCACGGACACACACACACACACACAAAAAAACCAAACACACAAACAAACAAAAACTGAAAATACTTTTCTCACAGAACTCCCAGAATGGAAGGTTGTTGATGCTGTGCCTGAGCTGACACAGATTTTCCAAAGACAGGAGCCTGCTGGGAGCTCCCATAAGAGCTGCTCACTAATATGAATGCCCCTGGGGAAGCATCTACACCATGATTAGATTTGTTTTTCACCAACACAGCTGACAGAGCAAGCTTCCCAAAATGAGGAGGTGGGCTGCCGTGCTGCTCAAATCAGAAGTCCCCTCAACAGTGCTCTCTAGAGGAAGCATTACTATGACATCTCTGTCCTGCTGCCTGCAGGTATCCCAGATGGTTTCAAACAGACATAGTTCTTTCTCTGGTCTGCACATTTTTTCCCCCTCTCTTGCCCCACCAGCCAAGTCTGGCACGATCTGAACTATTATTATGATTTCTTCTCATTTCTTTCTTTATCAAGTGGTATGAAGGACACCTCCAGCCCTAGTCTTGTCATCAAGAAAGGATTAATCCCAGTATTAACAGAAACAGAGTTTCTTGGCACAAATTTAAGTACTGTATGTAAGTCATGTCCCTTACTCTTTGCTTACAATTTTTTCTTCTTTGAATTATTTGTGCATTTTTGAAGGAAGAATCCAAAAGGCAGCTTTTCCCTGCTTTCAAGAAAGGAAAGAAAATAAGTTGGCTTGTGTTTCTTTTGTCTTTGAAATAAGAAAAACAATGAAAAGAGCAACCAAAACCCACCCACACAAACCCACCTACCCTACCATCACTGAACCCTTCTACTACCACACAGAACAGCTGGATTCACCACCCAGAGATGTCTGGGATACTTCTCTGGGATAGTTTAGGCTGAAGGAGGCTCCTGAGTAGGGAATTTAGGGTACCACAAGGTTCATCACATTAAGTGCACTGCACTCCCAAAGGCACAGCTGCTGTGGTGTTCTCAGGAGGAAGGAACATATTGGTGGTGACAGTCGGTAACAGCTTTGCTTATGATGCTCCCACAGCACAAGAAGGGCTTTTATCAGGTTCTGAGCACAAGTCTTATCTCTGTCTGAAGGCTCCAGTGCCCTCCTGCCATCAGGGAAATGATAATAGTTCTACATACACATGTTTTCAGTGTAATTAGAATAAATCCTCTTTTTATTGTAGCCATTTATGCTTCAGTAAGAGGAGACATTTAAAAAATAAAGGAAATATATGAAGTGGAGGATGAATAGCTCCTCCTGCTTTTCTGCCTCTTCTGAGCAAAGCAAGCATGGTATTCTCTGTTTCCTCCTGTGCACAGACCACTGCCACATTTTGGATGGAAACATCACCATGACAAGGTGAAGGGCACTGCATGAATTCAACAGGGATGTGTTAATTCAGTGCTTCAGAAGAGTGGGGAAATGCACTCCAGATTACTTCAAGAGGGGAATGCAGCCAGCCAGCTCTGAAAAGAAAGAAATTAACAGGCCCCTGGATCACTTTAATCAATGGCATGCATTGCACCCTTGCAATAATTCAATAGAAGTGATAAAACAATTTTCAACTGACAAAGGTCTTTCCTAATCAGGAAATAAATGCATGTTTTTGGAAAACCCTGATGGTCATGTGAACTCTCATTTTTATGATTGTTTGCCATGCTACAAAAACCTGGGACTCCTAACACAAGCAACTGGAAAGCCAGTGTTCCCTAAGAGTCTTGAAGCTGCCATTCAGGCAAGACTTCAACAACACAATGCTTTTCTTTTCAGCTTTTAGAGGTGTTTATGCTCTGAAAGGTATAAAGAGATCTTTAGAAGTTGCAGGAAAAGTGTACTCAAATCTAAGGACACAGACCAATAGGAAGATAGAGCCCTGATTTAAAAATAAGTAATAAAAGAATCAAACCACAGTGCAGAGATAGTCTTAAGATGCCACTGAAGCATAGTTCAGAGTAATCATGGTGCCTAATTGCTCTACAAAGCAAAAGTCCTGTGTGCAGCACTACAGGGGGAAGAAAATTAGAGGTGAAAGCTCATTTCTTTAAATGTCAAGCCTAAATGTCATCTGTTACAAGCTCTTAGCCACACATTGGTATCACAGCCTGCCCAGTTGAGCAGCTGAAGCTAAACAGCAGAATATAGTTCTACTTTCCCATCAGCTGAAGAAGGCTCTCCTTCCCCCTGCACAGGAGCAGGAATTAGTCTTTACTAAAGTCTCTACATATTTGTCCATGTATACTAAGATTTTTGTTAAGTTTTCAGTAAAAAATCCTAACCTCTAGGTGAAGCAGAGAGTATTCCGACACATCACTTTTAGAAGCTGCTCCTGGTAATGGAACACAAACCTCTCCAACCCTGCAGTTAATGTGTGGGAGATGCTGGTCTAGGACACGTTAAAATGTAAGTAACCTGAATTTTCATTCCCCGCTCTTCTAGGTGGACAAATTTACCTAGACACTCTTCCAGTTGAAAGGCAAGCTGGGTATTGACACAGCACAGGGATTGTTTTTCAAAGATATTTGTTTGCTGCTACTGCTGTTTGTCTTTCCATAAATTAACGTGCAGAAAACAGCATTAAGTATTCTCCCAAATACTCCTGGAAGAGTGTTTGCTCTTCGCATTTCATGCCTACTAATGCAGAGCACCTCCTGCTATGTTGTAATTTCACTAGTCAGATGTAAGTAAACAGAACAGAGAGGAAGGCCTGCCAAAATCAAAGATAACCTTTTCTAAAAGCGTGTAAGAACAAACAGGTTGAACTCAGGGGGCTGGAAGATCTGCTTCAGAGGATGGCAGATCTTCAGGTCATGCCAGCTTCTCCGTATGACAGTGACGGATGGTGCTTGTTGCAGTCTACAGATTCATTACACTTCAGATAAGCTCCCTTCCTGCACGCTGCTGGTTTTTAACCCCTCTGGGAAACACCTATCAAATTGTCCTGACAGGTACAGAGTCAAAAACCCAAAGGGGATAGAATTTACCATACTTGTTCAGCATATAAACAGCTCCTTCAAAATAAGGAGGCATTACAATTGAGCTTATTTTACGTGTTAGGATTGTGATAAAGTCTCTCCTGATGTCAAGCTAGAAAGTTGATTTAGTAGGTTCTTGTGTTTGCTTATTTCTTAGCTAAGCTAAAATGTTTATTTTCTCAGGATAGAGATTGCCAAGTGACCCCAGCAATAACCTGGGACTGCAAACCTGAATTCAGATCCCAAACCTGAATTCAGATCCAGCCTAACTGCTGGGCCTAAGTTTGCCATTTATGAAAATCCAGTTTGCTACCTGAGCAGGAGATGTCTGGTCACATGCATTAAGAACTGCAACTCACTCATGTGCTAGAATATTAGAGACATATAAATGCTGCCATGTCTGTAACATCATTAAAGCAGTCAAGTTCTGGACACACCTCAGATTTTAGAATCTTGAGCAGACTTTGAAAATCAGGTGTTCAACATTTTTTCATGCTGAATGTCTAATTCAAGGCATTTCATGATTTAAAGCACAGCCATTTTTACGCAGGATCGAGTCTTTGGTATCGACAAATGTTCTGACTCTAAGACATCTTCAACAATGTTATCAAAGCACATAAATGTCCAAATTCCACTAACGTTGAAGAGTCTTAATTTCAAAATATTTTAGGTCTTTTGTAAAGTTTTTCTCAACATAAAAGCAACACAACGTAGCAATAAAAACCCCCCTTGGTCTTTTGAACCACTGGAATTGGAGGGGTCAGCTCAGGACTGATTCCTCTGAGATGCTTCACTTTTCCTCATGCACTGGACACAAAGCTTAGAGTCCTAACCTGTGGCTGAGAAATCCTCTCTATAAGACTTTGTGATTAGATGAATACTTTTCTTTTGAGCCCTCTTACCTGGCAGTAGTTCAGAGCAGTAGCTGCTTTGTACTTGTCTATGGTCCAAGAGAAGGTTGCAAGCTCTTGTGAAATTCCACTGTTTTCTGTCTTCCAGACAAAAGGTATCTTAGGATATCTGAGTCCAAAGAGATATCTTATTCCTCTGTCATTTTTGATTGCAGCTCCTCACAACTTTTAAATTTTAATAATGTAAATTTTCACAAGATTTTTAGTCATATTAAAAATACACCAAAAAAAAGACAAGCCTCAAAATTATGCTGATTAAACACAAGCATGTGCAGAAGGTTTTGCCATCTAGCCTAAGGAATGGTTCTGGAAAGGCCCAGTGAGGTTTCTTAGGTTTGTGTTTGTTGGGTTCTTCCCCATTTAAATACATGTTATCTGACACATGCCCTGGCCCATTACTTTACCCTCTAGAGACTACTCTGGTACAGAACTTTGACCTTATAGCAAATTCACTTACTCCAGCTATTGAGAAAGTTAAAAGAGCAGAAGCTGTGGAATCTTTTAATATTAATCTTTTAATATTAATCCTTTTATATTCAAGACATTTTGACTTTAGCTCAGCCTACACTAAGTATCAATACATATCCAAGGAGACTGGCCTGCATTTACACATTCATGTGTTAGTCACACGCTGTGTTTTCTGGAGGGAGCTTCCTGGCACTGATGGCAGTGAAGTGGGAATTGTGAGGGCAGTCTCAGGCACCAGTCTTCTGGCAAGAAGTAGAGGGAACCTCTAGAAGGAGAGCTAAACACACCTCTTTGGTACTCTATCATGCAATCCCTTCCACCTGTTAACAATGAATCAGACAGATAAACTCCCCATACCTAAAACAATAAGGAAAAGCTAAAACTACAAGAAAATAGACATCTACAATAACTAATTACTGCTTTCTCAAGTGTGCAATAGAGCTTTCCCAAGTTCCCCCCAGACTTCCCCAAGGACCATGCAAGGGTTGTGAGTAGCTTTCTATATCTGTAAGTGGATGTCATAATCCATGGTCATGATTTACTGTGCCCCAGGGCTCTGTAGCACATCCTGAGATGGGAAATCTCTCATCCAAGTGTAAGATATTCTCTCTTGGTCACTCTCACCTCCCCAGGCACAGACAGGTTTCAGCTGCAGGGAGTTTTATTTCCCAGGTTATGTCTGCTCTGTAGGAAGAGAACATACAGCAACAAGAACATATGCACAGCTTTTTAAAATCTTTTTGGAAATTAATACACCCATTATTGAAAGCTGCTGATTAGAATGAGGCCACCCATGCCACACGCAGAGCTGTGGAGCCAGTTTCATATATTAAATGAATGCAAAGAATGCAACCAAATGTAATTGATGTAGAAATTAATTATGTTTGATTCACAAGGCCCTTTCATCCATGAGATGTTAATATCTTCTCCTTCTGGATTGTTCCCTCCTGTTTCAAGTTTCAGACAGCAGCTGGCATAGATACTATCTTTGTATATAACACATAGGGAGAGGAAATATAAAACAAAATCACTGAAATAAAATCCCATTTCCTCCACAAAAACCACAGTGAAACAAGTACATTGCTTTGAAGTAGCTCCATTAGAGTTTCTGCTGGAAAGTGGTATCAGTCATTTGCAGCCTTTTTCAGTCATTTGCAGCCTTTTTTAAAACCTAATATCTATGTGTGAAGCTTTAATGAAAGTACTTGTCTGTTACAGGAGTGACATTTATTTTGTGGACAATTTTAACTGTAAAAGACCTCCTGCAAACCAAATCACCTCAGTGACTCCCCAGCCTGAACCTGCTGGTGCTGCATAGTTCTGGAAGGCCATGAAATGGCAAAAAAAAAAAAAAATTATTGTATGCTTGAAGCAACAAAATATTTTTTCCACTTAAAATAAGTGGACCAATCCATGGAATTGAACTGAGATGTTGTGTAGAAATGGATGGACCACAGGACTGGGGTGCCAATGAGTCACTTGCTAATCTGAACTCCTCCACTGGCCTGGAAGATAACCTGACATGTGTTTTCTAGACTTCCACAGCCTCCTCCTACTTTGTCTACGCATAGTTTTAACAGTAGAAAGAAAATTATTTTTTCCCTTAAATCCTCACAGTCATGCTACCTGAAATTGAGGAAGACTTAAAGTTATTTAAATATTTTCTATGAGATTGTCCCAGCCTTAATTCTGCCAGAAGAGGACTCCACAAAGAAAAGAATAACAATTGCATTTTTCCGAGTAGATGCAAATAGCAACGTACAAGATGGGTCCCATTGGTTTTATTCGCTGTTAGCCAAGGCTATCTGTTCCCACACAAATTATTTAAAGTTAATTCAAGTCTATAAAATTAGTTATGCATTCCTCCTTGTGGTTTATTTTTTATAATTAAAGGATAAATGTTTGCACATTTCTTTGCTCAGGGCCTCTTAAAACAGATATTTCAGAAAAACAACTAAGCCACATTACTTTGCTTCATTTATATGATGATGAATATGCAATTAATTCTTCTGTTCTGAACGAAGGCCTGAATTTGTTATTCATTATGAATAATACGTAAAGATAATAATATTTTCATAAGGCTAGCATTATGGAGAATAATTATTTTTTAAAATAGTCCACTTGAAAATCTATTTTGAGTACTTTATTTGGCAAAGTGTGTCAATTATTGGAGAAGCTCGATGGAGCATAAGAAAAAACATTTTAATATTGAAAAAGTAAAGGACCTGATTTATATTTGCAGGGGATTTTTACTTAACAGAGTTGAACTTTCAAACTATCATGAAAACTTTTCATGGGTGAAATCCATCCCATTGCTTACTGACAAACCTTTCCTAGAGCGATTCAGGATATGCAGTTACAAAACTATTTTGAGTTAACATAATTATTTTAAGAATACAAGAGCTAGTAGAGAGATTGTCAATGCTGACAGTGGTCAGCAGTAGATGTATAAAAGATATATCTTGCCTCGTCCTCTGTACTGCCTTGACTTCTTAAATGGTGCTGATTCCAGAGATGCAGAGGCTCCTTTGGTGTGTCAGCCTTGGCTAATGGCCAGACTACCCATGCTCAGTGGGACATGTGCAGAAAATGCAGACTAACACCAGATTATAAAGCTCATACACCAAGATAAAAACAGGGAGATTGTTGACCTGTTGATGTTAGGAGCACAGCTGACTTAGGTTGAGAAGCATTAATTTAATTTACCACCAAAAGTACAGATCTGTGCAGTGAAAGGCAAACACTAGACCATCTATCCTTCCCCCTCTCCCAGGCTCAGCTTCCATCCTTCACTTGGAGTTCTCTCCTCTCTGAGAGGGGCACAGGGTAGCCCTTTGCCGTCTGTTAAAGGTGTTGATTTTCTACTGCCCTCTCCAGCCTGGATAGTTCTAGTCCATTCAACAGCTCTATATTTCTGCTCTTGATTGCTGCCATTATCCCAATCTTTTTCTGTTAAAACATATCCTTTTAGAGGTGGGAGAGAATGGGGTGGATCAGTGTCCAAGATCTGGGCATGTAGTACATGAAATAACAGCATGATCTTATTCTCCCTCTCCTCATAAATTCTAATTAATTCACTTTTTTGGATGGTTTCTGAGGGCAGTCGTTTTGTGCCAACAGCTGTTGTACCTCCAGGATTTCATTCTCTAGTGATAACAACCCCTCCCTCTATAGGTGGGGTCAGATTGTTCTTTCCACTCTTCCATTGCTGTACTTCACCTACATTGAATTCTAGCTAAAATGTTTCTTCCTGTAACTGCTTTGTGCAGCTCTTTGCTGATGGTCTGTCCTGCCACTGTCAGCAAAGCTTTGCAAGACCATCCATCACTATGTTGGCAAGCAGAGATTTCAGTTCCTGGTATCTTCCATGGCACAGTCAAGCTGCAGAGACAGAGACAGTAACACTTTTTATTATCCTGTTGCCTTTGCCTCTGAATTTTTAGTGTGTTTGTGGGCAAATACACTAAAACTCCCCTCTAGACCAAAGAATTTCATGGAAACCACAGGCTTCTATATGAGCCTGAACAGGAGAATGTTGTTTTGGGGTAAGTCTAGTGTTAAAAAAAAAAAAATCCCTGAGTGCAGTATAAAGGTGGTACGATCTGAGCAAAAGATGTAGTTCATTCTTAGAAATATCCCATCTTTCTGTATGGAGCAAGCATGACTACAGGGCATACAGTAACACCTTAGAAAAATGCCACTGTCTGGCACCACCACTTCTATCTCTGTGTGAGCATCATGAATCTCTCACACCACTTTCCAGCTTACCATTACACTTCTGTCACTAACACACACACACAAAAAACCTATTCTGTACTCATACACAGAGAGAACAAATCCAGAACAAATCATACTGCCTTTTCTGACTTACCTAATCCTCAGTGTCAGAAAACAGCCCTAGACTGATAGAATTATCTATCAGTCTTACAGAGTGTTTCACAAATTCTCTATTCACAATACCCAGTTTTCTTCTGAGGAATGTCTTCAAGCTATTAAAGGTTTACTGACTTTGTGCAAAACATAACACAAAACAGCTAGAGAGCAATCACTCTCCTCAAAGTCTTGACATGAAGGACTCTGGCTTCGGATATCATCTCGGACATTGGATGAGAAAAAAAACACAGAAGTTAAAACCTATTTTAAAGAAGTTAAAACTTCTTCATCAGTTTCATTACAAAGAAACTTAGAATTGTTACTACTTCATTAGGACTCTGATAATCCACTGAAGGAGTGAAAACAAAGGGATAGAGAGAGAGAAGCCAGCAAAGAAAACTTTTATGAAAGAATGTGCAGAAATCTTAAAGGTTGCAGTCCAGCTCACACAGTTCAGTTTTGGATACTGGAAAGAAAGTCTTGACTGTTTTACTTAGTAACTGCTAGCAATGAGGTGGCCTAAGAATATTTGTCTTTCTCAGTTCTTATTTTTGCCTTGAATATTTTGCCTGGCAGGTCCAATGCTGTCTGTGTTGTGAAAGAGCAGATGGCCAACACTTCGGTCCAGATAATGACAAGACGGTTTCTTTTTAAGGGGCTGGATATCCCTAATTACTTTCTGCAAGATCCCATACATCACCACTATGAAAGGAGAGAGAGGAAGAAGAAAACTGAAGGATAGCAGCTTTTCATACTCTTTTAATGAGATTTCTGCTCAAACCATTAGAAAAACATCCTTTTTCATGAAATCAGAGTTCTAGCATAGCATATTTTGAGCTGTTGACATAAATTAAATCTGATTCACCCCATTTCCTATTACATGAACCAGTACAGATACCCAGAGACAGAAGCACAGCTGGAAATCTATGATCTCTCTTCAAAATTCCCTTTAATATCCCACCTCAGGACAGTACTTGCTCACTGAATCAAAGAACTTGTGCAGTTACAGTTTGGTAGCCTTAAGCACAAGGCACAGATAAAGAAAATCTGTAGGAGATAAAACCACTCTCCCAGCTCTTTCTGATTGTGCAGGCTACAGGCTTGCCTTCTTAAATTATTCTTAAAATAAAAGATTGCATTTAAGACTGTCCAGTTAAAAACAGAAAGAAAAAGAATGACATCTGAGAAAATGGCACTCACTTCCCTCTGCTTGATTATTGCAGCTGACTGTTTTTCACTGCAAAGGACCACTCAAATGGGAAAGGCTAAACTGGATTCTGATATTTTAACAAAGTTCACACCCTTGAAGTGATGTTGCAACTCCTGCTCAAGCTACAGCAGACACAGACCTTCTCTGGCTAGAACTATTAGCCAAATCATCAGATAAGCCTTGACCTGGTTCAGTTGCAAACTGTTATGAACACAACAGGAAGGAATGGAAAGCCAGCTGAAGCAGGAAGAGAATTCTGCCACCTGACCTCTAAAAAATTAATTCCTGTTGACCCACTGACCAGTGAGAAAAGAAAAAAGCTTAGGTGAGGGGTTCTTCTCTTGGGGGGAGATCTTTAAGAAGGAAAATGCAATAATTCTGGATGGTAAGTGTCTGGCATCCACAGAGAAAAAAAAAATAATAAATGAAAAATACATCTAAAGACATGAAGGTCATACAACTGCCTTTGTCCCACTTCTCATAAAACTTGCACTGGTACAGGTGAAGCTGACCCAGCTGGCCCTCCAATTGTTGCAGGCTGCACATGTACGACTGAGGATTTGGGGAATTTTTGCTTTCTTAAACATCAGACAGCAATTTCTCTAGTCTTGGCTCAGCAGTCACACACAACCACATCTTTCTTCATCCAATTATATAGCACTACATACCGAAAGAAGGAAATTGGTGCACACATGATCGAATACTCCTCCTTCTGCTCCCCACAGAAGCACTTTGTGGTAACACTGCACAGGTTTACTGTGGAGAATCGCAAGAGTGTGACGTGCCCCTCCCATCGCAAGTGTCAGATCACTTTCAAACCTACCTGCCTCACCTTATCAGGCAGACTTTGTACATGGCAGCTGCTTGCTGATGATACTGGAGGTGGAATGAGGGAACGGGGTGAGCTGCAGATAATGAATCCATTTCCGTACACAGTTACTCTAAACAGGAAGCCAAGATGAACACATTGCCATTCAGGAAAACAACACGTTCTTCAAGCTTATATTAAAGCCCTCAAGGGAGCATGGTTTGCAGGGTTAGCAGGGAAATCTAAGTCATTTCCCATTGGGAACCATTCCACCTGTGCTGACGTGAATGCTCAGATTTTAGCACAGGGAAAGCAACTCAGAAAATAAACAGTTCATCAATCTCTTCAGGTTTAGATTACTACCATGAAAAACCCTTGGATACCCCAAAGGTTTCAACCATTGCATATACAGTGATGGTTTAGTATATATATTTCATAAAATCACAGAATGGTTTGGGTTGGAAGGGACGTTAAAGCTCACCCAGTCCCACCCCTGCCATGGGCAGGGACACCTTCCACTATCCTGAGTTGCCAACCTGGCCTTGGACACTTCCAGGGATGGGGCAGCCACAGCTTCTCTGGGTAACCTGTGCCAGGGCCCCATCACCTTCACAGGGAAGGATTTCTTCCTAATATTGAACCTAAATTTATACATATATGTAAGTATAATATAAGTAAAGTAAATATCCTGGTTTTCACAAGATTGCAGTTCACCAAGGGAAGCTCTCTATTTTTGTGCTATCAAACCATGCAGCCTTGGAAGCAATTTCAAGTCAACTGCTCATGACTGCAGTAACACTGACTATACCAGTTATATATCCAGTCCTAACTTGTTTTTTCCTTGTGCAGTTGTAATGACAGCGCCTCAGAAACGGGCTTCACAAAGTTATCTGACTGGCACTAGTTGTCCTAAGAGCTGTATTTTCTGTACTTTCAAGGCTTTGTTTTTTTCACCACGTTTTGCTCTTCATGACGAAACCATAGCTCTATTTAACATTCAGCTGCACTCCTCTGATTTTTTCTGCACCTTGGTGTGAAGGGCTGTCCCAATGTATATGGCTGTTTATTTCCGCTTTCTTCTTCTCAGTGACCCCTGTAAGGAAAGGCTCCCTGTGCAGAACAGCATGTACGAGAACTAAAAAAAAAAAAACCAACAGAAGCACAAGAGTTTTGTTCATGCAAAGCTCTTTGCTCCCCTGAGTGTTGCTAGCATTGTCAGAGCTGTGTATTGCTTGAAGCTGGCCTCAAAATGAGAGCAAAGAGCACTTTGATATATGGACTGGAAGAGGCTGTCCAGTCACACTCCCACTTTTGCAGCAAAGCAGCATCATTTTTTTTCAAGTGTCTGAAAAACAAGGACATTCCAAAAGCGAAAAAATATCTCTCATAGGGTCTGCTGGGCTGTCCAGTGACCAGAGCTTAATGATTAGGATGAAACACAGCCAATGATATGTGTTTCTCTTCGGGATAGAGGAAAAACTTGTTCTTGTCCTTTTCATGCACCCAGTTCTTGTTGGGTTTTTTGTGGGTTTTGAGTTTTTTAGGTTGGTTTGTTTGTTTGTTTTTTTGGGAGGGTGGTTATTTGTTTGTTTGTTTGTGTGTTTTCACTTTTCTCAATGAATTGAGACAGGGAAAGCAGCTGACATAAAACTCCAACTTTTCTTTAGGGCATTTCACAGTACATCTTTAGTCTTTCTAATTCTTCACTTTTTTTAAAAGTGGAAGTTCTCAGGAAACATACAATACAGTCTCTGGACACATCCGTTTTGTGCTCCTGAGTTGCAAAGCCAGAAAAGACAATCTGTTTAACCACTGTCCACTCCTATTTGTACAGCAAACTGATGGGCACAGGAGGAGCACAGGGAAACAGTATTAATTCTTCATGAACTCATATTTTCCTTTTCCATGGTAAAGCTTCTCAGGTTCTCTGCATGAAAAGATTCTCACTTTCCAGGCTTTTGCCTAGCTGAAAAGAGCTGGATGATCTCATATCATTAAGAAATAGAGGATGTAAGCCAGTAAGTGTTTGGATTTGGATGTGCAGATACAGGGACAAGGAAAAGAGCAGAAGAAAGCCCAACCAGCAGCAACAATAATATTTCTTCTTGGTTTAGAACAGTGTTTAAACAAGAGAGTTTTTATAGTGTTTTGAACTATAGTTCCATTCTGATTCAAGATGGTGGGAAAGCACATGTGAATGAAAGGTCTGGGCACAAGCTGAAACACAGGAGCTTTTGTCTGAACACCAGGAAAACCTTTTTCAGTGTACAGGTGGCCAAGCACTGGCAGAGGTCACTCAGAGAGGATGTGGAGCCTCCATATTTGGAGTTATTCAGAAGCCATCTAAGTGTGGTCAAAGGCAGCTTCCCACAGGTGGCTCTGCTTGAGCAGGTGGCTTGGGGAGGTTCCTTCCACCCTCAGCCAGTCTGTGGATTTGTGGGTTTGTGACCCCTCAATCTGAGTTTTATAATAAATAGGTAAATTAAGGTAAACATGAGCAGTTCTGTGAGTATTTTCCAGCACTGCCCTTGATTTAGGTGCTGAGGATTAAGTACTAGGAGACAAAGAGAATACAGTAATGTAAAAGTGTATTAATGATGACCAGTTTCACTAAGCTTGTCTTTTTTGTTTGTTTTGGTAAGTACCATTTTGTTCTAGTGGGAAAATCACTTCAGATACCACAAAAAATAAATTGTGATCTCTCTAAATAGGCAAGTTCTCTTGTAACAGCAGTCTGGAAATAGAAGTAGAAGAATCTTCTGATTATAACAATAATATTTTTTTTAAACCCTTTAAAATTTTGTGGCAAGTGTAATTCAGAATAAGTATCTTAGTAATGCTTAGTAGTTTAAGCATTTGCTGATTAAGCACAAAACAAGCTTCATACAGCAAAAGAAAAGTATGCATAATCTGGTAATAACAGTATAGGAGATAAAAAGATAGAACAATCTTTATAATACCGCTGTGGTTTAACTCCAGCCAGCAACTAAGTACCATGCTCATTCACACACACGTCTCAGCCATGGGTTGAGAAGGAGAACTGGGGAAAAGGTAAATTCTGTAGGTTGAGATAAGAAAAGTTGAACAGTTTAATAACTGAAAGAAAATGAACCAACAAGAGCAGCAACATCATAATAGTAATGAAAAAAAGAGACAACAAAAAGAGAGAGAAATAAACTCCCAAACCCATGGGTGACACACAACACAATTGCTCATTACCTGCTGATTGTTGAACATCAAAAATTCAAAACTGGATGTTAAAATCTGAAAAATTTCAAGTACAGAGGATAAACTACCATGTTATAAAGAAAAGAAAACCTTGCCAATACACAGACCATGCTATGTCCTCAGCAGCCTGCTCCACTAACAAACATGCTTGAAAAGCAAGCAGGTTAAACCAGATTTTTTTTCAGTCATGTTATAGTTACATGCTGTGATTTTTATACACTTTCTTTCTATAAGCAACATCAAAACAGGCATGTAATTTTACTTTTTTTTTTTGCTGGGGGTGTTACTGACACAAAGCAAATGGTAGGGCTGAGGAGTAATGTGCTCTGTTGATATGCAAGTGGTGATATAGAGCCAGAAAAATAGAGAAGAATAAAAACCTAGGGTAAGAAGAAAAGAATCTCATATTAAAACTGAGATTGTGATTCTTCTTTAAGAAGCAAAACTGTCTATTTCTGAGACAACAAGCTCTCACTTAGCACAGAACTTAGCCAGGCTTTTTTTTGTGATGTCCACTTCAGGAGAAGTCTAGAAAAAATTCAATATTTTGCACTGATTTTGGACAACAAAGGAACATTTGGCAAGCAGTTTGCTATTCCATAACTAGAACTTCTTCAAATGGAATGAAGAACAAAGCCCTCCTTAACAGCAGGTGCTGTATCATGTACACAAAAGGGGCACAAATCTCCTATTAAAAATTAAGCATTGTTCCATCAATCAAGTGCAACTCTCCCATTCGTTTCCACAGAAGATAATCCATTGCTTGCACACAGATGATAAAAAAAAAAAATTCCTTTACAGTTTGCTGCAATCCATAGGGAGTATAAGAGAGGTGTCCTTTAGTCTGTGCACCAATCACCATCTAGGCTCAAACACAGGGGCAATTTACACACTCATTATTTCTTAAGGAAAGTGAATTAATACCTGGTTTGTACCACGTTAGAGTAAATCAGTGAAAGCCTCTGCTGTTTATCAGTAATCAGAGGGAAGAGATTTTAACAAGGCCATATTATAGCAGAGTTAGTACTCAGATGGTATCAACAGAGAGGTCATGAAGAGTTTGAAATCAAATGATGAAAAACCTGAAGAAGAAATCTTAAGTTAATGAAAGCAGGAGAGTTTCGTTTAGTGTGGGCCTTTCTTGTGTTGGTTTTTTTTTCCTCTCCTTTTTTATTGTTGTTTTGCTGTCATTTGGTATTTTTGTGGTGGACATTCACAGCACAAATGTAAAACACTGCATTTATCAGACTGCATAGTTCTCGTGATATGTTAACAGGACTACGCTGTCTTTCACAACACAGTAAATATGAGAACAACCAAAGAGGAAATTTTAATCAGTCTTCTATTACAGGACCAGAATTAATTTTGTTTCTGAGTCAGACTGCTGTTTGTCAGTGATCTGCTGTTTTTTCTATGGCAGGTTAAGAAATGAAAATAAAAATGTAGAATACTGGCAGAGGCTCTAGTTCCAAACTACATCAGGGTCCCACAGGTCCCTATTCCTTTTGAGAAATAGTGGAGTATTTACATTTAACTTTAAGAAAGAGATTAATTCCTTAATAATTCCTTTATAATTGTCTGTTTCAAGAGTATTTTAATATTATGTTATATTATGGTTTACGGTTTCCTCAAAATGCATGTAAATCTGCTAAAAATCTATGGTGTGAAAACTTTGTGATTAATCCATCACTTTAATGCTAATTTCTTTCTTAACAGTAATGTGTGTTGGAATAGAATTATAGGCAGCTGTGTTTCATTATCTAATCGAGGTTTAATTATCTAATTATCTAATGACCTAATTGTTGCATGTACAATTGCAATAATCAGTAAGCAGTCACCAAAACCCCATTACTATTTGCAGAATCACATCCAAGTGCCTAAATTTCAGAAGCACATTCACCATGTCAGAAATCAACCATGTGTACAGTTCAGAAGTCCTCTTAGACTAAATTACCAAAGGATAAGCCCAAGAATCCTACATAAGTTTGCTTATTATTCTCTTCTTGTAGGTGACAGGAGCATGGCACTAGAAAACACTGATTTTGTCTCCTCCAAGGAAATTAATCTTACAAGTCTCTTCTTAAGGTGGACCTCAGGCCTTTAGGTCCAGGACAGTATTTAACTTTGAACTTGAAACTAAACCTGTAGGAAAACAAACATCCAAGACCTAACCTGTTTTGGAGGTAATTCAGATATTTGAATCCACAGTTTTTAGGGAACAACCCAGGCAGTGTTTCAGTACTGTAGGACTTTCTAACTGCTCTTTGTGTTTCTTAACTTGCCTTAGAGTCTTCCTTGATTGGTATAATATTTGAAAAAAGGGGTTGCTGCTTGTACTTTCCATTAAAAAAAAAAACTCAGTGGCAAAAGAAAGGCCACATCAAAACAAAGAAAAATGAACACTTTCTCTGTACCATATCTACAGTAGTCTGGATGCCATCAGTTAACAAAGCAATTTCCTGGGACGTATTTAAATCCCATCAGCATACAATTCTCAAATTCAAGCAAACTCTGATTTAGTTGAAAGTAGAAGAAAAGTGAAAACTTTACATTATGCAGACATTATAAGACAACAGTTCTGACTAACTGTGAAGAAGGACTGCAGACAGCTTGGAAGCAGCTGCTCATTACAGTGAATTAAGAAACAGAAATATTTCAGTGAGAGAGGTATCCTTCCCTACAAGCACAGCCATTTTGTGTGCAATTTTAGTGCTGGCTAATCATGAGTGTTCGGGCAGTCAGCTTCCTAAGGGATGTGAGAATGTGATTGCATCAAAGGCAGGAGGAATTTAGACAGTCTTCAGTATCATTTAAAAAGCTAAATCTGTTCTGTAGGCTCCATCTCCTTCAATTACTCTTGTTTACAAGTAAGTATAAATTGACCTGTGGTAGCAGAGCACAAATTACTCAAGCTGCTTCAAAGTACCTCACCACAATGCAGGTAGAAAAGCCACTGCTTATAAAAGGTATTAAATGCAGGACATAAAAGCGTCAATGGATTTGATGTCTGTGAGATGTTGTTTGAAGTGAATCATCACATTTAAGACATTTCTGGATCTTTCCTATGCTTTGTGAGATTGCAAAAGGAGCACAAGATGCTGCCCGTGATCTCTCTTGTGGCCCTTGACCGTTGTCCATTGAGCTATACAGCAATATTGAAGGATATTGTTTGTGCAGATTTCATTGAAATTGCACTGCTTTCTTATCAGATAAATCTGAAATTCTTCTTTCAGTATTTATTTTACATATGTTACAAACATATATTATAATATTGGCTTCTCGCAAGTATAAAGGTAGATATTATATAATGTTAGAAATTCTTTTTTGCTGTGTGGATGTAGTTTTCTCTCTTTTTAGCAAGAATGTTAGCAAGTGTGAGCAAGTAAGATAACCTCCAAGCGAACAGAGGATGAGGCCCGAGAAGCTGCTAATCAACACTTTGTCCAGAGAACAAAAGGGCCCAAAGGCTACTCCGCCCAGAGAACAGGCGGCCAGGAGAGTCCTCTACCATCGACTCTTACCTAGTGAGCCCAAGCCCAAGAATCAAAAGAAATAAAATCGCAAGGCAGAAGAATATGCGTGCTCTAAAAAGGCGGAACCAAGGAGTGGCCATGCAGAACAGCTCCTGGAAAAGTTTGAATATGCATAGAGAACAGACAGTAAAAATGGTATAAAAAGGACTCACCTCGAGCATCAGGCGTGCTCTTGGCAGAGCGCCAAGGCACCCGGCCGTTACCTCTTTGCTTTATTTTATGTGTCTCTTATTGTCTTTATATTAAACTCTTTAAATTCTCACAGGAGAGTGAACCTCGTTTTTCACACATGCCTTCTGCTAGGCAGAACAGGACTATATTGATGAGTGCAAGCATTTGTAAATAAATATCATCCTTTAAAAAGTCATTAACAACAATCCTGCTTTAAGTCAGAGCAGAATAGAGCACAATCCAATCTGTATTTCATCCAGGATGACACCCTGCATATCATCACCCTGTTAGATAACATCATGTTGTTACAGAAGTCAGAAGAGTTGGAGGTCAGTGTACTATGGCAAACAATAATCTGAAACATGTCAGAAGAATAGGTGGAGCAGAAACATCTTCAGAGAAATACTTTTAGTGAGCATGTACTACCTTCATACAGCATTAATTAAAACAACTCCTGTAGCAGAAACTTATTTTTAGAAGTGCTGAGGACAGGAAGTGCTTGTTGCTCAAATTGATTCAGTCATTCTTAAAAGACTAACAGCAGCTCTAGAAGTAGACATTTCCCTAGAGATATCCTTGGAGAACAAGCACTTAAACTCATCACCTCCATTTGGTGCATGAACGCTACTCCCAGCATTAACAGGATCTATAGGCAGTTCAAATGTGTGGCCTTAGTCTAACAGGACGCAGGATAGTACTTCCAAACTCCTGTAGTTTCCCAGTAGAGTTGGTCACTACTATTAACTATTAAATGTATACCAGGAGAAATGTTGTCTTTATAATAATCTGACATCTGCAGAATCTGAAATTCTACACTTCCATTAAAGGCAGGACTTCACAGAGAAGTGGCAGACTTCTATTTGCTTGGATTGTGAATTATCTTTATGGTTTCCATTATTTCTAAAGTTACTCATCCATTATAAATAATTTTTTATTGCCTTAATGTGTTGCTGGACCAGCCTGCCATTCCTGTGCTACTTGATCTGAGCTCAGGGTGATGGATGGTGTCCTTAGAACCTGCCAAATGAATTGCAGCCTTGTTGTTATTCCCCATCCCTCACATTAATAAGATGATTCTTCAGGCTGAGTGTCAGAGAAGCATCTCCAACACATGCAAGTGTCTCTATAAGCAGCAATATGGTCTGTGCTCAGTTGATCTTGCTCTAGACAAATGATCACCATCACTAAAACCTCCTTTCTGCTAGTTTTGGAAGAGGCAGATTTGCATCAGGTGTAACTGAGCTGTGTGATGACAGCGGTGTGGAGCCACTGGTGCAGTGGACACTTTTCCAGCCTCTGGCAAGTGGTCACCTGCAACATTCTCAGCACCAGGCGTTCTCAGCCTCAGCAGTCATGCCCTGTAACCAAATACAATGTTTAACCAAATTGCTCTTTTAAGGAAGAGAGAGCAAAACAGGGGAAAAAAAGTAAAGCTGAGGCTATGCCAGAACAAAACATACATTTAATCCTAATTTCAGTGAAGTCTTAGTAAAGTTCTCTCAGTATCTTGGTTATCAGATGACTGCTTCTCCTCTTAAAGTTCTCACACTTCCAGAGTTTCTTCCAGTCTCCTTTTCCTAATTTTGGTAGAAGACTGTTAAAAATAGCTAACTCTTACAGTGATGGATGAATTTTGCAGGAAATCTGAAGGACACTTGTTTCATAAAGTCTCATTTAAACACGACAATTAAAAAATGAGATTTCCCTTCTGTCTGCTTTCACTTTAATAAGTTATCTGTAACCATGCAGGGAAAGGTGTTAATTATTCCCCATTTTTGATTGGGCAGCATTTCATTTCATGGGCCAGTAACTGTTTCTTACAACACCTCATCAGCTAATTAACATATCATAGCTTTTTTCCTGTAGTAAGAGTTTTTGCATCAATCTTACATCTTATATTTTTTAAACTTGTTACATTTTCTGCAGTCTCCCAAAAGGAAAAAAAAAACCCTAACCCACCAGTTTAGATTTTTAAACAGTTAAAAAGAAAATAAAATAACCAAACAGACAAAAAAAAAAAAAAAAAAAAAAAAAAACAAAAAAAAAATAAACCCCCAAGGTTGATTACATTCATAAGGGTCCACTACCTCTACTTTACTGTTCCAAAAGGGATCTTTGTTGTTGGACAAAAGTGTACAACTCAGCTAACAAGATTAGACTTTTGCTGAAATATATTGAATCCAAAGTCCTTTTACTTCCCAAGGCCTCTCTAAGTAGATCACAGAGAGGAAATGCAAGGCCTGTGAACAGGCTCATTTGGAAGGAAGTGTTTTACTGAGTTTGAAAAATACTCTGTATATTTTTCCTTTGGCCTCTCCATGAAAAATTATTACAGCAGCCAAAGGTAAAAAAAATGGGAAGAAAGCATAGTTTTTATGATAAGGCCATAAAAATGTTACAGAAGTTATCAATCACCATGACTTAAAGTCATCACTTGGGCCTGCAGAATAAAAGCACTTTACTTTCTGGTACCCCATTTTCTCTTCTTCTCATGTACTTTCTGGAATGGTCTTCTGGTAAGCTGCTCTTGCAATTATGTGGGGCATTAATTGCTGGGCCTTGAAATACTTTCATCAGGATGAAAGCATCCTTCAGAGTCTTATCCCACCAATGGCAACACCAAAGTAAAGAGGTTCATCAGGACTTAGACCCATTCCTGTTCTTGTGCCCAGCTTGACATGCTGGATCATACAAATGCTACCTTCAAGCAGAGGATAAAATCTTGGCAGTGGGGTGGGAGCCCCACTGCCTCACTTTGATCCTGACAATGGATTAAAAGTCTAAGGTAAGTGCAGTTCTGAAGGATAGTACATTCCCTCACAATGCTGGACTAGGCATCATTGGGGATGTGAGACCCAAATCCACTTGCTCCTG
>NW_008237606.1:79355-81704 GCF_000691975.1 Corvus brachyrhynchos
TCCTCCCTGCCCCAGGCCTAATCCCCAAGTGACTTTGCCAGGAAGATTCCATTAACCATGATTTATAGTACAGAATGGCAAGCCAGAAAACATAAATTTTTACAGCTGCTGCTCTGTGCTTTAAGTAAAAGCACAGCGTAAAACTTTACTTTTTGCAGCATAAAACTTTTGCACTCTGTGCCAGTATTTGTCTGTGTTGCTGCAGTGCTCTTATACTTTAAAATATTTTTTTGTTGTAATGCTAGCAAACACAATGCAGCTTTAAAGCCAAAACCCTCCTTATTTTACCTGAGATCCACTAATGGTACAGTTCAGGAACTAGTTTCAAGGAAAACAGTTTAGTAGATTCACATGTATGCTTATGGAATCTTTTGGAAAAGTAGGCAGCTGAAGCAAGCTTTTGCTGATTACCAAACTAGCATACTGCTCTCACTGTCTGCACTTCTAAACATCTACCAAAGTGTAACATTTAGCATAAAAAGGAGAATCTGGGTAAGAATGGTGGCTGGAGTTGTAACCCTGAAGCCCCAGGTCACAGCAGGACACCAAGGATAATCAATGGGCAAATTGAGAACCTTCTCACATTGCATGGAAGCAGCAAAAAAGCACCATTTTGATAATTAAATGTGATGTCTTAAAGTGCTGTAATAATATTATATTTTAAACTTTATATAAGTCTGTGTCCATGGTGGATTTTTGCTGTTGGTGAAGAAAGTCTATTCTTGTTGGTTTGGTTGTATCTTTAAAAATATTTGACTAGTTCCTTACCAAAACAATCAAATAAACAAATAAATAATCCTAATTCCATTCTCTCCACCCCTACAAAAAAAAAAAAAAACAAAAAAACACCAAAAACCTCAAACTCTAACAACTCCAATCATCAAAAATATTCAAGCCCTCATCTTGGGAAGAATGAAAAAAAGTATAAAACAAGGCAGCAAACCACAACCTCATGTGTACTAAACAAGAAGTATCTGGGACTTGAAAAAGACCTCATGATAAACACATCAAAACCTTAGGTGGAAAGATGGGATACGACAAGTGGTTAAATTATTTCATGTAACATTCACACCCCTGGCAATTATGCTGTAAAATGTTGTCACTTTTCAGGTGCTGGAAGAAATGGCATTAGCAAGGCTTGGAGCAGATAGAGTTGCAAACCCTTTGAACAAGGGAGGCTGAGGGGACATAGAGTTTTGAACTAATAAAAAATACTAAATACTTTAAGTTTGGGTGTATTTTAAAAGTATATTTATATTATTCACACAGCAAATCCCCAAGCTCCACCCTAAGAATCAAAATGTTCATTCATACCTCTTCTTGCAGAAATGTGTACAAAAAAGAGAGTATTTTGTTTTAAGCCACACAAATAGCACTCGCCAAGGAAATGACTGCAAGTCCATTAGTTACAATATAGATAAAATTTTGCAAAGATGAATTTTTGAAACCCCTTTAGCTCATGAAGCTGTATCAAGTTCCTGATTCCTGCACAGAAGCAGAAGCTTCTGTGATTCTGTGGCTGGGTGGCTGGTTGGTTTGAGAGTAGAGTTTGGCCCAGTAGTTCCAACCAACATTTTAGAGTCACAGTCTTCATCAAAGCAGAGCACATATCCTATATCCTCGAGGATTTCTGCATGTCAAACTGAGACTTTAAAGTTTATTAAGGAATCCAGATTTTTAATCCCATATGGAACAGGAATCCAGTATAAAGCATAGTAGGGCTTTAACATTGAGGCTTTTAGCTAGAATACTTTGTATCTTCTATTCATAAATAAAAATATACTGCTTTGTCAATAGGACATACTTGCATTTTTATAGCAGCTTTTTTGTGTTTCCAGTTTTCACACTAACCCAGGATCCTAATTTACTATCCACCTCGAAGAAATTCACATCTGAATGCCATTTTTCTTCTTACTACTTCCCCCTCACTGAGCATCAGTCACAGCCGAGTTTCCTCTGCATCAGGTCAGCACTTCAGGCTTTAACATTCCTGTTTGCAAGTGAGCTGCTGCCGAAAAGCACCTGTGTGAGTTCAAGTTGTCATTTGCTCCTGGTCGAGAAGGACATAAGGGCTCCAACCATGGATGGTGCTTCATAGTCTGAAAGGAGCAAATTAACCTTCATCATAAAATATTCCTGCCTGTTCTCCAGTTATTACTATTTATGATACAACAGCACACAGAAAAGCCAAGCAAGACAAAAAGCTTCACAAAAGATTAAAAAAGGAAGTGGTTTTATATTCAGAGTTCCAAGCTTGAACCTACAAGGAATCACACCAGCTGCCTTTTCCAGATCAGAGGGACACAGAAAGCAATCAGCCTACAAGAAGTCACATGCAAAACCTTCCTC
>NW_008237606.1:82638-85016 GCF_000691975.1 Corvus brachyrhynchos
GGAGGCCACGTGAACTCTGTTTTCTGGTGGCTGGATCAGTACAGCAGACAGATCCTGTGGGTAGTGACCCTGGAAGGAGGTCTGCAAATAGCTGAGCAGATCAATTATTAAAGTAAGATATGAGAATAATTTCCTTACTGTTGCTGATGCTTATACATATCAGCTTCTGCAGAGGGGAAAATCCATTTTCTCACCCGCTTATCCTCTACTTGCTTCAGAGACCTTCTAACTTAGAAAATAAGGTCAACCCATTCAGGAGAGTGGCAGAAGACCACAGACATACAGATACATCTCACACAGCTGCTTTATTACAGCATTTTGCTTTCCTCATTCCAACACCAAGAAGTCGAAATGAAAGGATAAAAAAGACTAATTGGTTGACATAAAATCTTATGGCTCAACAAGTCAACATCACAGACTAATGGCAAAAATTTCCCTTTTTTCAGCTAAGGTGCTTTGTATCTCTCTGTCAGCTGGCGTTTCTGGAAGAGATGTGAGAACCCTGCAGCACAGAGAATTTCACAACCTCTTGTGTGTTGTAACAAAGAAGCAGCATTAAGAGGTTACAAAGCTGGAGGAAACAGGGGTAACAGGCTCTGCTTTGCTTTCATGCAAAAGCAAAGGGAAGGGATGGCCTGAAACAGCTGATTTGTTGATGGCAGCGGGAAAGGAAACAACCAGATCGACTTTGTTTATGCTGTATATGGAACAAACATGAAAATTCAGCCTTCTGGATAAGGAAGCTCACAAGATTTCTACAGTAAGGAGAAATTAAGTATTGCAATGAGGAAGATGGATAAAGGGAGAGAAAATGCAGAATCAGAGGCTTTTTTCTTTTAGCCTCTTGAATCATATATTCCGCTAAACCAGCCAGGGCAATACACAGGACCACAGAAGCAAACACATTTCTTTTGCTGCTGCTGGTTTCAAAAGTGGTTCTAGCACTCCCTAGAGCCAAAAAAGTGTATTTGGTTCTACTCTGTCTCCAAGTGAGTAAATTACATGAAGGAGGTATATTTGTGTGACACTGTAGTAAGTGAAAGCCAAGCTTTTATGCACAGATACACTTTTGTAGCCCCCTGGGCCTGATTCAAATTGATTCACATGTCACATACTTCTCCTTTTGAAAAGCAGCTGCAAGAAACTTGCCACTTTAACTAGAGTTAGAAATAACTCCAGCAGACTGCAGAAAGGAATTACTCTTCTCTCCCACCTGAGACCTGCCTGCTTGAAGCAGTAAATATTAAATGTATCAGGACACTAAGGGACATTTCTGTAACTCAGATTAAAAATTAAGTCAGTTCCCAATATAATGAGTTCCCTGGCAATGCCTGGACTTTCTACTAGTGCACTTGGAGCAGTTGAAAACTGAAGTGCTGTTTCCAGGGTGGCAAACAGGTGTAATCATGACACAATAACCCATTGTGTTCATTTACTGCAAAGACACCTATGCTTCACAATTCAAAAGAATAAGCCAATAGATTTTTCACTGTGAAATATCAGTTGTACACTTATGATCTCTGCAGAAAAGTGATGATTGCCTTGGCAATGTCTCGTAGATTCCTGCAGTAGCCTCTGTTTGCATGTCTGATAGATATACTCATCCTTCATTTCCCTAAAAATAAATAATTGCAAAAATCTCTGTAACTTTTGTTTCCTATGCTCTTGCTTTTGAAAAAAAAATGCCTGGAATGGAGGAAGAGATGGTGATGACCACAATGGGACTGTTAGCTTGTAAGAGAAAGCCTTCTGTAACACTAAAAGCTTTTTTATTTCCTAGTGCTAGGAGATTTATCAATCATCAGGGTATAAAGCACTAGGAAGATACTGAGCTGCATGGGAATTATTTTAAACACAAAAGTATAGTCACACATTTTTAAAGCCCCTGTCTTATCTCATATTTTTCCCCTTGGCATATATAAATTACCAAAAGAAGCATCTGAGAGTCAAGATGGAGCATGGTCCTGAGGATGAAGATCAGTCTTCTATTGCTGATTTTGCTCATGGTCTCTTTTTCTTTTTTTCTTTTTTTCTTTTTTACCTTTGGAAAAAATTATGTTCTTTTTTTGACTGGTGGCCTTCATCTCAAAACTGGGAATAACTACTTGTCTCGTGGAGGAGCTCATTGATTTCAGTGGAATAAGCACTACTGACAGCTCAGACACATGCTGTGAATCACAGATCTAGTAGGCCAATAAGGGGGGTTATTATGTTTGTCTCAATAATGTTTTCAGCCCTTGAAGTACTACCATGCCATTAAAACACCTTTCTTGGAATAGGGAGTCAAGGGCCACAATGGAACCAAGAGTGCTCTACTTTGTCCCATCCTCATTCCTGAACATTACTGTCACAGCAAAACTAATACTTTCTGCCTCTTC
>NW_008237607.1:0-759 GCF_000691975.1 Corvus brachyrhynchos
TGTGGGTGGGAAATGTGAGGAGGAAAGGGTGGGGAATGTGAGGAGAGAAAAAGGGCGGGAAATGTGAGGGGAGAAAAGGACAGGAAACTTGAGTAAAAAGGACAGGAAATGAGAGGAAGAAAGGCTGTTAAACAGAGAGGAGATAAGGTGGGAAATGTAAAAAATGAGGTTCACTCTTAGTAAAATTTTAAGAAAAATTTAATAAAAGGACAATTAGGAGACAGCAGCAGCCATGGCCGTGAGCTAGCAATAAAAAATCAATCGCAGCTCGATTTCATAGTACAGCGTGCCTAATGCTATTATCTACATCAGTTAAAAACTCATTTAATATATGGGGAGTCCTATTAAATTCCTTTTCTGACCAACAGGCCAACTTTTTCAGATTGTTATAGCCATGAGCTGCAGCACCCCCTGGGTTAAAAATAACCAGTGGTATAAACGCACTCAAACTCATAATGTTTACCTTATCGTTACAATCTTTACCAAACGTGGAAACACTATGCTGGTATCTATTTCACATCCTATTTTTCTGATGCTGTAATGTTTTTCCATGCTCGTATAGAAGGGGCAAACATAGTTATTAGCTTTCCCAGGTAGCAAGGACCCCCCAATTGGACTATGTGGAATCCCATTCCATGCTCTATCTCCGCATATCAAAAACACTCCAGGAGGTAAAATCTTTCCTCCGGTTGTGTCAATAGACTCAGCTCCTCCCAGCATGGCCAGCACATTCCAGCCTCCAATGGAGTGTCCTGATAC
>NW_008237607.1:2222-3808 GCF_000691975.1 Corvus brachyrhynchos
TGTCATTGGTATGTCATCATCTGGCAGAGGAACAGTCTGTGGCTCTGGCCGAAAAACAGTCTGTGGCAGAGAAGCAGTCTGTGGTCCGGGATGAATCTCTGCTGGCAGCGGAGGTGGAGGGGGTGGGCAAGCAGGGTAGAGGCGCGGTTGACAAGAAGGACTGCCCGTTGCTCCGCCCATTGACTGGTCGACTGTAACTTCCGCGTTTGCCTTCAGTTTGCTCTGAGGCGCGGTGGCGGTAACTTCCTCTTTTGGCTCTGATTGCAAGAGCTCTTTCTCCTGCTCCTGCAGGAGCTCACTGAGAGTCTCAAAGTGTTTTTCTGCTTTCTGCCCTTTTATCGTGCTCGGGCTTTTAAACAGTTCTCTCAGCCCCCCGTACTGTGTAGTTTGGGCAGGAGCGACAACCCCAGCCGGTGTTGCAATTGCCTCCACCTCAGCCGCAGCTACTTTTGACTCGGCTTGCGTATTTTTCAAGGCATTTATAACAGTTCTCCAGGTGGGCCCTAAGTTTGTCATTTCTTTCCCTTTTCCCTGGATAGTACAGTCCCAGAGGTGATCCCCTACTTCCCTTCACTCGGCTGCATAGAAGAGGAGGAGGGGAACTCACAAATGCCCATGCTCCTGCGCCCATAAAACAAGCTTATTTAGATCCTTTTACTTGACCTCCTCCCCTCGCTTAGCGAGGAGACTGAGGAGTAATTTCTGTGCTGCCGCAAACTCTAAATCCATGCTAGCAGGGTATCATGGAGGGAAGGTAGCGACCTGTGGAAGGTATCTTTTCAGCTTTATACCAGCTAGGCTAGTAGTTTAATGCCTTAGAAAGTCTCGAGCAGCCTAGAGAGGTAGCACGGGCGATCTAGCACTTTAGTAGCTCTAAAATCGGTACCTATATCAGATGCAAAGCAAATACCATCAGCAGAAGCAAAGAGGGAGAAATATATCTCTCTGCTCACTCAATTTCCTGCAGTTAGAAGCTTTCAAATGGGACAGACAACAAGAGATGTTCACAGGAAGATAGCTGAGCCAAGACAGGGCAGGGCCTCCCTCGACTGTCTCTTTTATTAGGAGAAGGGGAAAGGGGAGGACTGGGGGCGGACCCGGGGTGACCGGCCAATCAGACACTGCTGAAGAGTTTGAGTTACATTTGGTTTTGCCCGAGCTTAGAACAAAGGAGTTCGGAGCACATGGCAGGAGCAAGTGTCTTTGGGAGGGGGAGGGGACGCTCAGAACAGGCAGCAAGAACGCGACCCTTCTTACCGGCCTGACCGATGTCCTTTGACTCACGGTCAACACTCTCCGCCAGCAGTGTCTCTGTCGCTCGTTGTCGTCACCCTCCTTTTGGTGATCAGCCAGCGTATCTTCCTCTGAGGAACGGTCCCTGGTCGGGCACCAGAAATAGCCAGAGATCTGCCGGGATGAACCACGCTTCTCATAGAGATATGATGGAACTCCGTTTATTCTATTGCCAGACCCATAGTTATACTCTAATTCCTCAAGCACGCATAAGCAAGCTCCATACTATTGGGTTACAGCTACTGTTCACGCGGCCTTTAATAGCAAGCGATTGGTTACAGATTAATATGCAC
>NW_008237607.1:4899-6494 GCF_000691975.1 Corvus brachyrhynchos
GCCCATAGATCGCCCCTAATGTCCAAGCCCGAGAGATTCCTCAGGAAGCTCTTGAAGGAGTCCGAAACGCGGCTCGCCAAGCCTTCCTGAAGGTCCCTGATGCAAAGACGCCTCAGAAATCATTTACAATCGTTGTCCAGGGGCCCCAAGAATCCTATATGCAGTTTATCGACCGACTTAAACAGGCCCTCGAACGCCAAACTGATAATGCAGCAGCTCATGAAATTTTGCTTCTGAAGCTTGCTGTTGAGAATGCCAGCGCAGACTGTAAAATCTCCTTAAGTCTCTGCCTAACCAGAATCCGACTCTGGTCGAAATGATCGAAGCATGCAATCATGTTGGCACCCTAGAACACCAATATCCAGCCATGGCTGCAGCCCTTGCAGCCATGAGAGGGCCCCCTGCAACTTCAGGAGTCTGTTTCAGCTGCGGCAAACCCGGTCATTTGAGAAAGGACTGTTCTGCTCCAAAAAGAGATAAACCTAAAGCCACTCCTGTGTGCTCACAGTGCCACAGAGGCCCACATTCTCCTAACCAATGTCGCTTTAAGTATGATTCTAAGCCTGCTCCAAGGATACCAGGGAAACTGGAACCAGAGTGTGGGACGGTGGCACCACACTCTGACACGGATGCCTCAGCCGCCCCTGCAGATGCCTGCTCCTCAGATGCCTGCCCTGCAGGATGCCTGCTCCTCAGATGCCTGCTCCTCAGATGCCAGCCTCGCAGATGTCCAGAGGCAGCTTCCCTCAAGTTTTCACCCAGCAACTGCAGGGAATGCCAGATTGGACCTACACACCTCAACCACAGTAACGTTAAACAATTCTTCTGTTCATTTGCTCCCTACAGGAATTTTTTGACTGCTAGGGCCCCAAAAGAGCGCCCTACTCTTAGGGAAGTCCTCAAACAGCCTTCCAGGACTTTCTGTTCTCACTGTAGTTATGGACTTAAATTTTAAAGATGAACTTAAGATCATAGTTTGGACCTCTAACCCTCCATGTTTTATCCCACAAGGTACCTGCATTGCTAAATTAATTCCTCTTCCACATGATTCACCATCCTTTGTAGAAAAATATGGTACCAAGGTGGGAGAATTTGGTTTTGTAAGGACCCCACAAATACTATGGGCACAATCAATTTCTGATAAGCGTCCTACCTGTCAGTGCACCCTGTCATTGCAGGGACAGCGAATAACACTCACTGGTATTTTAGATACCGGAGCTGACGTTACTGTCGTTTCTCAAGATAAGTGGCCCTCTAACTGGGCCCTTATGGAGGTGCCTATGGCCCTCACCGGAATAGGAGAGAGTAGTCGCAGTTATCAAAGTTGCCATTTGATTCAAGTGACAGGACCAGAAAACCACACAGCCTCTGTAAGGCCATTTGTTCTACCTGTGCCCATAGTGTTATGGGGATGGGATGTACTCTCACAACGGGGTTTCAGAATTCAATCGGATTTTTAATAGGGACCATTGAGGCACGCAACACCCTGAAATTAACCTGGAAAACAGAGACACCCATTTGGGTGGATCAGTGGTCCCTACCATTGCTTAAACTGTGTGCACTCACTGAATTGGTCCAGGAACAGCTTCAAAAGG
>NW_008237607.1:7175-16454 GCF_000691975.1 Corvus brachyrhynchos
GCTCTGTTAAAAGGAGAGCCTGATTTACTATCACCTCGGCAGCTTACACTGGAAGCTCGCCAAGCATTGCAAAAGGTAGCTGATGCTATCTCAAATCGGCAAGCAGCTCGTTGGGCTCCAGAGTTGCCCTTTTCTTTAATCATTTTAAATCCAGCTAAACAGCCTCATGCTTTAATTTTTCAGTGGGACCCTAACTTGCCAGACCCTTTATTAATTATTGAATGAATTTTTCTGCCACACCACATGTCTAAAACTGTCAGTACCCAACATGAAATGTTTGCTTTGCTCTTTGTAAAAGCTAGACAGAGACTTGTTACACTTGCAGGTGTTGATTTCTGTTTGATTTGTTTGCCTGTTACTGTGTTTATTTACAGTGGCTTTATCAACAGTCCGAAGTGTTTCAGATGGCTCTCGCCGATTTCTCTGGACAGCTTTCCACATACCCCCCGAAACACAAGCTCATGGCAGCAGGATTCAATCTCCTGACACAACCCAAAAGAAGCGAGGTTCCCTTGCAAGCATTAACTGTTTTTACAGATGGGTCTGGTCGCAGCCACAGATCTATGATGCCGTGGTGGGATTCTAATCTCAACCGATGGGACTCAGATGTCGCCACTGTTTCAGGATCTCCTCAAATTGCTGAGTTAGCGGCCGTTGTACGAGCCTTTGAATGCTGGTCTATCCCTTTTAACCTAATAACTGACTCTGCTTATGTATGTGGAAAGAGCTGAAGCTGCGGTGTTGAAAGATGTGCCAAATGCAGATTTGTTTTATTGGTTACAACAGCTTGTTTTCCTTTTAGATAACAGACAAGAATCATATTTTGTAATGCATGTTAGATCTCACCCTACCTTACCCAGTTTCATTGCAGAAGGGAACCGCCAACCACCTGCGCAAGTAGTACCTGATCGCTTTTCCCAAGCAAAAATCAGCCACTCATTTTTTCATCAAAATGCTGCTGCACTTGCCAGAACTTTTGCTTTGCCCTCTCAGCAAGCCTCTAACATTGTGGCTGTGTGCCCAGACTGCCAAAGACACTCCTTTCCTTCTCTAGCTGGAGGTGTTAACCCTAGAGGACTCCAGAGCCTCGAAATTTGGCAAACAGATGTTACTCATTTTTCCAAATTTGGCAGACTTAAATATATACACTCCTCTATAGACACCTTTTCAGGTGCCCTGTTTGCATCCTGTCATACAGGAGAACCAGCAAGAGATGTTTGCCGTCATTTTTCTAGTGCCTTTGCAGTCTTGGGAATTCCTTCACAGATTAAAACTGATAATGGTCCAGCATATATTTCCCAGAGAATTGCAAATTTTCTTGCCCTTTGGGGAGTTATACACAAAACGGGGATTCCTCATTCCTCCACGGGCCAAGCTATTATTGAGCGAGCCCACTGTTCACTAAAACGTCTTTTATTACAACAGAAAGGGGGAATGGGGAATGCTACCCCAGCTGAACGCTTACAGAAAGCATTGTATGTGTTTAACTTTTTAAATTGTTCCCTGATGGATCCCAATCCCCCAGTTGTAAGGCACTTCGGCAGTAACCGACAGTTGGAAGTCAAACAGAAGGCCCCGGTCCCTGTTAAAGACCCAGAGACAGGTAAGATCCTGGGACCTTATCCCCTCATCACATGGGGAAGGGGTTTTGCCTGTGTTTCTACAGAGAATGGCCCGAGGTGGATCCCAGCCAAGAGCGTGAGACCCTTCAGAGAATCCTTAAAAGCTTCTCCTGAGGACTTTGAAGATCTCGGTCACCCTGGCACACTATCAGCAGAGACCCCGGCCATCCCAGCCTCTGCCTCAGCTCCAGAGACCACAGAGGACACCTCGCCCTGATCATCAGCTCGGCCAGCTTCTACTTGACTACAGGGGACTTATTGACTTTACACCACTTTTTAATTTCCAGGGACGACCCACTCCAGCAGAAGTACAAAATATAATTGCAGGTCAAGTCTCTCTTCGTGAACAGTACTGGAAACGGTTTAAAGAGAAACTTGGACTTGAGAGCAACCCTATTCCTTGTTTTATTTGCAAAAATTATTCTCATCAAGTGTGGGTTTTGTGTCGGTGTTGAAAGTGTCAGAAGCAGTATCGCATCGTGCTGTGGCCACTGTCTGCAGCGTGATCCTTTGTGATATTCTTATGATAATTGTGTAGCACAAAGGATCACACTGTGGAAAGAGTATGGCTGGCTTCCACAATGGTATCTTTGGGAGCCAGACCTGCCTTCTCAGACTAGTTCTCTAAGCAGGGCTCCTTCTCGGCCACGGAGAGGTGGCCGCAATGCCACCCCTCCCAGAACGTAATGTTTGGCTTACGCTTGCTGAATCCTTAAATGAGTCTACGCTGTGCCTGTTCATGACCTCCCCTGGTGACCCTTTCCAAACCTGTTTGGTAGCTATGTCCTTAGTGAAAAGTGAATGGGATACTTTATTCAATTTGACAGTTTGAAGGGAGTGTACTGCCATGGGCCGAATTGAGCCAACCTGGTGGTGCCAGGAAAGTTGGCGAAAAAGGGCTGGTGAATCAGCCGGATGGTACTTTTCTAACGACAGGGGTTTAGGAGGAAATAACGTCCTTAATTTTTCCCCTCTCCCTATGCAGCCCCAAGAATTGGATATTTTTGGGTCCACACAGTCTTTTGCATGTTTTTATTTAAACTATACTTAACCACCCCAGCAGAAAATTTGGCTTAGATGTTTCAGGAACAGGAATTTACACCAGTGCTTCTGCCTGGTGTAATCATACTTTGCCCCAGCCAGTCACTCCTAGAAGTGATGCTATTGGACTGCTGGACAATATATTTTTGATATGTGGGAACAGAGCATGGAAAGGAATACCAGGCAAAGCTATAGGAGGTCCTTGCACTTTCAGGCCACTAACTATGTTTCACTCGTTTTGAGAAAATTTGCCATCTCTGCATAAACTGGTGTGAGCAAAACGCAGCACGCACACATATAGCCAAGATTGTGATGATAATGTTCAATCTTGGAACCTGGGAGCCCGAGTGTTTGCATCTATCATTCCATCTATTGGAACAGCTCATGCTCTGAAAACCTTGAATAACTTTGGCTGCTGGCTTGCAAAACAAACTAATGCCACTAGCTCTGCTTTAACAGGCTTATTAACAGACGTAGATAGTGTAAGACATGCTACACAGAACAGAGCTGCAATTGACTTTTTGCTTTTAGCGCATGGACACGGCTGTGATGAATTTGAAGGCTTATGCTGCATGACCCTGTCTGATCATTCCCTGTCTATTCATGCTAACATCCAAGCCCTTCGGAATAGTGTTAGCAAACTGAGAGTTGTAAATGATAACGACTGGCTTGGAAGCATACTTGGAGGATGGGGACTCACTGGCTGGCTTAAGCATTTAGCTAAAGCAGGAATTTATATTTTAACCATGCTGTTGCTTATGATGTTTTGTCTGCCATGTGTTTTGCAATGTGTTCAGAGACTGATCGATAAGTCAACAAAGAAAATTCTACTCATGGATAAGAAAGGGGGAGATGTGGAGATACAGCTAGAGAGCAGAAGTGAGAGCACTGATAAACTCATGTCAGAAGTGGACGCGCTAACGCTGCTAGGCCGTGAACCATGGCAGGCAGTAAGGCCTATAATGAAACAGTCAGCATAAAAGGCAGTGATAGTTAGTGTGATAGTTAGTGCTAGCTTGTAGTTTTGCAATGTTATTAAGAAACATAGATATGGTTGTTATAGTGATTGCTGCTTATATAACTGCTTATATAACTGCTAAAAAGGTATAAATACTCAGCTCTGTATCAATAAAATTGGCTTATTGCATCCAAGCAATCTGCCCCGTCTCTTTCATTGCCAACCATCTCGCAACACAGCTTTTATATAGCTTTTATGTATCCTCAGTGCTCTTAGCATGCATACTTCAGTTCCTTAAGTCCGATAACTTAGCATAGTCCTAGTATTCTGTTAAGCCAGGAGACCAAACATTCTGGAGGCCTCGCAGTTGGAGGCCACAAAGCCCTACGCTATCCTGAGAAACCAAGGTCCTCTCTACAACACATCCTGTAAACTAAGATTAGGCCCATCCAGGGGAGAATTCCTCAAGATGGGGGAATATCACGCTATTCATTCAAGCCTCTCATTGAAGAATCTTTGTTAGATATGCTAATTTGCAATGTCTATAAATTGTATACATGATCTATCGTGTGTGGGCATTTTGGCACATTCTACCTTGGCAAAGTGGTGCACCATAAGGATCCTTATTAAATACTGAGGTAGAAACCCTTTTTTCCCTTAACCGTGTCTGGCTCTTAAGTTTTTAGACCAGGAAAAGGCATCACAGAGGTGTTTCAGTTGCTTAACACTGCCATGGCCACAGCAAGTCCTTGCACCATTGCTTTGGGTGGTTCCCTCTTTGCCCGCTCCCCTCAGAATTGGTTCCTGCCCCAGTTATCAGCTCCTGTAGTGCCTTTGCCACCCCGCTGGAAATCTCCGTGTCCAATCGTGTGTTCCTGGAAGTCCAGCTGCTCTCCCCATGCAGTTCTCGGGTGGTGCCAGCACGCAGAGGCTTCGCTTGTGCGCTGTTGGCTCTGCTGGTCCACACCACTGACCAGATGGTGGAAGGATCTCGGACGAGTTCCCCGTTTGTACAGCAAATCACACTATGAAAAGCCAGTGTGCATAAAGGAGACAGAAGAGTCCTGCAACTTTATTCAAATAAAGGGAGAGAATCCACTGAAGCACATGCCCATAGGATTTTCTCTCTCAAGGTTTTGGAGAATGCAGCCTCCTTTTATTCTAAACTCCCGGCTGCATGTTGCCCTCTTCTTTTCCCCACTGGCTGGGGTACTGGAAGGTACAACCTTCCTGAACTGCCTACTGCATGCCACCCCTTGAACCTGTCATTTTCTCCCAAAGTTCAGAAACTCAGGCTTGTGCGGACCCATTTGTCTGTTTCAGGAGTCAAACTGTCTGGGTTCTGTAACAAACCTGCGGCTTGAAGTTGGTAGAGACATCAGGACTCATTTAAAAGACACTGACACCCATACCTTCACCCATGAAATTGCTTGTAAAGACATTAGCACACATCTTTCCTGTCAATAACAACCATTAAACACATATAAACAAACATTACATTCTAGTCCTATTATTTTTGTGAACTTCTGTCTGTGCTGAGCTTACAGGAATAAGTTTAGGCCTATTCCAAAGTTTTAAGTCAAAAAACTGCTGAAGTCCATAGCGTTGCTCTAGCTTGTGTAAGATAAATTGTAAGTTGTCTTCTTGTTTCTTTCTTTTCCAATCTCACCTGCTTAATCATGATCTTCTGGGCTCCTATTCTTTGACTAGCAGCTGCCAGGTTTGGGTTCACTGGCAGGCTGCTCACCTGCATTCTCTCTGCTCCCAATAACCTGATAAAACAGGGACTAAGACAAGGTACAAGCAATAGTTCCGCAAAAGCACAGTTACTAGGACCAAAATTATAATCCAGGCAGTGGAATTTAAACTCTTTTTTTTTTTTCGTCCTTCTCTTTCTTTTTTCTGCTCTGGCCACAAGCACGCCCTCTACCCCTCCTTTTCCATCAAGGTCTGGTATGACGTATTTCTACCACTCAACACCTGATGGTTTTTTCCTCCTCCTCTGTAAACAGCAGGATTTTTATATCTTTTACTTCATTGCTAGGTATTAAAGCAAGCATTCTGTTTTCTTTTTCCATGGTGGCCTCCTTATCTAGTTCCTCAGCCAACTGACAATGTCAGCCAGGGATGGCCTGGATGCCTGCAAGCTGCAGCAATGTTATAAATGTATTGTGATGTTGGCTTTTCGCATGCTACATAATTGTTAGGAATGTATTGTGATCTTGGCTTTTTTTTCATGTTCCTTAATGTTAGAAAAACTTTACCTGGGTTCTGTAATGTAATACATGATACAGAATGTCTGTTGTTTCTGTAGTCAATTTAGAAAAGATAGGCAGAGAAAGCCTTCACATTCCTGGAGTATCTTATCAGAGAAGAAACAAAACCAGAAACCAGAGATCGAAGAATTTATGGAGGGAGCAGAGACGGAATGGAGCCAAGGAGGAAGATAAGGCAGATGAGATGATACACAGAAACTCCAAAGGATTTATGAATCATGCATGATTGTGCTGAATATGCAATAAGAGATGTACTTTTAAAGACGATCTTTTGGATGTAGAGGTGTGCCTTTGGCTTTCTGCCAAAGCACTTGGCCATAATACCCTTTTTGCTGTTGTTTCCTAATTGTCCCTTTTATTAAACTTTCCTTAAAATTTTACTAAGATGCAAGAAGCCAGGAAATTGACTTTGGGACGAAAGATAATAGTGTATACTCCACATGCTGTAAGCACTGTGTTAGGCCAAAAAGGGGGGCATTGGCTTTCCCTGAGCCATATGCTGAAATACCTGACTGTTCTAATGGAGCAAGAAGATGTGGAGTTGAAAGTCACCACACCAGTAAACCCAGCCCAATTCCTGAACAGCCCGATGCAAGGAGAAGAGCACCTAAATTGAGCAAGTTTATGCAAGCTGACCAGACCTGCAAGATGCCCCCACTGAAGATCCAGAGACAGAAGTAGCTTTGTGCAAGATGGAAAGCAAAGAGCCGGCTATGCCAATGTCACGTCAACCGAGGTAAGAGAAGCTGCACCGCTGCCTGTGGACACAGCGCAAAGGGTAAAACTCATAGCATTACAAAGAGACAATTAGCAGCAGGAAAATGAGTAAAAACATATAGACTGACTTGAAATGTGCTTTTAGCATTGAGCCATAAGGTTAGAGAGAGGTCTATTAACAGCACAGGGATTTCCAATTGTATATAAACAAGAAATATTATCCCTCCTTGTTGCTATCCAACTGCCCAGAGAAGTGGCCCTACTACACTGCAAAGCACACCAACAAGGGGATTCCCAAATGCATGCAGGGAACAGATTTGCAGATAAAGCTGCACAAGAGGCTGCACAACGAGGCATCCTGTGTTAATACCTGAGAAAGCTATTTCACTTCCAGAAGTTAGACCTGGTCATAGCCAGGCAGATTTAAAATTAGCTACTTATCTAAAAGCCCAGAATAAAGAGGGTGGATGGCTAGTAACTCCTAGTAACCAGGTCATAGTCCCACCACAGCTAATATTAGAAATTGTTCAGGAGAAACACCAGCAAACCCACTGGGATTTCGATGCTATGGTGACAAGTCTATGGACTCAGATACTCAGTGTCCATATGACAAATACCAAGTCTGTTACAGAAAAATGCCTGATATGTCTTAAAAATAATCCTTTCAATTAAAAAAAACTGCATCCAGGGATCACTAAAAGAGGAAACACTCCTGGAGATTACTGGCAAATTGATTTTTCTGAGCTACCACGCCGACAAGGATACAGGTATCTCCTAGTATTAGTGGATACCTTTTCTGGGTGGCCAGAAGCTTTCCCCTGCTGCACCAACAAGGCTAAGGGAAGTAACCAAGATACTTCTCAAAGAGATCATACCCAGGTTTGGGGTGCCTTTAGGGATGTCATCTGATAGAGGATCTCATTTAGTATTTAAAATGCTATAGCCACTCCATAAGCAATTTCATTGGGGAAATCCTAAAATGAATTAGAAGGTTTATCTTTCTCTCAGAAGTTCTTACCCTCGACCCCAGTTCATTCATTTCAGCCCAGAGATCAAGTACACATCAGAAACAGTGGACCTTATCTAGTTCTGATGATTACAAGAATGGCAATGAAAGTGAAAAGACTTAATTCCTGGATTCATTGCACCAGAATTAAGAAAGCTCTAAACTCCAGGAGAAACACTGGACAGTGAAAAACATCGGAGTCCTGAGGCTGAAAATTTAGAATATATCTGTAGACAAGTCCCCACACTCCTGCATTCCCTGAGCTCTGCTGCTGAGGAACACATCTGGTGCAGGAGCTGGGTTTGCAGCTGCAGTTCCAGAGGCAGACGGACATGCAGGTTGAGATGCAGGCTGAGCTCTGGCTGGGAGCCCGGAGAGACCAGAAGCCGTGCGCTGCCAACCTTTGTAACAAAGGACAGAAACCCAGTGACCGCAGCAAGGTGGACGGACACTGAGAGACAAAGCAGGGACCCTGACCTGCCAAACCTGATGGATAACAAAGGAGAGCAAGGCCCGCGATCCCAGAGAGGTGGATGGACACGGAGACACCCAGCAGGAGCGGAAGACTCCGGAGGAGAAGCGAGACTTGCCAGAGGGAAATGTGAGGGGACAAAATGGCAGGAAACAGGAGAGGATAAATGGTGGGAAACGTGAGGGGAAAAGGGTGGGAAACATGAGGGGGGCAAAGGGTGGAAAATGTGAGGTAAAAAATGGGAAACATGAGGGGGGAAGTGGCAGGAAACGTGAGGGGGAAATGGCAGGAAACGTGAGGGGGAAGTGGCAGGAAACGTGAGGGGGGAAATGGCAGGAAATGTGAGGGGGGAAATGGCAGGAAACGTGAGGAGGAAATGGCAGGAAATGTGAGGGGGGAATGGCAGGAAACGTGAGGGGGAAATGGCAGGAAACGTGAGGGGGAAGTGGCAGGAAACGTGAGGGGGGAAATGGCAGGAAATGTGAGGGGGGAAATGGCAGGAAACGTGAGGAGGAAATGGCAGGAAATGTGAGGGGGGAATGGCAGGAAACGTGAGGGGGAAATGGCAGGAAACGTGAGGGGGAAGTGGCAGGAAACGTGAGGGGGGAAATGGCAGGAAATGTGAGGGGGGAAATGGCAGGAAACGTGAGGAGGAAATGGCAGGAAATGTGAGGGGGGAATGGCAGGAAACGTGAGGGGGAAATGGCAGGAAACGTGAGGGGGAAGTGGCAGGAAACATGAGCAGTCCATGCTGAGGGGCCTCTGGCTAGGGCCTATCCACTAATGCAGCCCCTGTGGGGAATAAAGATGAGGCAGAAGCTGGGCCGTGGCTTCAGGGCTGGGCTTTGTTGAGATCGTGGAGATGTTGTGGAATGGCTCCCGTGCCTGGAGGAGCCACACGGGGTTTTTAGGGAGGCCAGGCTGGGAAGATGCAGAGGGGGATTTTCCCACTGTGTGAGAGAGCAGCTGGAGTCCCTGGAGCTCCCTGGGGGTGGCTGAGGAGCCCAGGGAGCCTCTGCAGACACAGGATCAGCTCCACATTCACAGGACCTGGTCCTCGTGGGGGACTTCAACAGCTCCAGTATCTGCTGCAGGGACAGCCTGGCAGGATATCTCCTTCTTCCAGGACAGGGAGAGTCAGCATGTCTGACTTATTATTCAAGTCTGACATTAAAAACATTATTTAT
>NW_008237607.1:16502-16825 GCF_000691975.1 Corvus brachyrhynchos
TAGTAGTAGTAGTAGTAGTAGTAGTAGTAGTAGAAGTAGTAGTAGTAAAAAAATATTTTGGAGTAAAGCCCGGAAATCCCTCGCTCAGGGGCAGGAAGGCAACAAGCAGCTCTCAGGACAGCCGGAGGAAATCAGTAGCCACGGAAAAACCCAGGTAATTTCTGTCTCTTTCGCTGCCCGGAAATGGGCTTGTGGAGAAAACTTTTGAGGACTTTTGGGATTAAATGAGCCCAAAAAGCTCCAATTCCACATTCCGGGCGGCCGCTCTCGCTCGGGCCCGCCCTGTCTGGGGCAGCCCCGCCCCGCTCTGCTTCCTCCCTCCC
>NW_008237607.1:17282-17894 GCF_000691975.1 Corvus brachyrhynchos
GGGGTCTCTTTTTCCTGGCGGAGGGAGCGGCGCGGAGGGGTCTGGGACGGGCGCGGGGCGCAGCGCGAGCCGGTCCCATGGTGTAATGGTGAGCACTCTGGACTCTGAATCCAGCGATCCGAGTTCGAATCTCGGTGGGACCTGCGCCTCCTTTTGCGGTCCCCCCTCCCCTGTCCTGCCGTGGACGGGAACGGGGGGTCCCTGCTTGTCATGGGGACCGCAGGGGACACTCGCGTGAGGGCTCTGTGCCCCGGGTCTGCCTATACAGGGGTGGGACATCCCCGCTTCTCCCCTCTTTGGGGACCGTGTGGGACACCCCACCGGGGACTTCCTGTGACCTCCGACAGATGACACCTCACTGGCGAGCTCGTGACATCCCCTCGCCGCGGTGGCACTTTTGACCGCGGTAACCCCAAACACGCATGATCTCAGAATTGCGAAACGGCCATGAGCAAAGGACGGTACCCCGGCAACTGCGAAAAAAATCCTCGGGGTGGTTTGGCAGCAAATCGGAGGCGAAGGTGAGGCCGTGCCCAACCTGCTTTTTCTTGGGAAAGGAACGGGAAGATTAATGATCCAGTGATTATGCCCAGGCTGGGCGTTCCGGCATTC
>NW_008237607.1:17941-18724 GCF_000691975.1 Corvus brachyrhynchos
GCAGGGAAGTGGCAAAAGGCTCCGGTGTGAGGCTGGTCCCACTCGGAGAGGCGTGACGATTCTCCATGGAAACGGGAGAGGAAGGGTTGGAGTGGGGTTTCCACGTGGGAGAGCCAATAAAGTAAAAGGGGGCTGAATTCCTGGTTTTTATAAAGGAAGGAGAAATGCTAGGGATGTTCAGGGTCAGCTGGAGAAATCTGGGGTCAGCTGGGGAATTTGGGGTCCAATGGAGACGGGAGGGGGGGGCCCCCCCTGCCCCTCAGGTGTGCCTGGAGCTCCTCCTGGTGCTGACGGAGCTGGGGCTGCTCCCAGAGCCCCCAGTCCACAGCCCAGAGCTGCGGGGGGGTGGGAGGAGGGAGAGAGGGCTAGAGGGGGATGGACAAGGTTGTCTGGGTGTCAGTGGAAGGATGGGCACACAGCTATGTCCCACCTGGACACAGGGACACACAGACACGGGGACACACAGACAGGCGGAGCCCAGTCTGTAGCTGGATGGCAACTGTCCAGTCCTGCTGAGCAGCTAGAAGGATACGAATGGCCAGGCTGGATGGCCGGACAGAGGGACAGCTGGGGTGGCAGGGGCCAGAGAGCCACCCTCAAGTCGGAGATGCTGGGTGCAGAGCCACGCCCGGGGGTTGGGAAGGGAAAACGAAAAAAAAGAAGGAAGGAAAGTAAATAAACACCGAAGCACCAAAGAGCAACGAACTCCGGACCCCGGCAACGCCGCAATCTCGGCACGGCCGGGGCAAAGGTTGGCCGGGCGGGACCTTGGCCACCGGCACC
>NW_008237607.1:19062-21021 GCF_000691975.1 Corvus brachyrhynchos
ATGGTTGGCGCTGTCCAAGCGGGGCTGTCCCATGGCCTGTCTCAACTGCAACGTGCGGGGCCGGGCGCTGCGGCACGCGCTGGAGGCCGCCCAGGCCACCCTGGTCCTCGCCAGCCCTGGTGAGAGAGGGACAAGGGGGCTTCCGGGGGGCTTTGGGAACATGGCAGGGTTGCGGTCACCAAGGTCACTGTCGTCCTCAGCAGCCCCAGTGAGAGGGGACTGGGGAAACCTGCCCTGGACAGGGTGGTCAGGGGGCTGTGGGGACGTAGGAGGTGCAAGCCACCGAGGCCACCTTTGTCCTTGCCAGCCCTGTTGACAGGGAATGGATGGGGTGGTTGGTCGGGGGGGCCGTGGGGACAGGGCTGTTTAGGGGGTGCAGCCACCAAGGCCACCACCATCCTTGCCAGTCCCGGTGAGTGCACCTGTGGTGGGGGGTTTGCACGTGTGCGTGTCTGTGGGCCTGGACATGGGTGTGCATGTGTCAGTCCCTGGGGGCACCCATGGGACTGGGGCTCCCTTAGGGGTGATCAGGGACCCCATTTAGGATGACTGTGGGGGCCTGACTGGTTGGGATCCCCCTTTCGGGGTGCTCAGGGCACTCCTTGGGCAGTTTTAGGGGATCTGGGGGATCAGGGAACCCTGTTTGGGGTGCTCAGAGTGCCTCTCAGGGTGTGTGGGGTGTCTGGGGGGATCACAGGACCCCCTTTTGGGGTGCTCAGTGTGATCTTCAAGGTGTGAGGGGTGTTTGGGCTATCAGGGTCCCACATTTCGGGTCCTCAGGGTGCCCCTCGGGGAAGTTTGGAGTACTTGGGGGATCAGGGAGCCCTTTCAGGGTGCTTTGAGTGCCTACCTGGGATCTTGGGGCTCCTGCATGGAATACGCTGGGTTCCTGGGATCCTGGATCTTTGGGGTGCCCACACGATCAAGGTTTGTATTTGGGATGTGTCTGGTGCCCGTTTGGGATGTCTGGGGTGCCCACCTGACCAGGTGCCCATTTGGGGTACCTTGGGGTGTCCACCTGGGGCCCTTGGCCCCCCATCCATGATTCCCAGAATGCCCACCCAACTGACATCCCTATTTGGGATACACTGGGTGCCCATTCAGGATACCCGGGGTGCCCACCTGGGAGCCTCAGCCCACCTATCCATGACTCCGAGGGTGCCCAGCTGACCAGGTGCCCATTTAGGGCTCCCTTAGGCGCCCCCCCAACCCTTTGTGTCCCCTCCAGACTCTCATCCCTGTGGGACCTTCCCCATGTCCAACTGTCCCCGCAGAGCTCCGGGAGGCCGTGGAGGAGGTGCTGCCGGACCTGGAGCGTGACGGCGTCCGCGTGTTCTACCTGAGCTCGGCGTCACCCACACCAGGGGTCGAGGCGCTGCTCCCCACCCTCAAGGCGGGCCCCCCCCCCCCGCCCGGCCCCCCCCCAGTGTCCCCGCCAACTCCAAGGCCATGTACATCTACACCTCCGGCACCACCGGTGAGCTGGGGAATCTCCCAGGCTCTGCACTGGGAGGAGCCAGGAGGAGCTTGCATGGGTGGGTGAGGATGGGCAGCTTGGAGGGGTCTTGGGGGGTCTTCCTCCAACCCTGACCATTGCGGATCCACCTGGACCAGGTGTGTCCTGTGTCCATGGGAGGGTCACTCACCATGTGCCTGGATTTGTCCTCGTTGGGGTGGGGTGGGACCTCCCTCATCAACCCTCAACCCAAACCAGTCCCAGCTCCTGACCATCGTGGGTCCACCCGGGCCAGGTGTGTCCTGTGTCCATGGGAGGGTTGGGCATCACTCACTGGATGACGACCTGGACGAGGTTCCTCGTGGCTCCTCCCAACAAGGGACAAAGATCCCCAACTGCAGGGAGTGGCTTTGCCCTCCCACTCTCCACCCCAGGACCCCCCATCCCACCGAGCACCGTTTCCCACCCTCCGTTCTCCCCCTCAGGGCTGCCCAAGGCCGCGG
>NW_008237607.1:21074-25074 GCF_000691975.1 Corvus brachyrhynchos
GATGGATGGATGGATGGATGGATGGATGGACAGATGGATGGATGGATGGATGCAGAGATGGATGGAAGGACAGCTGTTTTACAGAGATGGATGGATGGATGGATGGATGGATGGATGGATGGATGGATGGATGGATGGATGGATGGATGGATGGATGGATGGATGGATGGATGGATGGATGGAAGGACAGCTGGGTGGAAGGACAGCTGTTTTACAGAGATGGATGGATGGATGGATGGATGGATGGATGGATGGATGGATGGACAGATGGATGGATGGATGGATGCAGAGATGGATGGAAGGACAGCTGTTTTACAGAGATAGAAGGATGGATGGATGGACGGATGGACGGACGGATGGACGGATGGACGGATGGATGGATGGATGGAGGGATGGAGGGATGGATGGATGGATGGATGGATGGATGGATGGATGGATGGATGGATGGGAGACAACGGCAAAAGAGAAGAAGGGTGGGGTCACCGTCCCTGTGCCATGTCCCCCAGGAGCCACCTGCGTCCTGCGGGCCAAGTTCTCGGCATCCCAGTTCTGGGCCGACTGCCGGCGCTACAACGTCTCTGTCATCCAGTACGTGGGCGAGCTCATGCGCTACCTGTGCAACACGCCCAAGGTGAGGCCCTGCCTGCCCCAAAACCACCCCGGGGGGTCAGCAGTGCTCTGGTCACACCCTGAGGTGGCCCCTCTCATGTGTCACCCCTCAGCGCGCCGATGACCGGGAGCACGGTGTGCGCATGGCTCTGGGTAATGGCATGAGGGCGGAGGTGTGGAAGGAGTTCCTGCGGCGCTTTGGGCCCGTGGCCGTCTGGGAGTTCTATGGGGCCACCGAGGGCAACGCCGGTTTCATCAACTACACTGGGAAGGTCGGGGCCGTGGGCAGGGCCAACACATTCATCAAGGTGAGAATGTGCTCCTCGGGATGAGACACCAGGGATGATGCTGGTGACGAGGGGAGCAAACACCGAGTGCCTTCTGGGGCCCAACGCGGCACCTCAAGTTGGGTTTCAGGCAAGGGAAGGGGTCTTGGATGCACCTCTTGGTGGTGGAGCAAACTGTGACATCCCCGAGGGAAGTCAACACCATCCATCAGATTGGGCTGACACAAAAGCAGAGTCCCCAGAACTCCCTTTTCACACCCAAAATGAGTCCACTCCACCTGGGTGGCCAACACTGACTCAACAGTGTTAACTTGGAGCCTGGTTTTGGGGTGTCCATGGGGACCTGGACATCTCAGTGCCCCTTTGGTGCCACGTCTCAGTCCCCACCCAGCTGTTAAGCAAAAGCTGCAAAAACCAGGTATTTTCCCCCCTTTTTCCCCACCATGTTGTCCCACAGCTCCTGGATTTGGAAGATGTCACCATGAGTTCATTCAGTGTTTGAATTGATCCGACTAAACCTTATTTAAATAGATTTAAATAAGATTTAATTTTAATGATTTCAACTAAAAGATTTAAAATTAAGGACAATTAAAAACAAATGGTTTTTAATCCCCACCCAGGTGTGTTCCCGTGGGTTGGAACAGACCCCAGCTGGCACTGGAAGGAAGTTCTCCTCCCTGTTTTTAATCCCAGGTTTCTCCCTCCCCTCCAGCTCTTCGCTCCCTTCGAGCTGATCAGGTACAACGTGGAGGAGGACGAGCCCGTGCGCGATGAGCGAGGTCTCTGCATCCCTGTCAAAGCCGGTAAGGGATGAACCTCGCCAGGGCCTTATCAGGGGGGTAGACAGGGTTGAGATGCACCAAAACCACCTGTCAGTCCTGATCACCACCATCCTGGGGACTGGAAGCCACCAGAAACCCCTGGAAGAAGCCAAGGCAGGGGTTGAGCAGCCTCCAACCCTCCTCTGCCTCCCCGAAGGTGAGACGGGGCTGCTGGTGGTCAAAATCACCAAGAACACCCCGTTCCATGGCTACGCTGGTGACTCCCAGAAGACAGAGAAGAAGATCCTGAGGGACGTCTTGGCCAAAGGCGATGTCTTCTTCAACAGCGGCGACCTCCTCATGATGGACCACGAGAAGTTCATCTACTTCCAGGACCGCGTCGGGGATACTTTCCGGTAACTCTGACACTCCTCCGTGTGTCTGAGTGGCTGGTGCCAGCCCGAATCCCCCCTCACAGCTCCGTCCCTTCTCCTCCCCAGTTGGAAAGGGGAGAACGTGGCCACAACAGAGGTGGAGGCCACGCTGGCCTTGGTGAGCTTCATCCAGGAGGTCAACGTCTACGGTGTGGCTGTGCCAGGTGAGTCCCACCAAAATAAGGACCTGGGGGTGTTTGAGGTGGGTGACGCGTCCCCAGGTGGTTTGAGCGGCCACCAGGAAGGTTAAAAAGGGACTTTTAACATCCAGAGTTGTTTTGCGCACAAAACATCCCCCATGACAGCCCAAGGATCCCCAAAAAAAGTTAAAATGTGACTTGGTTGCCCAAAGCAAGTGTCAGCTGCTGAGGTGGGTCCACGTGGCCACAAAGGAGGCAAAAATAGGAAGCATTCACCCAAAATGAGCACCCAGCATCATCCACCACCATCCCAGTGGCCTCTACAGTGCCAAAATTGGGACAGACCCACCCAAAACAAGTTTGGCCACACAACAGCCTCCCCAAGAGCCACGGGGGCCTCAAGAAGACTCCAAGGAGATGTGGTTGCCCCAAGTGACCCCAGGCAATGTTTGCAGGGTGTGAGGGACGCTGTGGCATGGCCGCCGTGCGCCTCAAGGATGGGGCCACCTTCGATGGTGACAAACTCTACACCTTCACGCGGGACACGCTGCCCGCCTACGCCGCCCCCCAATTCATCCGGATCCAGGTCAGTGGGACCCACCCACCCTGGGGGGCTCCAGGGGTCTTTGGGGTGCTGGGGTTGGCCCTCGGATGAGGGTGATCCAGCACGGTAGCGCCCAGTCACAGCAGGGTGAAATCGTGGAATGGTTTGGGTTGGAGTGGGCCGTAGAGCTCACCCAGTTGCAATCACAGCATTGGTGTCCCCCCGGTTTCCCATGATGGCGCCGGTCCCCCCGTGCCAGTAACGGCGCTGGGGCTCCCCTGGTGACAGTGGGGGCGAGTCACCCTGTTGTTGGTGGCACCATCCATCCATTCCTGGTGACGGTCACTCGCTATCAACACCGGGGTCACCCTGTGCCAATGATGGCATCATTCCACTCTCCCGATGACAGTGTTGAGGTCCCCCCTTTCCCATGACAGTGGTGGCCACCCTGTGCCAACGGAGGCCACTCCATGCCAAAGACACCCACGCATCCCCCAGTTCTGATGACACCACCTGCAATTCCGCGCTAGCAATGCCAAGGTCGCCACTTCCCACAGTGGCACCTGGGCATGGCCTCGAGGTCCCCCAGTCCCAAAATCCCTGTCCCCAGGACGCTCTGGAGATCACGGGGACATTCAAGCAGTGCAAGAGCAACCTGGTCAAGGAAGGCTTTGACCCCAGTGTCATCCGGGACCGCCTGTTCTTCCGCGACAACGCCCGGAAATCCTACGTGCCGCTGACCCCCGACACCTTCGCCGCCATCCGGGACATGAAGCTCAGTCTGTAGCGGCTCTTCTGGGGGCTCCACAGTGGCCCCAGGGCACTGACAGCCTCGGGGTAATTAGCAAAGGCTAATTTGGGGCTAATCAAGCACTTTGGGTTTCCTTCAGGGAGGTTTTAACCAGGTCGGAGCATGAGGAGGGCAATGGGTTGCTGTTATCCCGCCCCAGCGCCTCCATGCAGTGGAAATTAAACCCTTAATTCCCATTCTTTGGGTGCCAGGCCATTTTTGGGGATTGGACTCCCTCATTTTCCCTTCTGGAAGGGGCAGATGATGCCCCAAATCCCTGGTGTGGGGATAAAGATGTCTGTCCTTGTTTGATCTGGAGTCCCCACAACCTTGTCCTACTCCTGCCCTGGGCTCTGATCTGGAACAAATCCCATTTATTCCTCCCCAAACCGACCCAGGGAGCGGCTGGGATCCCCCACATCTCACACCCTCACT
>NW_008237607.1:25230-25640 GCF_000691975.1 Corvus brachyrhynchos
CCCCCTCCAGCCGGCCGTTGGACACTGCCAGGGATGGGGCAGCCACAGCTTCCCTGGGAATTCCATCCCAGCTCCTCACCAACCTCACAGGGAAGAATTTCTTCCCAATATCCCACCTAAATCTCCCCACTTCCAGGGTGATGCCACTTTTCCTTATCCCGTCCCTCCTTGTCTAAAGTCCGGACACGACCCGGAATTCTATTCCAGCCCCTCACTGGAGAATTTCTCCCTAAAACTTCTAGAAATTCCACGAATTCCCACAGATTCCCACAAGTTCCGCATAGAAAAGGCGAAATCTTTATTTACAAACCTTCCTGCCGTGGCCAAGCCTCGGAGAACCAGGAATTCCTCAGTGCCCTCCGTCTCCGAGCAGCTCCACCTCCACCGGCCCCGGGGGATCCTTGGGGCTC
>NW_008237607.1:26045-26488 GCF_000691975.1 Corvus brachyrhynchos
GGGTCCCGTCTGTGGGGAGAGGAAAGAGGGGAGAGCTGTCATCCTGCAGTGCCCCCCAACATGCCTCCAGAGCATCAGAAGGTACCGGAGAGCCCCGAGGGGTGGGAGAGGCCAGGAGGGAATGGGGGGTCCTGGGTGTGGCAAATGTGGGGGGCAACAGGGAATCCAGAGGGGATGTGGGTGTCCCAGAGTTGGGAGAGGTCTGGGGAAAACGGGGGTCTGACAGGGATGCTGGGGGGGAACAGGGAATCCAGAAGGGATGGGTGGGGAGGTTCCCACCTATTCCAAGAAAAAGCAGGGAAGCTCTCTTATCCTGCAGAGCCCCCCAAAGCTCCCCCCAGAGCAGCCAGAGGTGCAGGAAAGTCCCCGGGGTGGGAGAGGTCGGGGGGGAATTGGGTGTCCTGGGGAGTGGGAGAGGTTGGGGAGGAAAGGGGTCCAGCAGG
>NW_008237607.1:26896-28564 GCF_000691975.1 Corvus brachyrhynchos
TAGCCACTGGGGGGGGGAAAACGGGGTTCAGGGGGGACCCCAAAACCTGGGGGTGATCCCCAGGAGGTCCTTTAAGTCAAGAGTCTTCAGGGTGAAGCCTCCCAATGTCCTGGGAGCCCCCCAAGCTCCAGGGAAGATCTTGGGGCACCTAAAAATCCCTGAGGGGATTCCTGAAATACCTGGGGGGTCTGTGGCCTGCAAGGGGAAATGGGGAGGGGGCTCTGGGGGGGGGTCCCTCAGGGTGCTCTCCAGCACCCCCAGGGCCCTGGGGTGTCCCCAACCCCTCACGAGGCACCTCTGGGGTCAGAGGAGGGTCCCTGGCTTGTCCCCAATACTTCACAGGGGGGTCTTTGGGACACCCTGAGGTGTCCCCAGTTCCCTGGCATGTCTGTGACACATCACAGGGGCTCCCCTGGGGTGTCACCAACTCCTTGCTGGGGGTCCCTGAGGTGTCCCCATCCCTTGCTGGGAGTCCCTGGGTGTCCCCAAACCCAGGAGAAGGTCGGGGGGATCCATAGCCCCTGGAGCCTCACCCGGAGCCTGGATCTCACCTGGAGCCCCACCTGCAGCCCCCTGGCCTCACCTGTAGCCCACTACCTCGAAGCAGGAGCTCTCGAAGTGCTGGGAGCAGAAGTAGATGTATTTGGAGGTGGGGTCCCAGCGGCCCTCGCCCGAGGGGGCCCGGCGCCGGCTGTTCTCCAGCCACAGCCGCGGGCGGGGGACCGGGGCAGCCTGGGGGACACGGGGACATGGGAGGGACAGAGGGACACAGGGGGACAGCGGGACACAGGAGTGGGAGGGGACATGGGGAGAAAGAGAGAGATATGGGGGGAAGTGGGACGTGGGGCACACAGGTCATGAGAGGACACGAGAAGATGGGGACATGAGGGGACACAGGTCATACAGAGGGGACACGGGGGGCACCCAGGTCACAGGGGAGGACGTGGGTTATGGGAGGGACAAGGGGTATGGAGGGACAACGGGGGGACAGAGGTCACAGGGGGTCGTGGCAGGCATGGGGGGACGCAGGGAAGACACAGGATGGGGGAACACAGGTCACACAGGTGACACAGGTCACACAAGTGACACAGGTGAGCTGCGAGGCTGCAGTTCCCCCCGCACACCTGACCCCATTTCTGCGGAGCTGAATGACACCTTCCTCCCCCCACACACCTGGAAATGGAACAGTCCAGGCAGGTCCTGTTAAAGGGCACAGGGCTGAGCCATCCCACAAAGGGGGGGGGGGGAATAGACACACCTGGGACAGCCCATTGCTAAGGGAGGGGGACACGCCTGGGACAGCCCGTTCTAAGGTGGGGGTGACAGCTGGGACAGCCCATTGCTAAAAAACGGGGGGAGAGCGGGAACTCGCACACCTGGGAGAGCCCATTGTTGAAGGGGGAACACACACCTGGAACAGTCCATTGCTAAGGGGGGATGCACACCTGTGACAGCTGGGACAGCCCATTGCTAAGGGAGGGGACGCGCACCCCTGTGACAGCCCAGTGCTAAGCGGGGGGTGACAGGTGGGACAGCCCATTGCTCGGGGGGGGTGACAGCTGGGACAGCCCATTGCTCGGAGGGGGTGGTGTCCCTGCCCCGGGGGTCTCGGGGGGCACCCACCGGTGGAAGGAGATGCCTCGGCCGCGGGTGTCGCGGGGGGCCCGG
>NW_008237607.1:29797-31934 GCF_000691975.1 Corvus brachyrhynchos
CTCAAAAAGCCCCCCACGAGAGGGGGGGCCCTGGGCGGGCTTTGGGGTCCCGGGGGATTCAAGGGGTTCCCCCAGTGCTGGGGGCTGGGCCGAGCCCCCCCCAGGCGCCGGGGGCAGGTTTGAGGGGGGTGGCAGGGGGCGTCCCGCTGTCCTCGCTGTCCCCACTGTCCTCGGAGTCGTCGTCCCCATCCCGCAGCATCCGCCGGACCGTGCGGGACAGGTTCATGGGGTCACACCTGGGGGGCACCGAGGGGTGGTGAGACCCCCAGACACCCCCAACATCCCATAAATCCCATAGAGCCCCCAATAGCCCATAAACCCCACAGAGACCCCCAACACCCCATAAACTCCATGGAGCCCTCCTGGGGACCCCCAATATCCCAGACAGCCCTCATGGAGCCCCCCATTCCATAAACCCCATAGAACCCTCCAGGGGAATCCCAGGATCCCAGAACCCCCACAGAGCCCTCCCCCATCCCGTAACCCCACAGAGAGCTCCTATAGAGATTCCCAATCCCATAACCTCCCTGGAGAACCCCAACATCCCATAAACCCATAGAGCTCCCCTGGGGACCCCCAGCATCCCAGAACCTTCATGGAACTCCCCAATATCCCATAAACCCCGTAGAGCCCCCATAGAATCCCGCAATATCCCATTAACCCCATAGAACCCCTAGAGAGCCCCCCCCACCCCATAACAAGCCCATGGGGTCTATAGGGGCCCATAGGGGACTGTCCCCACCTGAGGCGTGTCCTGAGCACGGCCACGTGTCGGGCGGTGGCCGCGGCCCCATCCCCGATGTCCTCGAGCTCCCGGCGCAGGTGGTGGCCCTGGGCCAGCGCTTGGGCCGTCCCCGCGGCCACCGCGGCCACCTGGTCAGCCAGGAGCCGGCCTGCGGCCTCGCTGGCACGGGCCTGAAGGGGACAGAGAGACACTGGGGACACTGGGGACATGGGGACAGGGGGATATGGGACATGGGGCCCAGGTGACACAGGGACGTGGTGCCATCGGGTGTTGGGACGTGGGCACGTGGGGGCACAGGGAGGCTGCAGGGTGACAGCGTGATGGGGGTGACATGAGATAATGGGGGTGACAGGTGACAGAGGGGGACAGAGAGGGTGACAGAGAGGGTGACAGGGGTGACAGGAGGTGACACGAGATAATGGGGGTGACAGGTGACAGAGGGGGACAGAGAGGGTGACAGGGTGACAGAGGAGGACAGGGCGACAGAGAGTGACATGAAGTAACGGGGGTGACAAGTGACAGAGGATGCCAGAAGGGGGCAGAGGGTGACAGTAGGTGACAGCAGGTGACGTGGGCTGCTGACAGGGGCTGACAGGAGGTGACAGGAGGTGACAGAGGGTGACAGGTGATGACAGGAGGTGACACATGGTGACAGAGGGTGACAGGCGATAATGTGTGGTGACACATGGTGACACAAGGTGACAGGGAGAGACAGGCAGTGACAGGAGGTGACAGTGGGTGACAGAAGGGGACACACGGTGGCAGCAGGTGACAATGGGTGACAGTGGGTGCTGTCCCCACCCGCAGCCGGGAGCGCTCCCCCCGCCGCCCCCGCGCCTCCCCCACCAACACCCGCAGGCGCCGGCTGGTGACACGCGCGGCCCGGGACAGGGCCACCCGCGCCCTGCAACCAGGGGACACCTGTGTCACCCATGGAGTGACCCACAGAGGGACCCACAGAGGGACCCTCGGCCACCCAGGACAGGGTCACCCACACCTTGTCACCAGGGGACACCCATGTCACCCCACGTCACTCACAGAGTGACCCATGGCCGGTGACACATGTGGGACAGGGCTGTCCTGGGATATCTGGGGACCACCCCGGGACCACCCAAGACCACCCTTGGGTCACCCTGAATCAACCTGGACCACCCAAGGTCACCTGAACCACGATGGGAAATCCCTGGGTCACCTTGGACCATCTGGGGACCACCTTGGACTCCCCTGAGCCACCCTGGGCTACCTTGGTGCCACCCCAAGATCCCCCTGGACCACCCTGGGTCGCCCCAGGACTGTCTGGGACCACCCTGGCACCACCCAAGACCACCCTTGATCACACTGGGACCATCTGGGGACCACCTTGGGGCCCTCCGGGTGCCCCCCGTGCCCCCC
>NW_008237607.1:32569-32833 GCF_000691975.1 Corvus brachyrhynchos
GGTTCAGGTGCTCCCGCAGGCCCCGGTTGTGCTCCCGCAGCTCCTCCAGCGCCGCCTGCAGCCCCCCGGGGTCCCCAGCATGGGGGCTGTAGGGGACATGGGGGCTGTAGGGGACACGTGGGGACAGTAGGGACATATAGGGGCTACAGGGGACACATCCATAGGGGACTTACAGGGGCCACAGGGACATATAGGGGCTATAGGGGAGAGATGGGGGCTACAGGGACACATGGGAGCTATAGGGGACACACTGGAAGGAGATGT
>NW_008237607.1:34928-35628 GCF_000691975.1 Corvus brachyrhynchos
CTCCTCCAGCTCGCGGCGGTGCTGGGCCTGCAGGGGGGAGGGGGGGGCAAATTTTGGGGGGACCCAAAATCCAGGGGGTCGCAGGGGACCGGAGGAGTCCTAAAGTCTGAGGGGTCCCAGGTGCTGGGGGTGCCAGGGGTCCGAGGGACTCCCAAAGTCTGGGGTGTCCCAAGAGTTCGAGGTTCCCAGGAATCAGAGGAGTCCCAGGTGTCCAGGGGTTCCCAGATGTCCGGGGTTTCCTGGGGGTCCAGAGAATCCCAGGGGTCTGAGGGACCCCATGTGTCCAGGGGGTGTCACAGGAATTCTGGGACTCCCAGGTGTCCGGAGGGTCCCAAATACCCAGGGAGTCCCAAAGTTTGGGGGGGTGGGGCAGATGTCTGGGGGGTCCCAGGTGTTTGAGGGGTCTCAGAGTCCAGGAGGGTCCCAGGTCCTTGGGGGGGTCCCAGGTGTTGGGGGTCCTGGGAGTCCGAGGTGGTCCCAAAGTCTGGGGGATCCCCAGAGTTCGAGGGGCCCAGGGGTCCAGGAGGTTCCCAGGAATCCGGGGTGTCCTGTAGGTTTGGGGGGATCCCAAAGTCCGGGGGAGAATGAGGTGCTTGGGGGGCCCCAGGGGTCTGGAAAGTCCCAGATGTTTGGGGGTCCCAGGAGTCCGGAGGGACCCAGATGTCCAGGGGGTCCCAGGAATCCGGGGACCCCCTCAGAG
>NW_008237607.1:36474-39997 GCF_000691975.1 Corvus brachyrhynchos
CCCGGCCCCGTTGCCCGGCGGGGTCCGTTCGGCCCCATCGGCTCCAAGAGCCGGTGTCACCCCCGCCCTCGCCCGGGGGGACACAGGTTTCGGGGCACCGCCCCAGGGCACCCGGAATTCGGGTGTCACCGCTGTCCTCGCCCAGGGGACGCAGGTTTCCCAGGGCATCCCGGAATTTCGGTGTCATCCCTGCTGGGGACGTGTCCCAGGGCACAGCGGTATTTGGGTGTCACCCTCACCCTTACTCAGGGGACAGGTGTCCCGGGGCACAGCAGAATTCAGGTGTTACTCTCACCAAGGGGACACAGGTGTCCCAGGGCACCCGAATTTGGGTGCCACCCCCGTCCTCACACAGGGAACAGGTGTCCCAGGGCACAGTGAAATTAGGGTGTCACCTCTGCCCCAGGGGACACAGTGTCCTAGGACACCCTGGAATTCCAGTGTCACCCTTGCCCAGGGGACATGGGTGTCCCTGGACAGCCTGGAATTCAGGTGTCACCCCCACCCAAGGGGACACAGTTGTCCCAGACCACCCCAAAATTCTGTTGTTGCCCTCACCTGAGGGGACACAGGTGTCCTAGGGCACCCGGAATTTGGGTGTCACCGCTGTTCTCGCCCAGGGGACAGGTGTCCCAGGGCACAGTGGAATTAGGGTGTCACCCCTGCCCAAGGGCATGCAGGTTTTGGGACACCAACCCAGGGCCCCCAGAATTCAGGAGCCACCCAAGGGAGGGATGTTGGGCTAGTGGGAACCACAGTGATGTCGTCTGTGATGTCACCTGTGATTTCATGGTGCTGGCTGTGATGGGAGCAGGGCATGGGACCAGCGGTGATGTCACAGTGCTGCGTGTGATGTCATGGTGGGGATGGCACTCGGTGACGTCACGTGAGTGACTGACCCCCTGTGTGGGCTGGGGTTGGATGGGACAGAGGGGGCAGCAGCTGCACCCGGGGGACCATGGAGTCGTACAAGGGGTCATTGCTGGGGTCACCTGTACAGTGGGGTCAACATGGAGAGACATAGAGTTACACTGGTCAACATGGGTCAGGTCAACCTCCATCACCATGGAGAGACATGGAGTGACACTGGTCCACATGGCTCAACATGGGTCAACACGGGTCAACACGGGTCAACATGGGTCAGGTCAACAACAGTCAACATGGAGAGAACATGCAGTGACACGGGTCAACACAGATCAGCCTGGAGAGACACAGAGTGACACAGGTCAACACGGGTCAACATGGCTCAGCATGGGTCAAGTCAATATAAGACAACGGGGATCGATGTGGATCACCATGAGTCAGCATGGGTCAACACTGGTCAACAGAGGTCAACAAGGAGAGACATGGAGTGACATGGGTCAACACTGGTCCACACGGGACACCAGGGATCAACATGGGCCAGCATGGATCAACGTGGGTTAACACAGGTCACCATGGGTCAACGCTGCCCAACAGCCTGGACCAGCAGAGGTCAGCATGGGTCAACACAGGTTAATCCACGGTGATGTGGGTCAAATCAGCTCAACAGGAACACGGCCACCATGGATCAACATGGATCAATGTGGGGTCAACATGGATCAATGGGGGTCAACTCATGGAGCAACATGGATCAATGTGGGTCAGCACAGGGATCAACATGGATCAATATGGGTCAACTCATGGATCAACGTGGATCAATGTGGGTCAACTCATGGATCAACGTGGATCAATATGGGTCAACATGGATGAGTGTGGGTCAACACAGGGATCAGCATGGATCAATGTGGGTCAACATGGATCAATGTGGGTCAGCACAAGGATCAACATGGATCAATATGGATCAACATGGATTGATGTAGGTCAGCACAGGGATCAACATGCATCAATGTGGGTTAGCATGGATCAACATGGATTGATGTAGATCAACGTGGATTGATGTAGGTCAGCACACAGGGATCAACATGGATCAATGTGGGTCAACTCATGGATCAACATGGATCAATGTGGGTCAACATGGATCAACATGGATTGATGTAGGTCAGCACAGGGATCAACATGCATCAATGTGGGTCAGCATGGATCAACATGGATTGATGTAGATCAACATGGATTGATGTAGGTCAGCACAGGGATCAACATGCATCAATGTGGGTCAGCATGGATCAACATGGATTGATCTAGCTCAACATGGATTGATGTAGGTCAGCACAGGGATCAACATGCATCAATGTGGGTCAACAGACAGATCAATATGGATTGATGTGGGTCAACGTGGGTCAACTCATGGATCAACATGGATCAATGTGAGTCAACACAAGGGTCAACACATCCCAACAAACGTGGGTCAGTATGGAATGACACAGGTCCACACAGAGGGACAGAAGTCAACATGGAGTGACACTGGTCAGCACAGGCCAACACAGCTCAAACCCCACAGTTCCCCAGATCAACACTGGACCAACGTGAGTCAACACGGAGTGACACGGATCAACCTGGATGGACAAAGGTCGGTCTACGTGGGTCAAAATGGAGCAGAGCAGAGTGACAGGGGCCAACATGGATCAACATGGATCCACAGGAGTCAACAGGAATCAGTGTGGGTCAACACGGATCAACAGGGATCAACACGGATCGACATGGACCAAGAGGAGTCAACGTGGGTCAACATGGATCAACATGGACTGACCATCATGGGCCAACACGGCTCAAGGAACATGGGGGAGCACAGACTAACACTGGCCAACAGGGGCCAGTTTGACCCTATGGGGTCTATATGGATCCCTGGGGGGTCTGTAGGGGATGCCAGCTCTACAGGGATCCCTGAATGGTCTACAGGGGATCCCTGGGGGGTATATCTGGATCCCTGAGGGGGTCTATCAGGCATACCAGCCCTACAGGGATACCTACAGGATCCATGCCTATGGAATCTATAGGGAGTCCAGACCTTATGGGCATCCCTGTAGACATTGACGGGAGGTCTCCAACCCCACTGAGGTCCCCATGGGGGTCCCTGTGGGGGGTCTGTAGGGGTCCTATATAGCTCTATTGGAATCCCCATGGGGGTCCCTATAAGGCTCTCCAGACATTTTGGCGTCCCCAGGGGGATCTGCAGGGGATCCAGGCCCTATGGGGATCCCCTGGGGGACATGTGGGGGGCTCCAGGCCCCATGGGAGTACCTGGGAGGGTCATTAGGGGTCTCCAGCTCTGTTGGGGCCCCTGTGTGGGTCTATAGGGGTCTGTAGGGGGAGGTCCCTATGAGGGTCTGTAGGGTGGTCCTGCTCCGTGGGGGTCCCTGTGGGGGTCTATAGGGGTCTCTAGCCTTATTGAGGTCTCTGTGGGGGTCGCCAAAAGGTCCTGACCCTGCAGGTCCCTATGGGGGTTTATAAGGGTCTGCAGCCCTATTGGGGTCTGTAGTGCAGGCCCTATTGGGGTCTGTAATGAAGCCCCATAAGGGTCTGTAGGAGTCTCGAGACCTCTTGGAGTCCCTATGGGGATCCCTGTGGGGGTCTATGGGGCCACTGCGGTCCCTAGGAGGATCCC
>NW_008237607.1:44253-44464 GCF_000691975.1 Corvus brachyrhynchos
CGTCCCCAGCCCCGCCTCTGTTTCCCCAGGTACTGCCAGCCTCGCCGCCGTCCCGGTGTCCCCACCGGCCTCGTGTCCCCGTGTCCTCACCATCCCAGCGTTCCCGCCATCCCGGTGTCCCTGCTGTCCCTGTCGTCCCAGTGTCCCTGTTGTTCCCGCTATCCCGGTGTCCCCACTGTCCCCGTGTCCCCGCTGTCCCTGTGTCCCCATT
>NW_008237607.1:45406-48758 GCF_000691975.1 Corvus brachyrhynchos
CCCCGGCCGGGCCCCCCCGCGGCCCCCAGCCCCCCTACCAGTGCGGCCACTGCCAGAAGAGCTTCAGCTCCCGCAAGAACTACACCAAGCACATGTTCATCCACTCAGGTGAGCAGGGGGCTCACGGGGGCCGTGATGGGGAGGGCAGGGCAGGGCAGGGGTTTTGGTGACACACATGAATCTCGTATGACTCGTGCTGGTGTCCTGCGCCGATCTGTGATGACCTGGATCAGTCCCTTCTGGTCGTGTCAATGCGTGTCGCTCGCTTGAGCCCCATTGACCCACGTTGGCATGTGCTGACCAATGTTGACCCATGTTGGCTTGTACTGACCAGGGCTGGCCTGTGCTGACCCATGTTGGCCTGTCCTCACCAGTGTTGACCCACGTTGGCCTGTACTGACCTGTGCTGGCTTATACTGACTCACATTGGCCTATACGGACCAATGTTGACTCACTTTGGCCTGAACAGACCCATGTTGGCCTGTGCTGACCCATGTTGGCCTGTACAGACCCACACGGGCCTGCGCTGACCCATGTTGGATTGTTCCAACCCGTGCTGGTCTGTGCTGACCCATGTTGGATTGTTCCAACCCGTGCTGGTCTGTGCTGACCCATGTTGGATTGTTCCAACCCATGCTGGTCTGTGCTGACCCATGTTGACCTGTGCTGACCAATGTTGGCCCACACTGATCTGTACAGACCCATACTGGCCTCTGCTGGAGGCTTCACTGGACCAATGGTGACCCACGTTCGCCCCTGTTGATCCACATTGACCCTTGTTGATCCATTTTGACTCACATCTCTTCATGTTGATCCATTTTGGCCCACGCAGACCTGGGTGGATCCATGATGTCCCAGGTCACTCTGTGCTGACCCACTGCTCACCTGTGTTCACCCACATTGACCCATGTTGGTCCATGGTGCTCCATGTTGACCCATCTTGGTTTGTTGACCCATGGTGACCCTCCCCAATACGCGTTGTTCCCTTTTGATCCATGTTGATCCATTAACTCTCATCACTCTGTGTTAATCCGTGCTGACCCTGGTCAACTTGTGTTGCTCCATGTTGACCTACGATGATCCATGGTGGCCCATATCAATCCATGGTGACTTACACTGATCGATCCACGTTGACACACGTTGATCCATGTTGATCTGTATCAATCCACATTGACTCATCTTGACTCTGTTAACCCGTGTTGACTTCTGTTGATCCTTGTTGACCCATGTTGATCTGTGTTGGCCCATATTGACCTGTATTGATCCATGTTGGCCTGTACTGATCCATGTTGACCCATCTTGATCCATGTTTGCCCATATCAATCCTTGTTGACCTGTTGACCATCTTGACACACGTTGACCCATGTTGGCCCACTTTGATCTATGTTGACCCATGCTGATCCACATTGACCCCTGTGGACCTGTTCCAATCCATGTTGACCCCTGGTGACCCACATGGACCTGTATCAATCCATGCTGACCCGTATCAATCCACACTGACCCCTTTTGATCTATGTTGACCTGTGTTGACCGTTGTCAATCTATGTTTATCTGAGTTGATCCATGCTGATCCGTATGGATCCGTGTTGATCCACACTGACCCATATTGACCCGTATCGATCCGTGCTGACCTGTATTGATCCCTGTTGACCCACATTGATCCATTTTGGCCCATGTTGACCTGCATCGATCCACGTTGACCCCTTTTGACCCACATTGACCCACGTTAACTCGTATCAATCCACGTTGACCCCTTTTGACCCACACTGACCCATGTTGACCCGTATCGATCCACGTTGACCTGTATTGATGTACATTGACCGCTATTGATCCATGCTGACCCACATTGATCCATTTGGGCCCATGTTGACCTGCATCGATCCACGTTGACCCCTTTTGACCCACATTGACCCACGTTAACTCGTATCAATCCACGTTGACCCCTTTTGACCCACACTGACCCATGTTGACCCGTATTGATCTATGTTGACCTGTATTGATGTACATTGACCCCTATTGATCCATGTTGACCCACATTGATCCCTGTTTGACCAACATTGATCCCTGTTGACCTGTATTAATCCACGCTGACCTGTACTCACCCCTGTTGACCCACACTGACCTGTACCAATCCATGCTGACCCATACTGACTCCAGTTGCCCCACGTTTGTGTGTCCACAGGCGAGAAGCCCCACCAGTGCTCCATCTGCTGGCGCTCCTTCTCTCTCCGGGACTACCTGCTCAAGCACATGGTGACCCACACGGGCGTCCGTGCCTTCCAGTGCGGCGTCTGCTGCAAACGCTTCACCCAGAAGAGCTCCCTCAACGTCCACATGCGCACGCACCGCCCCGAGCGCTTCCAGTGCCGCCTCTGCACCAAGGGCTTCTCCCACCGCACCCTCCTGGAGCGCCACGCCACCGCCTCCCACCCCGTGCCCCCACCGGGGCCGCCACCAGGGCCGCCACCGCCACCACCGGAACCTGGACTGAGCACGTGGCCGGGTCCGGACACTGCAGGTGCCAGCTCCACTCACACGGCGTGAGGGGGGGTCCCTGCCCCTCGAAGGGCCTTGAGGGTGGGCCTGGGGGCTCCTCTGTGCCCGTGGGTCTGTTGGAGCATCCAGGGTGAGACCTGGAGGAAGCGGCTGAGACGCTCTCCGTCAGATTCGGGAAGTTTTGGGGACGTTCCCAGTGACAGGAGAAGGGTAACAGAACACCCCCTTTGGAACATGTGGAACACCCAGGGCTCCGAGCAGTGCCAGAATCACGGAGAAAATCCTCTGGAAACTGTGCTGAGACACGTGGGAGTCCAGGAGGAGGCTGGTGATGGCCAGCGCGGTGTCACGGAGGGTGAACGGAGCCCGGGAAGTTCGGTGGCTCTTTGGGATGCCCACGGTGGGGGGTGACGATATCATGGACCTGCTGCCACCCCCAGAACATCCTGGAACTGAGCTGGGCACGGGGATTGGACAGATGGACCACGCCATGAGTCCAGAGGAGGCCACAGAGGTGCTCAGAGGGCTGGACAGAGTTGAGGTGGCCCACATGGAGAAGGGAACAATCCTGGGACACCTCAGAGCCCCTTCCAGTGCCTGAAGGGGTTCCAAGAGCTGGGGAGGGACTTTGGACAAGGGCCTGGAGCGCCAGGACATGGGGAGTGGCTTCAGGCTGGAAAAAGGGAGATTGAGGTGGAATTTCAGGGAGAAATTCCTGCCTGTGAGGGTCTGGAATGGCATTCCATAGAAGCTGGGCGTGCCCCATGCCGGGAAGTGTCTGTGGAAGGTCCCTTCCCCCCAGACCATTCCATGGTGACTGTGACCCCACCCCAGCCATGGATGGACACTGGGAGGG
>NW_008237607.1:49147-50361 GCF_000691975.1 Corvus brachyrhynchos
CCCCCCCCCCCGCGCCCCCCCCAGGGGGGTGGCTGTAGCCACAGGCCGTGTCAGGGTTCCTTCAGAAATCCCCCTGTGGACCCCGGCAGGGCCCCCTGTGTCACCAAGGCCAGCAGGGCAGCACTGTCCTCTGTCCCCCCTGGGTGCCACCCCGATCCTCAGGGACCCCCAAAGCCCCCAGGGCACAGCTGGGGACAAGGGGGACACTGGGGACGTGGAAGGGGACAGGAGGGGACTTGGGATGACATGAGGGGACACTGGGTGGAGGTGGGGGGACACTGGGGACACCGTGCCGGGGCCGCCAGTGCCCAGGGCCCCGAAGGGGACAGGAGGGGACTTGGGATGACATGAGGGGACACTGGGTGGAGGTGGGGGGACACTGGGGACACCGTTCCGGGGCCACCAGTGCCCAGGGCCCCTCAGCCATTGGTCCCAGTGCTGCCCAGGGCCCTCCCAGTAACACCCCCAGCAGCCACCAGTGTCCTCCAAGCATTCTCAGCCATCCTCCGTGCTCTCCCAGTAACTCCCAGTGACCCCAGTAACCCCCTTGCTATACTCCCCAGTGCTCCCAGTTCAACCCTGCAGCTCTCCCAGTCCCTTCTTAGTGCCCCCTGTCCCTGCCCAGTTCTGCTGCCCAGCACTCCCAGTCCCTCTTCAGTGCTCCCAGTAACCTCCAGTGCTCCCAATAATCCCCTGTGCCTGCCCAGTGCTCCCTGAGCTCCCAGTGACCCACAGTGATGCCAATGACCTGCAGTGATCCCAGTAATCCCCAGTGATCCCATCAATCCCCCGTCACCCCAGTAACTCCCAGCATTCCCAGTCCCTCCCCCCTCCTGCTTCCTATTGGTTTATCCAGCCGTCGATCGGGGCCTTGGCTCCGCCTGCCCGCGGAACGCCGATGCCGATTGGCCGGTCCATCCAAGAAGTCCCCGCCTTCCCCGGGCTCTTCGGCCGCTGGTTGGTTCCTCTCCGAGCGCTGTGCGCGCTGATTGGTCCGTTCCCACTCACGTGCAGGAGGCGTCTTCCCGCCCTTTCTATCCCCGCTCCCCCTCTCCCATTGCTGCCGAGAGCTGTCAATCTTCTCTACTCCCCGCCCTCCAGCTCTTTTATTGGTTTTCTGCGTTGTCAATCGTGCGCAGCGGGCGATGATTGGCTGTGCGCCAGGGCGGGGGCGGGAGGAGGAGGCCGTGCGGCGTTTGAGTGGGACGGGGCAG
>NW_008237607.1:52736-59087 GCF_000691975.1 Corvus brachyrhynchos
GCGGCGCGTTGCCCGGGGGGCGGCGCGGGGGGCCGCCGGCAGCGACGGGCAGGGTGAGGGGGAGGCGTGAAATGGGAGCGCTGGTGGTTACTGGGGACACTGAGGACCACTGGGAGTTACCGGGATCACTGGAGCTTACTGGGATCACTGGGGCTTACTGGGGGCTCAGAGAGCACTGGGGAGGCACTTGGGTTTACTGGGATCACTGGTGGTCAGTGGGATTGCTGGGGTTTGTTGGGAATGCTGGGGGTTACTGGCATCTCTGGTTTATGGAGGACACTGAGCGTTCCTGGGAGCTCAGGGAGCACTGAGGAGGCACTTGGAACTATTGGGATCGCTGGGAGTTACTGGGTTGCTGCAGGAATTACTGGGAGCTCTATGGGGAGGGGATGACCCCAGTATCCAACCTGGGGGACAGTGTGACCCCATTTGGCAGGTGTCCCACCCCAGGGGACACTGTGACCCCACCGTGGGAGTGTCCTGTCCTGGGGGACGCTCTGACCCCATTGGTGACTCCTTGTCACCATCCCTGTCTCCCTCTCTGGGAAGGGGACGGGGACCTCTCTGGTGACATCAGTGGTCATGGTGGCCCTGGGGCTCCGTTTTGGAGGTCCCCAGCCCCCACCCCACTAATGAGCCAGCATTTGCTGACAAATGGAGGTGACAGAGGAGGGTGTGGGGTGACTGTGTCCTGTTTCTGTCCCCCCCAGTGTTTGGCTGCCCCGTGTGCCACCAGCAGTGTCCCCTCGGTGACATCATGGAGAACTTCTTCCTGCAGGACAGCGGGGCTGGGCCAGCCCTCGGCCAGGGCAGCAGGCAGGTAGTGCCTCGTTAGCGCTAATTAGCGCTGACTGGGGGGAGGGAGGTCCCCCAGTGTGTCCCTTGTCCCCAGAGCTGCACCAGCTGTGAGGACAACGCAGCGGCCACCAGCTTCTGCCTGGAGTGCGCGGAGCCGCTGTGTGAGACCTGCGTGGAGGCCCATCAGAGGGTCAGGTACACCCGGGACCACACCGTGCGGGCCTTGGGTGAGTCTCTGGCACCTCCTGGCACCTCCTGGCCCCTGCCTGTCCCTGTTCCCATCACTGTGTGACACCTACGTGCAGGCCCATCAGAGGGTCAGGTACACCCGGCACCTCTCTGTCACTGTCCATGGCCCCAGTCCCATCCTTCTCACCCTCTGCGGCTGCTCGGTCTGTGCCACCTCCTGTCCCTGTGCTTGTGTTTGTCCTTGTGACTCCAGTCCTTGTCACTGTCCCTGTCCCGCCCTTAACAAGGCGCTGACTCCATCAGCGGATCCATCCTGGTGTCATTCCAGGTGCCAGTCCCAGTGCCATTCCCAGTACCACCCCAGTGCCATTCCTGTGTTCTCTCAGTGCCATCCTGGTGCCATTCCCAGTCCTATCCCAGTTCTGTTCCAATGCCATTTCTGGTGCCTTCCCACCACCATTCCCAGTGCCGTTCATGGTCCCATCCCAGTTCCATTCCCCGTGCCATCCCAGCACCATTCCCAGCCCTGTCCCAGTTCCATCCCAGTACCATTCCTGGTGGCATTCAGGGCCCTCTCCTGGTTCCATCTCGGTGCTGTTCTGATTCTATCCCAACACCATCCCCAGTACCATCCCCAGTGCCATTCCAGCCCCATTCCCACCCCATTCCCAGCGCCATCCCAGGGCTGTTCTTGGTGCCATTCCCAGCCCCATTCCCACCCCATTCCCAGCACCATCCCAGGGCTGTTCTTGGTGCCATCCCCAGTGCCATTCCAGCACCATTCCCAGCCCCATTCCCAGTGCCATCCCAGCCCCATTCCCAGTGCCATTCCTGGTCCTATCTCAGTCCCATTCCTACCCTGTTCCCAGTCCCATTCCTACCCCGTTCCCAGCTCCATTCCTGGTGCCATTCCTGGTCCTATCTCAGTTCCATCCCAGTGCCATTCCTGATCCCATTCCCAGTACCATTCCCAGCCTATTCCACTGCATTCCCATTCCCGGTCCTATCTCAGTTGCATCCCAGTCCCATTCCCACCCCATTCCCAGCTCCATTCTTGGTGCCATCCCAGCAGCATTCCCACCCCATTCCCAGTGCCACTCTCCTAAAAAGCTCCTGTCTCAGTTCCATGCCGGTGCCATTCCCATTCCCACCCCATTCCCATTCCTATCTCAGTTCCATCCCAGCACCATCCCCATTCCCGCTCCTGTCTCATTTCCATCCTGGTGCCATTCCCGGTGCCACTCTATTCTCATTCCAGCTCCTGTCTCAGTTCGATCCCGGTGCCATTCCCGGTGTCACCCCATTCCCATTCCCACTCCTATCTCAGTCCCATCCCAGTCCCATCCCCATTCCCACCCCATTCCATTCCCACTCCTATCTCAGTCCCATCCCGGTCCCATTCCCACCCCATTCCCAGCTCCATTCCTGGTGCCATCCCAGCACCATCCCCGTTCCCGGTGTCACCCCATTCCCATTCCCGCTCTTGTCTCAGTTCCATCCTGGTGCCATTCCTGGTGCCACTCTATTCCCATTCCCACTCCTATCTCAGTTTGATCCCGGTGCCATTCCCATTCCCACCCCATTTCTGCTCCTATCTCAGTTCCATCCCAGTGCCATTCCCATTCCCACCCCATTCCCAGCTCCATTCCTGGTGCCATCCCAGCACCATCCCCGTTCCCGGTGTCACCCCATTCCCACTCCTATCTCAGTCCCATCCCGGTCCCATTCCCACCCCGTTCCCATTCCCACTCCTATCTCAGTTCCATCCCATTCCCATTCCCACTCCATTCCCATTCCCACTCCTATCTCAGTCCCAGCCCGGTCCCATTCCCACCCCGTTCCCATTCCCATTCCCAGCCCCTTCCCACCGGTTCCGGTCTCTCGGCAGGCGGGGCGGTGCCGCGGGCCGGGGCCGCGCAGTGCCCGGTGCACCCTGCAGAGCCGCTGGAGCTGTTCTGCAGCACGTGTGACACCCTCACGTGCCGGGACTGTCACCTGGGCACCCACCGCGACCACCAGTGAGTCCCGCCCCCCTCATTTGCATGCCTAATTAGCGCGGCAGTCACCCAGCCCTGGAAAAGGAGGAATCGGTTTGATGAGTGAAAGGGCACCTGCTCAGCAAGGCCACCCTTAAAGGTGGCTTTAATTAATTGATTGAGCTGATTAGTTACTGAAAAACACCTGGAGTTGGCCTGCAGGTTAATTGCTCTTGTTAGTTAATTACTGATTTTATAAACAGAACTCGTTAGTTGGGTGGGTACTGAAGGGTTGAGACAGGTGAGAGTTAATTAGCAGAGGGAGTGTTGGAGTGGCTTGAGCTGGAGAGACCTAATTAATGACTAATCAATTAATTATGTTGTTGGTTGTTTAAATTAGTTTTTAATCAATTAGTTGGGCTTTGTTTATGATTTTGCCAAGTTTTGCTGTTTTTTAAATGGTTTTTTATTGGTTTTTGCTCTCAGACTGATCAAACTTCTGGGGGAATCAATAACTAATTTGATTACTTATCTAAGCATATATCTCATTAGTTTGCTTACCTTATTAATTAGCTCACTTACTTGATCGTTAATGGTGTCAAAAGCATTTTTGTTAGATAAGATCTAATTGCATAAGGTAATTAGGGATTAAATGACAGAGTGGTACCTGGTGCATCTCCTTAATTAAAAACCCTTAATCCACTAACCAAGTGAATTAGATAACTGATGCCTAATGAAGATTAATTAGCTTATTAAAGGTTAATGAGCTAATAAGATTATTTCTCCTTTTCTCTCCCACCTTTTCCCATCCCCTTTCCCCCCCTTTTTCTGCCCCCCCTTCCCCTTTTCCCCCTCCTTTTTCCTCCTTCCCCCTCCTTTTCTCTCTGCTTTTTGTCCTCCCTTCGCTGCCCCTTCACCTCCTTCCCTCCCCCTTTTCCCCTCTTGCCCCCCTTTTTCCCTCCTTTTCTCCCCCTTTTTCCCCTTTTTCCTTTCCCCTGCTTTTCCCTCTTCTTCTTTTCTCCCCCTTTTTGTCCTCCCTTTCCTGCCCCATTCCTCTCTTTTCCTCCCCTTCTTTTCCTCCCCTTCTTTTCCTCCCCTTCTTTTCCTCCCCTTCTTTTCCTCCCCTTCTTTTCCTCCCCTTCTTTTCCTCCCCTTCTTTTCCTCCCCTTCTTTTCCTCCCCTTCTTTTCCTCCCCTTCTTTTCCTCCCCTTCTTTTCCTCCCCTTCTTTTCCTCCCCTTCTTTTCCTCCCCTTCTTTTCCTCCCCTTCTTTTCCTCCCCTTCTTTTCCTCCCCTTCTTTTCCTCCCCTTCTTTTCCTCCCCTTCTTTTCCTCCCCTTCTTTTCCTCCCCTTCTTTTCCTCCCCTTCTTTTCCTCCCCTTCTTTTCCTCCCCTTCTTTTCCTCCCCTTCTTTTCCTCCCCTTCTTTTCCTCCCCTTCTTTTCCTCCCCTTCTTTTCCTCCCCTTCTTTTCCTCCCCTTCTTTTCCTCCCCTTCTTTTCCTCCCCTTCTTTTCCTCCCCTTCTTTTCCTCCCCTTCTTTTCCTCCCCTTCTTTTCCTCCCCTTCTTTTCCTCCCCTTCTTTTCCTCCCCTTCTTTTCCTCCCCTTCTTTTCCTCCCCTTCTTTTCCTCCCCTTCTTTTCCTCCCCTTCTTTTCCTCCCCTTCTTTTCCTCCCCTTCTTTTCCTCCCCTTCTTTTCCTCCCCTTCTTTTCCTCCCCTTCTTTTCCTCCCCTTCTTTTCCTCCCCTTCTTTTCCTCCCCTTCTTTTCCTCCCCTTCTTTTCCTCCCCTTCTTTTCCTCCCCTTCTTTTCCTCCCCTTCTTTTCCTCCCCTTCTTTTCCTCCCCTTCTTTTCCTCCCCTTCTTTTCCTCCCCTTCTTTTCCTCCCCTTCTTTTCCTCCCCTTCTTTTCCTCCCCTTCTTTTCCTCCCCTTCTTTTCCTCCCCTTCTTTTCCTCCCCTTCTTTTCCTCCCCTTCTTTTCCTCCCCTTCTTTTCCTCCCCTTCTTTTCCTCCCCTTCTTTTCCTCCCCTTCTTTTCCTCCCCTTCTTTTCCTCCCCTTCTTTTCCTCCCCTTCTTTTCCTCCCCTTCTTTTCCTCCCCTTCTTTTCCTCCCCTTCTTTTCCTCCCCTTCTTTTCCTCCCCTTCTTTTCCTCCCCTTCTTTTCCTCCCCTTCTTTTCCTCCCCTTCTTTTCCTCCCCTTCTTTTCCTCCCCTTCTTTTCCTCCCCTTCTTTTCCTCCCCTTCTTTTCCTCCCCTTCTTTTCCTCCCCTTCTTTTCCTCCCCTTCTTTTCCTCCCCTTCTTTTCCTCCCCTTCTTTTCCTCCCCTTCTTTTCCTCCCCTTCTTTTCCTCCCCTTCTTTTCCTCCCCTTCTTTTCCTCCCCTTCTTTTCCTCCCCTTCTTTTCCTCCCCTTCTTTTCCTCCCCTTCTTTTCCTCCCCTTCTTTTCCTCCCCTTCTTTTCCTCCCTGGAGCCCCCCAGATTCCCCTCAGAGCCCCCCAGAGCAGCGTGTCGGGCCGGGACTCCCAGGGGTGGCACCTGGGGACAGCTGTGTCCCCCTGTGCCTGGGACTCTGTGCCCTTGGAGTGAAGCCACCCCCAGGATGTGCCACCTCTCACCTGGGCTCAGGTGTCCCCCGTGTCTCCTGTTTTGGGGCTCAGGGGGTCACAGGACAGTACCCAAGGGACAGTTTGTCCCCAGGGTGCCCTGTGTCCCCTGCTGCCACCCCACTGGTGGTGTCCCCCGGGGTGCTGGGGGGGTCATCCTTGGCACGTCCCCTCACAGGTGCCACCAGGGTGCCACATCCCCCCCCTGGGTCCTGCAGTCCCTCTCACTGTGGTCCCACACGTCCCCCTGGGTGTCCCTGTGCTGTGACAATGTCCCTCGGGTGCTCTCCCCTGTCCCCTCGCTGTCCCCACGCTGTGCCACCCCCCAGGCAGTGTCCCCTGTGTCCCCCCCAGGTCCCCACGTGCTGCTGTCCCCCCCCTTTCCCAGATCCACTCGCAGCTGCTCCGGGCGCTTCGGGTCATCGTGGAGCCTGTGGAGCCCCAGGGGGACATGAAATTCCAGTGGGACCTGCACGCCTGGACCAAGAGCGCCGAGAGCTTTGGTGAGGGGACACCGGGGAGCAGGGCATGGGGGGACAAGGGACAGGAGGGAGCAGGACGTGGGGTGACAAAGGACGGGAGGGAAGAGGATGGGGGTGACAAGGGACAGGAGGTGCCAGGTGGGAGGTGACAAATGGCAAGGGGGTCCCAGGTGGGAGGTGACAGGAGGCAAGGAGTACCAGGACATGAGGGGTGACTGGGGGCAGGAGGTCTCAGGGAGGGGGTGACTGGGGGCAGGATGTCCCAGGGTGGGCGGTGACGAGGCACAAGGGGTGTCAGGGGACCCCAGGGCCAC
>NW_008237607.1:59643-63951 GCF_000691975.1 Corvus brachyrhynchos
CTTGTCCCCCCCCTCCCGCCCCCTGGGACCCCCTGTCCTTTGTCACTCCATGTCCTGGGACCCCCTGTCCCTTATGGTCCTTCCCGAGGACCCCCCTCCCTTCTCACAGCCCCTGGACCTCCTGTCCTTTGTTACCCCCAACCTGGTCCCTCCTGTCCCTTGTCACCCCTTGTCTTGGCCCCTTGTCACAAGGGTGACATTTGGGGCTTCCTGGAGCCCCCCTGGTTGCCCTGACAACCCCCTCCCCCCCCCGGTTATCCAGGAGGAAACCCGGGAATTCTCCCAGGGAGGAGAAGTTCGTTAAGAAGCTGCTCATTAAGCGGTAATTAGAGGATGGGGATGGGGAAGATGGACCCCTGGGACCCCTCTGTCCTTTGTCACCTCTGTCCAGGGCTACCTGCGGCCCCTCCCATCCCATCCCTTCCTAAAGGTTCCTTGTCCAGGATGTCCCTGTCCCCTGTTCCTGGGGTCCCTCTGTGCCAGGGGTTGGCCAGAGCAGCCCTGTCTCTCGTCCCCCTGTCCCCAGGGCTCCCAGGCCTTGTCACTCTGTCCCTGGGCTGCCCCTGTCCCCAGCACTCCTGATTTTTGTCACTCTGTCCCTGGGCTGCCCCTGTCCCAAAGTGCCCAGGGGGACTCCCAGCACCCCAAACTCCCAGGAACTGTCCCTTCTTGGGCTGGGGGGCTCTGACCTCCCCCTGTCCCCCCAGGAGGGGCCCCCCCGGGGCCCAGGGCAGCCCCCTGCTCCCGAAGGTGCCGCGGGTGAGCCTGGAGCGCCTGGAGCTGGACCTGGAGCTGGACCCGGCCCAGCCGCCCGTGTTCCGCATCTTCCCGGGGCCCTCGGCCGAGGAGTTCAGCGTCATCGTCATCGAGCAGGGGACGCCGGGGACAGCGGGGACGGCGCAGCCACACGGAGCCCTCCGCGTCAAGGTGAGCGACCCCCGTCTCCGTCCAGTGTCCACTGTCCCCCTCCCCACCCAGGTGAGCGTCCCCCGTGTCCCCCTCCAGGTTCCCCTGTCCCACTCCCATCCACGTGAGTGCTCCATGTCCCCCTCCCTGTCAAGGTAAGGGTCTCCCATGTTCCCCTCCACTGTCCCCTGTCCCCCTCCTGTGTTCCGTGTCCCCTTCCCCATCCAGGCCAGTATCACCAGTGCCCCTCCCCCTCCCGTGTCCCCATCCCCAACCAGGTGAGCATCCCATGTTCTCCTCCCCTGTCAAGGTGAGGGTCCCCCCCTCCCCCTCCGGTGTCCCATGTTCCCCTCCCCGTCCCCCGTGTCCCCTGCCTGTGTCCCCTCTCCCTCACGGCATCCCCCCGCACAGGAGGAGCAGCAGTAATCGCCCATCGGGGACACCGGGGACACTGGGGACACCAAACCCGTGGGGCTGCTCCCCCCTCCCCCGGGGGAGCTGGGCCCTGCCACAGGATCCTCCCCGGGCCCGGGGCTCCCGGTGGTCCCGGCGGTCCCAGGGATGCCGGTGATCCCAGGAATGCTGGGGGTCTCGTGCTGCCGCGTGTGCGGCCAGGCGGGGGCCGTGGTGATGTGCGACCGCTGCCAGCGCTGCTTCCACCTGCACTGCCACCTGCCTGCCCTGCAGGATGTGCCCAGGTACGGGATCCACCGGGATCCACTGGGATCCACTGGGATCTGCTGCCCCTCAGCGCCTCCCGGGGTCTGGGATCCACTGCCCCATGTCACCTCCCCGAGTCCCCCAGTGTCCCTGGGACTCACAGCCACTTGTCACCTCCCTGGGAGCCGAGATCTGCTGGGATCCACTGCCCCTTGTCACCTCTGGATCTCCCGGTGTCCCTGGGTTCTGCTGTCTTTTGTCACCTCTCTGGGTCCCCCAATGTCTGTGGGATCCCTTGCGATCCACTGCCCCATGTCACCTCCCTGTGGATCAGCTGTGACCTCTTTGACCCTGGGCTCTCTGGCTCTGATCCCTCTGGGAATCCCCCTGCTGACCCCAAATGTGGGACCTCCTGTCCCTGATCCCTCTGGGAATCCCCCTGCTGATCCCAAATGTGGGACCTCCTGTCCCTGATCCCTCTGGGAATCTCCCCACTGACCCCAAACCTCATGGGATCCACCTTCCCTGCCCCCCACACCCTTCCCTCAATCCCAGACACCTGGGGGTGTCCGGGCACCGATCCCATGGGATCCCATTCCCGATCCCGCAGCCCCGAGTGGACGTGTTTGCTGTGCCAGGAGCTGCCCCCGCCCAGCCTGGACATGGAGCAGGGACCCCCCCACAAAATGAGCCCCCTGGACCAGCAGGTGAGTGCAGGGTGGTCCTGGGGGATCCAGCAGCTCCCGCTGGGATCTCAGGATCCCGCTCCCGCTCCCGCAGAAGTGCGAGTACGTCCTGCTGGAGCTGCTGTGCCACGAGCCCTGCCGGCCCCTCCAGCGCCTCTCCAGCTCCCCGGTGAGCCCAGCGGGATCCAGGGGTGTGGGATCTGCTCCCAGCGGGATCCCTGACCCCAGTCCCGATCCCGATCCCACAGGACAGCCGGGACGCCATCGACCTGACGCTGATGCGGGCACGGCTCCAGGAGAAGCTGAGCCCCCACTACCGGAGCCCCGAGGAGTTCGCCCGGGACGGCTGGCGGCTGCTCCGGCAATTCCATCAGCTCACCGAGGTCTGGGAATCCCCTTGGAGGGGCTGGGGGTTCCTCTGGGAGTCCAGCCCCTCTCAAGTTCCCTGCTTTCCCCTCAGGACAAGGCAGACGTTCAGTCCATCCTGGGGCTCCAGCGTTTCCTCGAGAGCCGCCTCAGCACTGTCTTTGGAGACCAAAAGTTCTCGCGGCTCCTGGTGGATCCCGAGGAATCCCTGGAGCTGTCCCCAGGATGCTGATGGCTCCTCCTGGGGTGCTGAAACCCCTCCCAGGACCCCAGTTATCCCCCTGGGCTCCTGATTCCCCCCCATGTTTCCGATTTCCCCCCGGATCCTGCCCCAGAGCCTCCCAGGGCCTGGCGATCTCCCTGTCCCCCATTATCCTGGGGTCACTTGGAAAAATAAAGCCCTGGCTTGGCCTCTTGGATTCTCCCTCATTTCAGTGCTGGATTTGAGCTGGATTTCCTGGATTCTCCCTCACTTCAGGGCTGGATTTGACCCAGATCTCTGGGACTCTCCCTTATTTCAGGGCTGGATTGACCCCTGTGCCCCCCATTTTCCCTTCTCCTTCTGCCCCACCAGTTCCATCCATGCCCCCGCCCTGAGCGGCTGGAGCTCAACTGGGAGCTGGTGGGGTGGAGCTGGGACGGGCAGCGCTGAGAGGAAAGGGACTGGGCCCAGTATGGCCCCGCGGGAGGGACTGGGAGGGGAAACTGGTCCCAGTACACCCCCCGGCCTCAGTAAAGATGGCCGCGCCCATGGGGAACATGGCGGCGCCCATTGGGAGAAAGGGCCTCAAACTCCGCCCCCGGGGGGGATGGGCTGGTGGGAGCCGGGAGGAACCGAAGTGCTCCGGAAAGAGCCGAGTGTGAGGAGCGGGAAAGAGGTCTGGGGACATACGAAGGGGCTGACGGAAAGAGCCGAAGTGTTCCGGAAAGAGCCGAGGGACCGAGATCTGTGCTTTTCGGAGCGCCTCGCTCCGCCTCCTTTTCCGGAAGAACCCGAAGTGCTCCGGAAAACACCGAAGCGGGGTCGAAGCGCCGGAACGAGTCGATCTCCTTCCGGAAGAAGGCGAAGCGCCCTCGGGCTCGCCCGAGCCTTTCCAGAAAGTCCTCCGAGGCCCCGAACCGCCCCTTCCGGAGACCCCCGAGGCCCCCCCATCCTTCCGGAGATCCCCGAAGCGATTCCGGAAACTCCGGAAGCGGTTCCAAAGCGGCGCCTGGGGACCCCGGGGCAGTTCCGCAACCCCCCGAAACGGTTCCGAAGCAGTTCCGGAAGTTGCCAGGCGACTCCGGAGTTTGCCGAGAGGTTCCGAAGCCGTCCGGAGGTTCCCGAAGTGATTCCAGAGACCCACGAAGCGGCCCCGGAGATTGCCCAGCGTTTCTGAAGCGGTTCCGGAGAGTCCCGAACCACCTCCCCCTTTCCGGAGATCTCCGAAGCGCCTTCGGGAGGTTTCGAGCGGCTCCGGACATCCCTAAGACCGCTCAGCAAAGTCCCGAAACGGTTCAGAAGCGGTTCCGGAGATCCCCGAGGCGGTTCCGGAAGTTTCCAAGTGACTCCGGAAACTCCCGAAGTGGTTCCGAAGCCATTCCGGAGCTTCCCGAAGTAGTACCGGAGATCCCCGAACCCTCTCCGGAGTTTCACGAAGCGGCTCCGGAAGTTGCCGAGCGGTTGTGAAGCGGTTCCGGAGAGTCCCGA
>NW_008237607.1:64530-66290 GCF_000691975.1 Corvus brachyrhynchos
CTGAAGCAGCAGAAGAAGGAGGAGGAATCGGCGGGCGGCACCAAGAGCTCCAGCAAAAAGGCCTCGGCCGCGCAGCTCCGCATCCAGAAAGGTGTGGGGGGAGGAGGCGGACACGTACTGGGCCCAGTAAGGGCCACATACTGGGCCCACCAGGGCCCTCGTGGGGGGCAGGTACTGGTCTCGTTAACGGCCCTGTTGGGGCCCGGTACTGGTTCCAGTAGGGCCTCGATGAGGGTCCGGTACTGGGACCAATAGGGCTCTGATACTTGTCCCAATAAGGCCTTGGTGAGGGGCAGGTACTGGTCCCAGTAGGGGTCACATACTGGTTCCAGCAGGGCCTCCGTGGGGGTCGAGTACTGGTCCCAGTAAGGCCCCGGTGGGAGGCAGGTACTGGTCCCAGTAGGACTCAGAGACTGATCCCAGTAGGGGCCTGGTTGGGTTTGGGTGCTGGACCCAGTAGGAGTCAGATGCTGGTCCCAGTCGGGCCTCAGTGGGAGTCAGGTACTGGTCCCAGTAAGGCCTTGGTGAGCAGCAGGTACTGGTCCCAGTGGTCCCTGGTGGGGGCAAGGATTGGCCCCAGTAAGAATCAGATACTGGTCCCAGTAGGGCTCAAGTGGGAGGCAGGTACTGGTCCCAGTAAGGCCTTGGTAAGGCTTAGGTGCTGGTTCCAGTAGGGGTCACACACTGGTCCCAGTAAGGCCTTGGTAAGGCTTAGGTGCTGGTTCCAGTAGGGGTCACACACTGGTCCCAGTAAGGCCTTGGTAAGGCTTAGGTGCTGGTTCCAGTAGGGGTCACACACTGGTCCCAGTAAGGCCTTGGTAAGGCTTAGGTGCTGGTTCCAGTAGGGGTCACACACTGGTTCCAGTTAGGCCCCAGTGGGAGGCAGGTGCTGGTCCCAGTGGGGCCCTGGTGGAGGTCAGGTACTGGTCCCAGTAGGAGGCAGGCACTGGTCCCAGTAAGACTTTGGTGAGGGTCCCAGTTAGGTCCCAGTTGGGGTCAGGGCCTGATCCCAGTTAGGCCCTGGTAGCAGGCAGGCACTGGTCTCAGTAAGGGTCAGATACTGGTCCCAGTAGGGCCCCAGTGGGCTGTTGTCCCAGGAAGGGTCACATACTGGTCCCAGCAAGGCCTTGCTGAGGGTCAGGTACTGGTGCCGGTGGGGGTCAGATACTGGTCCCAATAAGGTGCTGGTGAGGGACGAATGCTGGTCCCAGTTAGACCCTGGTGGGTGGGAGGTACTGGTCCCAGTGAGGGTCAGGTACTGCTTCCAGGAGTGTCCCAGGAAGGGGCAGGTACTGGTCCCAGTAGGGCCCCACTGGGGTCATGCTCTGGTCCCAGTAGGGCCTTCCTGGGCGGGGGGTTGGGCTCGTGGGGTTGTTGTCATGGCCGTGTCACCCGTGTCCCTTGTGTCCCCTTTGTTCCTTTGTGTCCCCATGTGTCACCTGTGTGTCCGTTTGTCACCTGGGTCCCCATGTGTCACCCCTGTCACCCACATCCTTGTGTGTCCTCATGTCCCCAGTTGTCCCCAGCTGTCCTCAGTTGTCCCTGTTTGTCCCCAGACATCAACGAGCTGAACCTGCCCAAGACGTGCGAGATCGACTTCTCCGACCAGGACGATCTCCTGCACTTCCGGCTGCTCATCTGCCCCGACGAGGTGGGTCTGGCACCCCCTGGCACCCCCTGGCACCCCCTGGCACCGGTGTTCACCCCCTGGCACCCAGTGTCACCCAGTGTCACCCCCTGTCACCCCACTGTCACCCCAC
>NW_008237607.1:67059-68293 GCF_000691975.1 Corvus brachyrhynchos
TCAAAGGTGGTACCTGGGGGCTGGTGGCCACCAAACGCTGACCAGTGGTCCCTGAGGCACTGTGTGTCCCCTGTGGGCTGGGAAGGGGGTTGGTGGCCACTGAGCCATGCCCGGTAGCCCCGGGGGTGACTTGGTGGCCGTGTCCTCCCCCCCAGGTGGGCCAGGGCTACCCCCACGACCCCCCCAAAGTGAAGTGTGAGACGATGGTTTATCACCCCAACATCGACCTGGAGGGCAACGTGTGCCTCAACATCCTCAGGTGGGCTACCGACACCCCTGGGGGGGCTACTGAACATCTAGGGGGGCTACTGAATACCTGGGGGGGCTACCAACACCTGCATGGGGGCTACTGACACCTGGGGGGTAACATGTGCTTCAGCATCTGTAGGTGGGCTACCAAAACCCCTGGGAGGGCTGCTGACACCTTGGGGAGCTGCTGAACATCTGGGGTGGGCTTCAGGACAGCTGGAGGGCCACCAAACAGCTGAGGGGGCTACTGGGGGGGATTCTGATACCTTGGGGCTACCAAACATCAGGGAGGAGCACCAGACACCTGGGGGGGCTACTGAAGACCTGGGGGGGCTACCAATACCTGGGGTGGCTACTGACGCCTGGTGGGGCTGTGGTGGCCGTGGTGGCCACGCTGACCCCTGGCTGTGTCCGTAGGGAGGACTGGAAGCCCGTCCTGACCATCAACTCCATCATCTACGGCCTCCAGTACCTGTTCCTGGTGAGGGGGGACACCTGGGGGCCTTGGGGACACCTGGGGACACCTGGGGACATCTGGGGGCCTTGGGGACACTTGGGGACACACCTGGGGGCCTTGGGGACACACCTGGGGGCCTTGGAGACACCTCAAGGACACCTGGGGACACCTCAGGGACACCTGGGGGCCTCGGGGAGACCTTGGGGACACCTGGGGACACACCTGGGGGCCTTGGGGACACCTCGGGGACACACCTGGGGACACCTCAGGGACACCTGGGGACATGTGGGGGCCCTGGGGACACCTCGGGGACACAGCTGGGGACATCTGGGGGCACCTCAAGGACACCTGGGGGCCTTGGAGACACACCTGGGGGCACCTTAGGGACATCTGGGGACACCTGGGGGCCTTGGTGATGCCTGGGGACACCTTGGGGACATCTCAGGGACACCTGGGGACACACCTGGGGGCCTTGGGGACACCTCGAGGACACTGGGGGGGCACCTCATGGGGGCACCTGGGGGGCTT
>NW_008237607.1:69781-71141 GCF_000691975.1 Corvus brachyrhynchos
GTTATACTGGGCTGTACTGGAGGGGTGTGGCTGGTTATGTTGTACTGGACTGGAGGGTGTTACTGGTTATACTGGGCTGTACTGGAGGGGTGTTACTGGTTATACTGGGTTATACTGGGGGGTGTTACTAGTTACACTGGGCTATACTGAAGGGTGTTACTGGTTATACTGGGCTGTGCTGGGTCATACTGGGAGGGGGAGTGTTACTGGTTACACTGGGCTATACTGGGCTGTACTGGGGGGTGTTACTGGTTACACTGGGCTGTACTGGGTTATACTGGGGGGTGTTACTGGTTACACTGGGTTATACTGGGGGGTGTTACTGGTTATACTGGGCTGTACTGGGGGTGCTACTGGTTATACTGGGCTATACTGGGTTATACTGGGGAGTGTTACTGGTTACACTGGGCTATACTGGCCTATACTGGGGGCTGTTATTGGTTACACTGGGTTATACTGGGGGGTGTTACTCGTTATACTGGGCTATACTGAGTTATACTGGGGGGTGTTACTGGTTACACTGGGCTGTACTGGGCTATACTGGGGAGTGTTACTGGTTACACTGGGCTATACTGGCCTATACTGGGGGCTGTTATTGGTTACACTGGGTTATACTGGGGGGTGTTACTGGTTATACTGGTTATACTTGGAGGGGGGGTGTTACTGGTTATACTGGGCTATACTGGGAACAGGGTGTGAGGATGTTACTGGTTGTACTGGTCTATACTGGGAGGGACCCAGTGGGTGTTATTGGGTTATACTGGGCTATACTGGGGGGTTTTACTGGGTTATACTGGTTATATTGGGAGGAAGGTGTTACTGGTTATACTGGGAGGGTGGCTGGTTATACTGGGAGGGTGACTGGTTATACTGGGTTATACTGGTTATATTGGGAGGAAGGTGTTACTGGTTATATTGGGAGGGTGGCTGGTTATACTGGTTATACTGGGAGGGGGATGCTACTGGTTACAGTGGGCTATACTGGGTTATACTGGGAGGTATGCAGGGGATGTTACTGGTTATACTGGGTTATGCTGGAGGGGGGTAGTACTGGTTTATACTGGGTATACTGGGAGGGATGCAGTGGGTGGTACTGGTTATACTGGTTCATGCTGGGAAGTGGATGTGGGTCTCACTGGTTGGACTGCTTGATACTGGGTATAGTGGGAGGGGGGGGGGGGTGTTACTGGTTATACTGGGAGGGGGGTGTGGGTGTCACTGGTTAAACTGGAATGGGCCCAGCTCCATTCCTCAGCACTCCCAGTATGCCCAGTTCCCTCCTCCCAGTGTGCCCAGTTCCCTATCCCAGCACTCCCAGTGTGCCCAGTTCCCATTCCCAGCACTCCCAGTATGCCCAGTT
>NW_008237607.1:72611-72955 GCF_000691975.1 Corvus brachyrhynchos
CCTCTGTGGTTCATTCCTCCCCTGGGGGCGCCGTCACGTGATCGAAACCCGCCTGACGCCACGTGATCGGCCTCGCGCGTGACGTCACTGTTTGCGGAAGTGCCCGGGAGGAGCCGGGTGAGGGCCGGGGGCGTTTGGGGGGAATTTGGAGGGATTTGGGAACATTTTGGGGACATTTTCGGGCTCTTGGAGGGATTTAAGGAGCCTGGGTGGCGTCCGTGGGGGATTTAAGGGGATTTAAGGGGATTTCGGGAGGATTTCAGGCGGCGGGAGCGGCTGGGGGGGGCACTTTGGGGCCCTGAGGGGAGCCTGGGGGGGCAGTGGGGACTCTGGAACAGCCCAGG
>NW_008237607.1:73128-73784 GCF_000691975.1 Corvus brachyrhynchos
CGTCCCCCCGTCTGTGTCCCCCGTGTCCCCTGTCCCCGTCTCCCCCATATCCAGATGCCACCACATCCCTGTGTCCCCCCCGTCCGTGTCCCCCAGGTGTCCCCAATGTCCCTCAGGTGTCCCATGGGTGTCCACAGCGTCCCCAGCATCCCCAGTGTCCCTCTGGAGCTGCTCTTGGGCCGTTGGAGGCTCCAGCAGAGGCTGAGCCCTGTCCCATCACTGTCCCCAGTGTCCCCCAGGTGTCCCCAGTGTCCCCAGGTGTCCCCAGTGTCCCCCTGGGGCTGCTCTTCGGCCGCTGGAGGACCGCCCCCGGCAGAGCCAGCGGGAGCTGGGCCGTGTCCCACCAGTGTCCCACCAGTGTCCCCATTGTCCCATCAGTGTCCCATCAGTGTCCCTAACGTCCCTCAGGTGTCCCCAAAGCTCCCAGGTGTCCCATGGGCATCTACAACATCCCCAGTGTCCCCAGGTGTCCCCAATGTCCCTCAGGTGTCCCCAGGTGTCCCACAGGTGCCTCCAATGTCCCCAGTGTCCCCCTGGAGTTGCTCTTCGGCCGCTGGAGGAGCTGCTCCGGCAGAGCCACTCCCTGTCCCATCCCCGTCCCCGCTGTCCCATCGCTGTCCCCGCTGTCCCCAGGTGCTGCTGTCCCCCTGGAGCTG
>NW_008237607.1:74287-75841 GCF_000691975.1 Corvus brachyrhynchos
GGGTGTGGAGGGGACAAGGGGACAGGCAGGGACTGGGGACATGGATGGACGGGGGGCACTGAGGGGGACATGAAGTGGACAAGGGGACTGTTCCCTGTCCCTTCCTGCTGTCCCCTGGCTGTCCCCACTGTCCCCTCACTGTCTGTAGATGTCCCGGTGATGTCCCTGCTGTCCCCATGGTGTCCCCTGTCTATCCCTGTTGTCCCTGTCTGTCCCCACAATCCCCGTGACATCCCTTGCGTGTCCCCTCCTTGTCCCTGCTGTCCTTGTGATGTCCCCTTGCTGTCCCTGGACATCCCTGGTGATGTTCCCCCTGTCGCTCTGATGTTGTCCTGATATCCCCTGATGTCCCCACTGTCCCCTGTCTGTCCCTCTCTGTCCCCTGTCCCCTGTCACATCCCTGCTGTCCCCACTGTCCCTGTGTCTCTGCTGTCCCTGTGACCCCTATGTGACCCCCACTGTCCCTGCTGTCCCTGTGACCCCTGTGTGTGCCCTGGTGTCCCCGCTGCTGCAGTGACAGTATCCCCGTGTCCCCCCTGTCCCCGTGTCCCCCCTGTCCCTGTGTCCCCATGTCCCCACTGTCCCAGTGATGCTGTCCCCATGTCCCCACTGTCCCCATGTCCCCACTGTCCCCCGTGTCCCTGTGTCCCCCTGTCCCTGTGTCCCCCTGTCCTGTGTCCCCCATTGTCCCACTGACACTGTCCCCATGTCCCCGCTGTCCCCGTGTCCCTGTGTCCCCCATGTCCCCGCTGTCCCGCTGACGCTGTCCCGCTGACGCTGTCCCCATGTCCCCCCTGTCCCCGTGTCCCCCCTGTCCCACTGATGCTGTCCCCGTGTCCCTGCTGTCCCCATGTCCCCGTGTCCCTGCTGTCCTGGTGATGCTGTCTCCATGTCCCCCCTGTCCCTGTGTCCCTGTGTCCCCGCTGTCCCGCTGACGCTGTCCCCCATGTCCCTGTGTCCCCGTGTCCCTGCTGTCCCGGTGACGCTGTCCCCGTGTCCCCGCTGTCCCCCATGTCGCTGTGTCCCCGTGTCCCCGCTGTCCCACTGACACTGTCCCCATGTCCCCATGTCCCTGCTGTCCCACTGACGCTGTCCCCGTGTCCCCGCTGTCCCCATGTCCCCGCTGTCCCCCTGTCCCCGTGTCCCTGCTGTCCCCCTGTCCCCGCCGTGTCCCCGTGTCCCTGTGTCCCCATGTCCCTGCTGTCCCGCTGACGCTGTCCCCATGTCCCTGTGTCCCCATGTCCCCATGTCCCCATGTCCCTGCTGTCCCCATGTCCCCGCTGTCCCGCTGACGCTGTCCCCGTGTCCCCAGGACGCGGTGCGGGTGATGGCCAAGGACCTGGTGCGGACGCGGCGCTACGTGCGCAAGTTCATCGCCATGAGGGCCAACGTGCAGGGGGTGGCACTGCGGGTGCAGACCCTGAAATCCAACAGCGCCATGGCCAGCGCCATGCGGGGCGTGACACGGGCCATGGCCACCATGAACAGGCAGGTGAGTGCCACCTGGGTCACCTGGGGTGTCACCAGGGCCCTGGCCACCATGAACAGGTAGGG
>NW_008237607.1:75979-76825 GCF_000691975.1 Corvus brachyrhynchos
AGGAACAGGGAGGGGAGTGCCCCCGGGGTCACCTGGGGTGTCACCAGGGCCATGGCCACCATGAACAGGCAGGTGAGTGCCACCTGGGCCACCTGGGGTGTCACCAGGGCCACCATGGACAGCTGGGTGCGGTCACCTGGCTCATGCTGACACCATGGCCACGGATGGGGGGCACTGGGGTCACCTGGGCATCCCCAGTGCCACACTGGTGTCCCTGGGGTCACTCTCTTGTCCCCTGGGTGTCCCCTCAGGGTTCCCGTTGTCCTCATTGTCCCCTCATTGTCCCAGCTGTCCCCTGATGTCCCCTGTGTGTCCCTGATGTCCCCCTGTGTCCCCAGCTGAAGCTGCCGCAGATCCAGCGGATCCTGCTGGAGTTCCAGAAGCAGTCGGAGCTCATGGACATGAAGGAGGAGCTGATGAACGACGCCATCGACGACGCCCTCGGGGACGAGGACGACGAGGACGAGAGGTGGGGACACCTGGGGATGCTGGGGGACACCCTGGGGTACTCAGGGGACACTTGGGGACACCCAGGGGACACCTGGGGATCCCTGGGAGACATTTGGGGACACCCCAGGGACACTCGTTGACGCTTGGAGACACTCGGGGGACCCCTGGGGACACCCAGGGGACACTTGGGGGACACTCACGGGACACCCGGGGCCACCTGGGGAATGGGGGTTTGGGGACACGGGGATGGAGCGAGTCCCAGTGCGTCCCAGTGCGTCCCAGTGCGTCCCAGCGCTGTCCCTGTGTCCCGGCAGTGACGCCGTGGTGTCCCAGGTCCTGGACGAGCTGGGGCTGAACCTGACGGACGAGCTGGCCAGTGAGTGGGGGAGGGGGTGC
>NW_008237607.1:78241-79542 GCF_000691975.1 Corvus brachyrhynchos
GCGCGGGGGGGCGGGGCCCGCCTCGGCCGCTTTGGCCGATGCCGACGCCGACCTGGAGGAGCGGCTCAAGAACCTGCGGAGGGACTGAGACCCCCGGAGTGGGAATTCCCCCTTTTCTTTAGGATTTCCCCCTTTTTTTTGGGGATTTCCCCCTTTTCTTTAGGATTTCCCCCTTTTTGGGGGGGATTTCCCCCACTTTATTTTGGGATTTTGCCCCTTTTCTTTGGGATTTCCCCCATTTTTTTTGGGATTCCCCCCTTTCTTTAGGATTTCCCCCTTTTCTTTGGGATTTCCCCTTTTTTAGGGGGATTTCCCCCTTTTATGGGAATTTCCCCCTTTTCTTTGGGATTTCCCCCTTTTCTTTGGGATTTCCCCTTTTTTGGGGGATTTCCCCCTTTTCTTTGGGATTTCCCCCCTTTCTTGGGGATTTCCCCCTTTTCTTTGGGATTTCCCCCCTTTCTTGGGGATTTCCCCCTTTTCTTTGGGATTTCCCCCCTTTTCTTTAGGATTTTCCCCTTTTCTTTAGGATTTTCCCCTTTTCTTTGGGATTTCCCCCTTTTCTTTGGGATTTCCCCCTTTTCTTTAGGATTTCCCCCCTTTTCTTTGGGATTTTCCCCCTTTTCTTTGGGATTTCCCCCTTTTCTTTAGGATTTCCCCCCTTTTCTTTGGGATTTTCCCCCTTTTCTTTGGGATTTCCCCCTTTTCTTTAGGATTTCCCCCCTTTTCTTTGGGATTTTCCCCCTTTTCTTTGGGATTTCCCCCTTTTCTTTAGGATTTCCCCCCTTTTCTTTGGGATTTTCCCCCTTTTCTTTGGGATTTCCCCCTTTTCTTTAGGATTTCCCCCCTTTTCTTTGGGATTTTCCCCCTTTTCTTTGGGATTTCCCCCTTTTCTTTAGGATTTCCCCCCTTTTCTTTGGGATTTTCCCCCTTTTCTTTGGGATTTCCCCCTTTTCTTTAGGATTTCCCCCCTTTTCTTTGGGATTTTCCCCCTTTTCTTTGGGATTTCCCCCTTTTCTTTGGGATTTTCACTCTCTTTTTAGGGATTTTTGAGCTCCCCCCGGGGGGATTTTCCTCCTTTATTCCGATTTTTTGGGTGGTTTTGGGGGGGCTTTTTTGGCCCCCTGGGTGTCTCCGATCCCCCTCAATGGGATTTTCCCGCTTTATTTGGGATTTTCACTCTTTTCTAGGAGATTTTCAGGTCCCCCGGGGGTCTTTCCCCCCTTTTTTTTTAGTTTATTGACTATTTGGGGGGTTCACCCCCTTTTTTGGGGTTTTTCCCACCCATTTTTGGCCTCTCCCCA
>NW_008237607.1:79597-81315 GCF_000691975.1 Corvus brachyrhynchos
GAGAGGGGAAGGGGCATTTTTGGGTCAGAAACCCCCCAAACTTGGAATATTTTTGATCTTTTTATCTGAATTTTGGGGTGTTGGGCTGATTTGGAGTCTTGGGGGTGATTTGGGGTTCGTTTTGTGGTGTTTTGGCTCATTTTGAGGACTTGGGTGATATTTTGGGATCTTTCGACTCATTTGTGGGGTGGTTTTGGTGATTTTTGGGTGTTTTGGTGATTTTTGGGTTGTTTTGGTGATTTTTTGGGATCTTTCGACTCATTTTTGGGGTGTTTGGGTGATTTTTGGGGTGTTTTGGTGATTTTTTTGGGATGTTTTGACTCATTTTTGGGGTGTTTGGGTGATTTTTGGGGATGTTTTGACTCATTTTTGGGGTGTTTGGGTGATTTTTGGGGATGTTTTGACTCATTGTTTTGGGTGTTTTGGTGATTTTTGGGGTGCTTTGGTGATTTTTGGGATGTTTTGACTCATTTTTGGGGTCTTTCGGCTCAGTTTTGGGGGCTTCTGACTCATTTTTGAAGATGATTCCTTAGAAAAAAAAGTGACTTTTTAAAAATCTCACCACTGGGCAAACCAGGAATCCCCGGATTTCTCCTAAAATCTCCAATTTCCCAGCGGTGTTTTGGGGTTCTTTGACCTTCTTTGGGGCCCGAATGTTAAAAAAAGCCCCGAAAAGTGAAGTGAAAAGTCCCCAACAAGCGGAAAAAAATCCCCCACAAAATCCCACTTCTCTATTTTGGGGTTTTTTTGCATTTTTGACGTTTTTCCTGGGGGGTTTTGGGGGCGTTTTCGGGGCTTGAATAACGCGAAAAACACCAGAACCGGCTGAGAACACCCCAAAAAAAGGGGATTTACCTGGAAACGGGAGCACAGGTGAGGGGGGAGCCCAAAATGTGGAGTTTGGGGAGCCCAAAATGTGGAGTTTGGGAAGGAGGAACCCCAAAATGAGGAACTGGGACGTGGGAACCCCAAAACTTGGGAGCTTGGGAGTCCCAAAATGTGGATTTTGGGAAGGGGAGCCCCAAAATTTGGATCTGGGAACTGGGGGAGCCCCAAATGTGGGACTGGGGAGTCCCAAAATGTGGATTTGGGGAGAAGGGACTCCAAAATTGGAGCTGGGGAATCCCAAAATGTGGGGCCGGGGAGGGGGAAACCCCAAAATTCGGATTTGGGAACTGGGGGAGCCCCAAGTGGGATCTGGGAGAGCCCCAAAATTCGGATCTGGGAATTGGGGAGCCCCAAAATCCGAACTGGGGAGAAGGGACCCCAAAATTTGAGCTGGGGATCCCAAAATGTGGAGCTGGGAATCGAGGGAGCCCCAAAATTTGGAGAACCCCAAAGGTTGGAGCCAGGGAGCCACAAAAATGTGGAATTTTAGGGGGGGAACCCCAAAATTTGAAGGGAGGGGGAGCAAAAAATGGGGATTTTGGGAAAAGGGACCCCAAAATTTGAAGAGGAGAAACCCAAATTGTGGATTTTGGGAAGGGAAGGATCCCAATTTGTGGATTTTGGGGAAAGGGACCCCAAAATGTGGATCTGGGGAGGGTCGTGGCCCCGGGGCTCCTGAAATTGATGCGATTTTGGAAGAAAATCCCGGATTTTTCCGCAGGCTCCGTCGGCTCCGGAGCGATGCCGACGCTCCAGGTACGGCCGGGTCCCTTCTGGAATATTCTGGGAATTTTTAACCATTTCTGGGGGGAAAAAAGAAAAAAAAGGGG
>NW_008237607.1:81333-83114 GCF_000691975.1 Corvus brachyrhynchos
TATTTTTCGCAGCGCCCAGAGATCGCAATTTTTAAAAAATTCCATGAAATAACGAAATGAATGGAATTCGCTCCGAAATGGAGGAATTGGGGGCGCGTTTCCTGCCCTTCCCTTTCCCGGCTTTTTTTCCCGGAGTTAAAAAGTGGAACTGGACCAATCCGGGGGGGTTTCAGCCCAAAACCCGGCGGGAAAAGGGGATTCGGGGCTCGGGAATTTGGGATGGGGGAAGGTGACGCCTCCCGGGTCCCCCCCAGCTCTTGGCCGCCGCCGCCCTCCTGGTCCTTGGCACGGGAATTCCGGGAATTCCGGGAATTGCGGCGGTGCCAGCCCCGGGAAGGAGCCCCGCGGAGCGCCCCGGTGAGTCCCGGGATGGAGCCCGATCCCACAATGTCCCAGTATATCCCAGTCCCTCCCAGTCCTCTCCCACTGACACCACTTTCCCTCCCAGTGCACCCCAATTCCCTCCCAGTCTCTCCCAGTCCCATCTCAGTCTCTCCCAGTCCACTCCCAGTGCATCCCAAACCTCTCCCGGTCCATCCCAGTCCCCCCCGCCCAGTTCATCCCAGCCCTCTCCCAGTACATCCCAATCCCGTCCTGGTATATCCCAGTCCCCTCCTGGTCCATCCCAGTATATCCCAGTCCCCTCCCAGTATATCCCAGTCCCCTCCTGGTGCATCCCAGTATATCCCAGTGCCATCCCAGTATATCCCAATCCCCTCCCAGTCTCTCCCAGTCTATCCCAATCCCTTTCCAATCCCATCCCAGTATATCCCAATCCCCTTCTAGTCCATCCCAGTCCATCCCAGTATATGCCAATCTCCTCCCAGTCCCATCCCAGTCCATCCCAGTATATCCCAGTGCCTTCCCACCATATCCCAATCCCCTCCCAGTCCCATCCCAGTCCATCCCAGTCTATCCCAATCCCCTTCCAGTCCCATCCCAGTCCATCCCAGTATATCCCAATCTCCTCCCAGTCCATCCCAGTATATCCCAATCCCCTTCCAGTCCCATCCCAGTCTCTCCCAGTATATCCCAATCTCCTCCCAGTCCCATCCCAGTCCATCCCAGTGCCTTCCCAGTATATCCCAATCCCCTTCCAGTCCATCCCAGTCTCTCCCACTAAATCCCCTTCCAGTTCCCTCTCAGTCCATCCCAGTATATCCCAATCCCCTTCCAGTCCCATCCCAGTATATCCCAATCCCCTCCCAGTCCATCCCAGTCCCAGCCCCCGACCCACGGACCCCCCTCAGTTTCCCCAAACCCCACAACTCCTCGTTCCAGCTCCCGCCCGGCTCCCTCCGCGCCAGAAGCGCTCCCAGGACGCTCCATCCTCGCTCCAGTGGGTGCCTTTCCAGGGCCAGCTCCCCGCCGACGCCGTCTCCAACTGGAACCGCCATTCCGGCCGCCTGGAATACGTCTGCTCCACCCGGGCTCACAAGTGCAACCTCGGCGCCTACGACCCGGAGCGGGGCCCCTTCTGCTTCTCCCCGTGGCTGGAACAGGAGGAGAGACACTCCAAATTCCACATCCTGGTCAACCCCGGCGGCTTCGAGGCGCTGGATTGGGTGGACACGTCCTTCGGCAGCACCCCCGAGGGGGCCGTGGAGGGCTGTCCCCTCACCGACCTCTTCGTGGGCCGGAGCGAGGACGGGCTGGGAAAAGCCTCCAAGGAGCAGCAGGCGCTGTTCGTGGCCGTGCAAGGCGAGGAGATTTGGTACAAGTGGTACCAGATCCTGGTGGTCCGGCAGGGCCCGGCCGACGTCTCCCTCGCCACACGGGCC
>NW_008237607.1:83366-86101 GCF_000691975.1 Corvus brachyrhynchos
CGCGGGTGGGGGGGGGAGCCGGGCGGTCACCGGGGTCCGCGCCGGCCTCGAGCGCTGCCGGGAGCTCACCGAGCTTCCACCCTGCCCGCATTAGGGATGGGGCGACTCCTGGAGTTCGGCTTTTCCCGCTGGTTTTTCCCCCAGATAACCCCCGCGGAACGCGACGGCAGCAGATCCATGGAAACGCTTGGCTTCGGCGCGGTTTTCCCACCTTTGTGGCTTTTATGGCATAAACCTCATCCCGAAATGCAGGGAAATGTGGTTTTCTGGCTGTTTGTCTCCCAAAGAAGTCCAACAACACCGGGAAACCCAGGAAAACCCTCGGGTTTGGGGGATTTTTTCCCAATCTTTTTCAGTTTTGTGCCACAACCTTCACCCCTGCCTGGAACAGCACAGGGAAATGTGGCGGAATTTCCTCTTTTCTCCCAGAAAACCTCAAACACCACCCTGAAATCCAGGAAAATTGCCGCATTTGTTGAGTTTTTTTCCAGTCTTCTTCATTTTCATGGCAGAACCTTCATCCCTGTCTGAAACCACAAAAAAAAAATGCGGCCTTTTCCAGTGGAATTTCCAGTTTTCTCCCCAAAAAAACTCCAGCAACAATGCGGAATCCAGGAAAATCGCTGGGTTTGGTGGTTTTTCTCCCGTATTTTTGGTTTTCGTGGTATAACCTTCATCCCAGTCCCAAACCACGTGGCAACAATGCAGGAAAATGTGGCGTTTTCCATCTGAATTGTCATTTTCTCCCAAAAAAAAACCCCAGAAACCACGGAATCCAGGAAAACGCTGGTTTTGCCTTCAAGAGTCTCTGTTTTTTGCCCCCAGATTCCCCAAACTGGCACAGGATACAGGAAAATCCATTTCCTACATGATTTCCCCCTTTTTCTTTTTCCATCAAAATTTTCTCTCTCCAGCTGGACTCTCCCTCCCCCTGGAGCGGGATGGACACAATTCCCATTCCCTGTGTCCGTGTTGGTTTCTCCCTCTTGTTTCTCATGAAAATCGTTTGCAGAGCAAAAAAAATCCCACGTGTGGAGTCACGGATTTTGGAAGCAAAGGGATGAGGGAAAATGGGGAAAAAGCCAAAATAAGGGATGCAAAGGGACCTGGGGGAACTCCGGAGGGGGGAAAAAGCCAAAATTCAAGGGATAAACCCCATTCCAAGGCCGGGGGAATGTCCGGGATTTTTTGGGGGGTGTCTGGGATTGGGGGAGGGTCTCTGGAACAATCCAGGCTTGGGAGGGAGAGAGGGGTTGGGGGTCCTGGAATTCTGAGGGGGTCCAGGGAGTTGGGGGGGGGGCAGGGAATTGTGAAGACCCCAAATTCCTGGGAGGGGTAAGAAGGGATTTGGGGAGACCCCAAATTTCCTGAGGGGGATGTCCCTGAGAGGGATGGGAGTGGCAGGGATTTGCAGGGGATGCAGGGATTTGGGGAGAGCCCAGAATTCCCTGGGGGTGGGAGGGGTGTCCCTTACAGGGCACAGGGATTTGGGGAGATCCCGGATTTCCTGAAGAACAGGAATTTTTGGCTCTCACCCCCCTCCCCCCCACACGAGTTGAACCACGAGGCCAAGAAGGGACAAAAATCCATTGTTCCAGGGAAGGAGGGGAAAGCTGGGGGAGGGCAGAGCCTGAGACCCCCGGGAGAACCTCGGGAGAACCCCCAGAGACCCCCTGGAATGGCCGGGTGGGGTCGGCCAATGCTGGTGCAGGACAGGGAGTCCTGGGGCCACCAGGTCACGGGAACATCCCACCCCCTGTGTGGGACCTCTGGGAGCAGGGAATGGGATCATGGAGCCACCAAGTCATGGGGACCAACAGCCATGGTCCCACCACCCACGCTGGATCTCCGGGAGCAGGGAAAGGGATCGTGGAGTCAACCAGCAGCTCATGTCCATCCTCATCCGTGTTTGATCCACTCTAGGACAGTCCTGGGACCACCAGCTCCTGGGGGACACCAATCCCACCCATGCTGGACCTCTGGGAGCAGGGAATGGGATCACGGAGCCACCAGGCCGTGGGGCACATCCCTTCCCTGTGCCCCATCCCCGGGATCAGGGAGCCAAGTCCTGGAGCCTTGGGCTCATGGGGCCCATCAGTCATGGTCCCACCATCCCTGCTGGATCCCTGGGAGCAGGGAAAGGGATTGTGGAGTCAACCATCAGCTCATGTCCATCCTCATCCGTGTTTGATCCACTTCAGAACAATCCTGGGGCCACCAGGTCCTGGGGGACATCCCTCACCTGTGTCCCCTCTCCGGGACCAGGGAGCCAAGTCCTGGAGCCACCAGGCTCGTGGAGCCCATCAGTCATGGTGCCACCACCTGTGTTGGACCTCTGGGAGCAGGCAACGGGATCATGGAGCTGCCAGGTCATGGGAACATCAACTCATCATCCCACCACCCCTGCTGGACCTCTGGGAGCAGGGAATGGGGTCACAGAGTCAAGAGGTCATGAGAAACATCCCACCACCCCTGCTGGACCTCTGGGAGCAGGGAGCGGGATCCTGGAGCCACCAGGTCATGGGAGACATCAAACATCAGCTCACGTCCATCATCATCTGTGTTTGACCCACCTCAGGGCAGTCCCGGGGCCACCAGCCCCTGGGGGACATCGCTCCCATCTCCGGGACCAGGGAGCCAAGTCCTGGTGCCACCAGGCTCGTGGAGCCCATCAGTCATGGTGCCACCACCTGTGTTGGACCTCTGGGAGCAGGGAACGGGATCATGGAGACGCC
>NW_008237607.1:86710-88284 GCF_000691975.1 Corvus brachyrhynchos
TGGGGTTGGGGAAGGGGCAGCTCTGGGGCTGTGATGGGACCTGTGGGGGAGAGGATGAGGTCCATGGGGTGGTTCCCGATGGGGAATGTCCGGCTCCGGCCCCTCCATGCTCCGGTGCAGGTGGGGAGGGTCCGGCTCCCACCACTGACCCCCCAAATCCACCCATGGGAGGCCATCAGGACCATGGGGAGAAGGGTGAGGTTGGACCTCCAATCAGGCGGGGTTTGACCCAAGGAGACGGTTTTGGAGCCCAAGGAGATGATTTTGTGCCCATTGAGATGTTTTCGAACCCAAAACGGATTTGACTCAAGGAGATGGTTTTTGACCCAAGATGGTTTTGAGCCAATGAGATGGTTTTGAGCCCAAGACGGTCTTTGAGCCACTGAGATGGTTTTTGACCCAAGGAAATGTTTCGGAGCCCAGCAAGATGGGTTTTGAGTCCAAGCTGGCTTTTGAGCCTGAAGAGATGATTTTGTGCCCAGGGAGATGGTTTTGAACCCAATGAGATGGTTTTTGACCCCAAAAAATTGGTTTTGACCCAAAGGCACGGTTTTGAACCCAAAACGGTTTTTGACTCAAGGAGATGGTTTTTGACCCAAGATGGTTTTGGAGTCCAAGGAGATGATTTTGGCCCGAGGACATGGGTTTTGACCCAAGAAAATGGTTCTGGAGCCCAAGATGGTTTTTGATCCCAAGGAGAAGGTTCTGAACCCAAAGAGATGTTTTGAAGCCCAAACAAGATGGGTTTTGAGCCTAAGAGATGGGTTTTGACCCAGTGAGATGGTTTTGTCCCAGTGAAATGGGTTTTGACCCCAAAAAGTTGATTTTGACCCAAGGACATGGTTTTGTGCCCAAAGAGATGGTTTTTGACCCCAGGATTTTGGTTTTGGCTCCACTGAGATGGTTTTGACCCCCAGAAGACAACTTTTGGGGCCACTGAGATGGTTTTTGGGTCCCACCACCTCCAAGCTCCCCCAGCTCCAGTGGCAGCACCTTCACCCCGTTTTTGGGGTGGGTGAAGGGTCTCCTGCCCCCATCCCCGTACCTCCTTCCCGCAGCTCCTCTTCCTCGGCCACCACCTTCTCCTTGCCCGGAGCCGCCTCCTCCCAGGGGGACTCCGATGGGGACAGGGGGCTCGGTGGGACCCCCAAAGCTCCAGGGTCCTCCATGTCCCCGGGGGCCACATCCTCGACCTTCACCCGCACGGTGACCTGGGGCACGCAGGAACAGGGACACGGAGCTGCTGAGGGGATTTGGGTGCCCAGGACCCCCAAAAGATGCCAAGGAGGTTTTGGGGCCTGGGACCCCTAAAAGCTGCAGAGGGGATTTGGGTGCTGGGGATGCCCAGGAGTTGTGGAGGGACTTTGGGTGCCTGGGACCCCTGAAAGCCCCAAAAGGGTTTTGGGTTCCCAGGACCCCCCGAGACGCAGAGGGGATTTTGGGGACCAGGACTCCTGAAAGCTGCCAAGCGGCTTTAGGCACCCAGGACCCCCTTTCCAGTCTCTGCTTGGGGGCTTCCCTCTGGAATGAGCTCGGAATCCACGGCGGGGAGGTCTGAGGGGGTGGGATGTAGT